>NC_080794.1:80147336-80459558 GCF_028018385.1 Neofelis nebulosa
GAGGCCCGGGCCCCTCGACCTCCGAGGCCTCGGGCCGACCCAGCCCGGCGCGCCCCGATCCCCTACTCACCGTTGGCGCGTTTGAGGGCATTTTCCGGCCTCTGGAAATAGGCCGGCATCTTGGCGGGCGGCTCAGCTCACCGGCGTCAGCGAACTCCTTGGTGGCCCGGGCCGCGAGAGGAGACGAAAGGGAACCAGCGCGAGCTTCCACGCGCCTCGCCAGCAGTCGCCCGCGCCCAGCCGGCCAGAGACGGAAAGGAAAGAGCCACGTGACCCCCGCACGGCGGCGCCGCCGCCGCCCAGGCCCCGGATGTACGGGGCGGTCCTCCGCGCGCAGGCGCGCTACCGTCGCGCGCACCGGCTGACGTGGCGGCGGGTGCAGTATGTGCGCGCCGGTTCCTCCTCCGGCCTCCGCCGGGAAACGTTAGGGAGGAGGTTTTCAGACCGCTCGCCCCTCACTCCTCGAGCGCGAAACGGGGTAGGAAAGGTGAAATTGGGGTCAGGGTTTCTGCCTGGCGAGAAAGAAGGCGTCTGCATAGGGTCATTTTGAGCATGTTTTGTGCGCAGTCATGCAAAGTTACAGGCCGGTCCCTTCCGCCTGGGGAATGGCCTGTCTCCGCTGAGTGAAAATGCCGTATTTATCCGTTAATCAGAAACGCATCGAGCAGGTATCACTAGCCCAGCACCGCTCACCTCTGGGAAGTAATAGTGGCCCGACCCTTGACGGACTAGCAGTGGGAGGAGGGACGCAATAAGTAAATTAGCAAGTTTATTTCATATCGGTAAAGTAAAAAAGTTGGTGAGACCAAGATTGAGGAATAGGGACACTCAGAGAAGGTGAGTTTTGAGCTGAGACCTGAAAGGTGGGGACAGGCTGGAGAGAGTAACGTGGCAAGGGCGCAGAAGCTCTGCAGCAGAACAGATTTTGCATCGTTTGAAAACACTTGAGTGTGGTAGCTTTACATTCAGCACACATCACAAACAAGAAAAATGAGCGTTAGTGGAAAAAAATTAATTTATCGGGCCCTTTGCTACAGCCTTTTATTACTGGCCAACAATTTTTTTGAATATTTAAAAAAAATTTTTTAATGTTTGTTTATTTTTGAGAGAGAGAGTGTGAGCAGGAGAGGGCAGAGAGAGGAGACACAGAAATCTGAAGCAGGCTCCAGGCTCTGAGCTGTCAGCACAGAGCCCAACTCCAGACTCCAACCCACGAGCCAGGAGATTATGACCTGAGCTGCAGTTGGAAGCTTAACCCACTGAGGGACCCGACCCAGGCGCCCCTGAGTATTTTATTTTTTTAAGTAATCTCCACACCCAGCGTGGGGCTTGAACTTACAACCCCGTGATCAAGAGAGTCGGGTGCTCTACTGACCCAGGTGCCTCTTGACCAACAATTTTATTTTATTTTTTTTAAAAAAATTTTTTTAACGTTTTATTTATTTTGAGACAGGGAGAGACAGAGCATGAACAGGGGAGGGTCAGAGAGAGGAAGACACAGAATCGGAAACAGGTTCCAGGCTCTGGGCCGTCAGCACAGAGCCCGACGCGGGGCTCGAACTCACGGACTGTGAGATCATGACCTGAGCCGAAGTCGGCCGCCCAACCGACTGAGCCACCCAGGCGCCCCTTGACCAACAATTTTAATGTTTAATCAGTAACTATTATACCTGGAACTTGAAAGCCATTTAAACTGAATCTAATTACTCAAGCCCTTGGTATGAAATTCAGAGGAGTTCAGAAAAAATCAGAAAGCAGCAGTGGGATACATTGTTACAAATTTTTTACACATTTTGTAAAAATGGATGGTACACGTGAACGAATGACAGAATACTACATCCGGGAACAATGAACCCACAACACATACACACGAAAAGCCTTTTCCTCTCATTCGTTCTACCGGAGCGAAGAGGTTTTTCTATGTAACTAAATGTATCACTGTGAAGAAAGAAAATTTAGGAAATGCAAACATAGACCAAAAAAAAAAAAAAAATTTTTTAAAGAGGTTACTTAAAAATTAGCTTCAGAGTTCTTTCTCCAAAATGCTTGGGCCACTCTAAATTAAACTTACCCTCCTCCCCCCAAAACAAGAGCCAGACAGAGTTGAGCAACAAGTACTACTAAGAAGCTACAGGGACTGTTTTATGGGGCAGGATCAAGAGACTCGTTTGTGTATATGATCATTAAGTCAGAATTAAAGAGCTTAACATAAGAGCAAGCATAGCTTTTAAATGCCGTAGATAGAAAACTATTCAGTAGGCCACAGAGAGATGTGACGGGATGAAATGAAAGGAAACCTGGCCTAAATATCAGAAAAAGCTTTTCAACATTATTACCTTTGCGTTATATATCAAAGAAGATGGTAAAATGATCTCATGGGTTATTGCTCATTATGTGGTAGACCTAAAACAAGACAAACTCTAGAAAATTTGGAGAAAAAATGAAATTCAATATTTCCGCATCTTCATTCTTTTCCCTTTCAAGTTAAAGTATATGAAACATTTGGTAATATAATAGCCAATGATCATTTAAGTGCATTAAATACAATTATTTAGGCTCTAGTACTGTATTTGTGAACAGTCGCAACTTGCAGAATAAATTTGTTAAATGTAGCCAGTAGGTATTAAATACCAGCTAATAGCCATAATGTTGGATGTTGGGCATAAACGATGCAAGACACCTGTTTCCAAGGAGTTGATGATTCCCTGGTGAAGACAGAGGAGTACACAGTGAGGAACAAGGTAGGATCTATTCTGAACCAGGAGAAAAGCGTGATTACTTTCTGTTGGTTTATGCTCACTTCATAGAAAACAAGCGATGTGAATATGCTAGAAGCCACCTTAGGAAGCGGTAAAAGGAAGTGATAAAGGCTAAAAGGCTGATGAAGGTTTTTTCCCTAATCAAGCTACTTTCGTACTACATATGACTGGATAATTTCTCTAATACAATGTTTTGGGGATTTTGAGTTGAGTAAATAAGAGTCTCAAAAAAAAAAAAAAACAGTTGTTAGGAGCACAAAAGAGGTACTACATTATACATATTGCAACATAATATAGCTTAAAATCAGGTATGTTTTACAGTTTACAAAATGCTTTCACATTTGTCATTTTGTTTACAAGAATAATGAAGGTATTTATACTGATAAACTAATAATTTTTTCAGAGCGTTAGACTATGGTTCACAGTGACACACTCCTTCCACAAACCATTATCATGTACCTACCACGTGCCAGGTATGGGAAGTGAGCACCTGATAGCAGGTGCAAGGCAGCGAACAGGACAGACATGGGTCCTGCCTTCTTGGACTTTGCCAGAGGCTTCTTGAGGATGCAGACCCCACTCCAGGCTAGACCCCCATCGTCTTTCCGAGTCCATCTTTCACCACACTCCATGTCTTCAGTGCCTTAAATAGCCCTTTCTCCCACCTCCAACCTAATGAGTGCTGTCACTTCACTTGGAACATTCTCCACCACCACCCATTCCTTGTTCTAACAACAACCTATTTCTCCACATTGTCACTTCCTCCAGGACTCTTCCCTGGCCCCCAGATTGGTTTAGATGCCAAAGCAGTGAGCACCAGTAACATCCTATCTGAGCCTGATCACACTTCAATACTTGCAGACTATAAGCTCAGAGAGTGGAAGGAAGCTTTTGTGTTGTTCACCACTACACCCCCAATGCCCGGCAGAGCGTTGGGCAGATGAGATACTCTCAAAAAATGCTTGAGAGATGAATGAGTGCATCCCCATATACAGATTTATTTAAAACAGTTTCTACTATACCCATGGGGAAGTAACAAGTCTGCAAGTTGATTGTGTGGTTTTCTTTCATTTATAGAGCATCTACCTATCTACGTGAGGCTCTCAATCTACTTAAGCCCCGGCATGCAAATACTAAAGAAGAAACAATAATGCTCTTCTCCCAAAGCTCCTAATTGCACTGGTCTTGAACCTCCCGCTGTACTGAAGTTCATTTGTGCCTTTCTGAGGTCAGTGTTTAAATATATCATGCTTTCCTACACCTATATATCCCTTCCCTTCTTCCTGTCCCGCCCATTGTTACCTAAGTCCTACCAATACTTTAAGCTTCCGCTCAAAGCTTTCCTCTGCAAAGTCTTTCCAGCCAGTGCGGGCTGACTTAACTGCCCCTTCACTTGTGCTCTTTCTTTAAGGCACCATTAACTTGGTCACCCAGGCCATCTCTGAGCACTCTGCTTCCCCTGCAGCTCTGTCAAGTGGTAGCTGTATTCATCCTTCAAACCACTGGTGCCTAGAGGAGTACCAATGACTGACTAGCTCTTCACCCAGCTACTTCTAGAACATTCTCTCTCTCCTCCCTTAACTTTGAATGTTGAACCTCATGCTATCAGATTGGATTACGTGTGGTTCCTCTATGTTGCAGTCCTCAGTAGGCGTCTACAGATCCCAGGTCACAACCCCTTGTTCCTTAACTGTTAGTTCTAGCTCCCTGCCACTCTCTCCAACACCGTCATAATTATTAGCAGTTTCTATACACGTGTAGATATTCCTGCCAATATCGTGGCCACCTGGCCTTTACAATTGTGTCCTCTACCTTACCTCAGCTACTCACACCCATGGTGATACCCTAGGGTCTAGACTAAGAGTCAGCAAACTTTTTCTGTTAAGGGCTTGATAGTAAGTACCCTAGGCTTTGCAGGCCAGGAGGCAATGTCTTCAATTCTTAGAGCAATTGTTCTTGCCAAAAGAATAATTGCCCTTGTATGTATGTATGTGTGTGTGTATATTACATTTAAAAATGTAAAAACTATGTTGGGTTGTATAGTAAAAACTATGCCTGGTGGGCTCAGTCAGTTAAGTGTCCGACTTGATTTTGGCTCAGGTCATGATCTTGCAGTTCATGGGATCGAGCCTCACATTGGGCTCTGTGCTGAGAGCGAGGAGCCTGCTTGGGATTCTCTTCCCCCCTCCACCCCTCCCCCAGGCCACACATGTGCACACTCTCTCTTTCAAAATAATTCAGAAAAAAATAAAAAAATAATAATATATAAAAACTATCTTGATGACCACTGAGTAATAGATAGAATTGATGAGTCACTATATTGTACACCTGAAACTAATGTAATACTATATGTTAACTATACTGGAATAAAAATAAAAATAAATTTTTTAAGACTAAAAAAATCAAGACTAAAAAAGAAGTAAAGACTATTTTTAGCTCAAGGCTGTGTAAACCACAGGCAGTAGGCCAACTTTGGCCCATAGGCCATGTTTGCTGACTCTTAACTAAACCTTGTCATACCAACTCTCTCAGTTCCCAGATTGTGATTTCAAGTATCTCACTTTCTTGTTCATAGTGAACCACAACCCCAGCGGTCCTGCTGCCTGACTGGGACCTGCATTCCATTCACAAATCCTGTTTCCTTTTCACTGTTCCTCATCCCCCATGTCCTCTATTTCCTCCACACCCAAGTTGGATTCCATCATGTAGTTCTTTTCTTGCTCCGCTTTCCATTTATTTGACCCCAACTCTGGCCAATCCAAGTGTCTTCCTGCTCCTTGCCTGCAGCCCAGTATGACTGGGGAAAAATGCACAACCATGTTGACAAGCCCCACTTGACATTCCTGACCACAAGCCCCAACAAGTACCGTGCTGCTGTTCAGCCATCCTACTACACTTCTCTGGGCCACATCCCCAATCTCCCCAATGACTGTTTCGTACTTTTTCCTGTCTCCAATCCTCTGCTCTCAGCTGATGGCTTCATTTTCTGTAGCACTGTAAGCAGTGGAGCAGCGAGAAGAGAACCTGCCTCTGCACTCTGCCATCTACCCACCCATTTGCTTCTGTACTCAGAGACTCTGCTTCCCTACTCTTACCCGGCAGTCTGTGCTCCTCTCTAAAGCCAGCCTTTTGAGGCACCTGGGTGGCTCAGTTGATTGAGTGTTCGACTTCAGCTCAGGTCATGATCTCCTGGTTCGTGGGTTAGAGCCTGGAGTTGGGCTCTATGCTGACAGCTCTGAGCCTGGAACCTGCTTTGGATTCTGTGTCTCCCTCTCTCTCTGCCCCTCCCTTGCTCGTGTTCTGTGTCTCTCTCTCAAAAATAAACATTAAAAAAAATTTTTTTAATAATAAAATAGTAAACATAAATTAATTAATTAAATAAATTTTAGGGGCGCCTGGGTGGCGCAGTCGGTTAAGCGTCCGACTTCAGCCAGGTCACGATCTCGCGGTCTGTGAGTTCGAGCCCCGCGTCAGGCTCTGGGCTGATGGCTCGGAGCCTGGAGCCTGTTTCCGATTCTGTGTCTCCCTCTCTCTCTGCCCCTCCCCCGTTCATGCTCTGTCTCTCTCTGTCCCAAAAATAAATAAAAAACGTTGGAAAAAAAAAAATTAAAAAAAAAATAAATAAATAAATAAATAAATAAATTTTAAAAATTAGGCCAGCCTTTTGTACTAGTGCACTGGATTCTGTCTCCTCTCACACAGAATGTTGTTCACTCCATCCTTCCTCAAATACTTCCTCACTTGGCTTCCAGGATCACCCTCTCCTGATTTTCCTCCTACTTCTCTGACTCTTCCTCAGTCTCCTTGACTGGTATCTCTTCACCTCTCAGACCTCTAAGGTTAAAAAGTCCTCGGGCCAAGGTCCTGGACTTCTCCCTTCTCTAACTACATCCATCTTTTGGTTCTAACTCATGGCTTTAGACATCATCTCTGTGCTTAGAAGTTACAAAATTATGTCACTAGTGCTCTCTCTCACTCTCTCTCTCTCTCTTTCCTGAAAGCCAGTCTCACACCCAGATGCCTATTTGACACATCCATTAAGCGTTTGACATACAACATACACCCAACCTGCCCCAGACCAGACTCTTGGTCTCTCTGGCCTCCAACCTGCTCCTTCCATCATCTTCCCCATGGAAATAATGGCAACCCCCTTCTTCCAGTTGCTTAAACCAAAAATATTGGAGACATCCTTGACTCCACATTTTCTGCCACAGCCCCACATGCAATCAATCCATCAGCAAATTTCATTTCTATCACCTCCATAACTATCACTCTGGTCCAAGTCACCATCATGTCTCACCTAGAATATGTAATAACCTGCTCACTTGTCTTTCTGTTTCCCCTTGACCCCCTTCTCTTTACTCTCCACCATAGCAAGCAGGGAGTAAAAAGGAGGTGATCATGCCAGTCCCCTGATGAAGACGCTCTTGTGGCTACCCAGTGCGTGTGGTCAAAGTGAAAGTCCAGGGGCGCCTGGGTGGCGCAGTCGGTTAAGCGTCCGACTTCAGCCAGGTCACGATCTCGCGGTCCGTGAGTTCGAGCCCCGCGTCGGGCTCTGGGCTGATGGCTCGGAGCCTGGAGCCTGTTTCCGATTCTGTGTCTCCCTCTCTCTCTGCCCCTCCCCCGTTCATGCTCTGTCTCTCTCTGTCCCAAAAATAAATAAAAAATGTTGAAAAAAAAAAAAAAAAACAAAGTGAAAGTCCATACAGTGGCCTGCGAGACCCTACCCTTCCCCATTCCCATCCCTCCCAGGCCATGCCAGTGTCACCTTTTCAGTGTTGTCTTCCCTCACCTCTTTTTTTCTTTAATGTTTATTTATTTTTGAGAGAGAGAGAGAGACAAAGTGTGAATGGGGGTGGGGAAGGGGCAGGAGAGAGAGGGAGACACAGAACTTGAAGTGGGCTCCAGGCTCTAAGCTGTCAGCACAGAGCCCAATGCAGGACCTCAACTCACAAACTGTGAGATCATGTCATGACCTGAGCCAAAGTCAGACACGTTACCAACTGAGACACCCAGGTGCCCCTTCCCTCACCTCTTTAAAGTGATAATAACCTCCCTTCCTCCCATACTTCTCTCCCTCTTTTTTTTTTTAATGTTTATTTTTGAGAGAGAGAGGGTAGGGCAGAGGATTCGAAGTGGGCTCTGTGCAGACAGCAGAAAGCTAGAGGCAGGGCTCGAACCCATGAACTGCAGGATCATGACTTGAGCTGAAGTTAGACGCTTAACCAGCTGAGCCACCCAGGCACCCCCTTCCTCTCATACTTCTGAGCACCCTTTTCTTTATTTTCCTCCACAGAATTTATTTAGCGATCAACATCTTACTTATATATTTCATGATATACTCCTCTAGAATATAATAAGGTTGATGAGGACAGGGATTAATGTCTGTTCCATTTAACTGCTATATTAAGTCTAGCACCTATAACAGTGCCTACCACAGAGTAAGCACTCAGTAAATATTTGTTGAAAAAATCACTTAATACATTAAAGCAAGCCTCCTGTATTATCATTGCCCACCTGCATGTTGGTCTCCTCCATGACACTGGAAGTCCCTTGATGGTAGGGACATGGTCCACACCCAGAAAGTGTTTGTTCAGTGTATGTTTCAGAGCACCTTGATGGTTCCAACTGCATGGTGATACACAAGGTCCAAAACCTCACACCTTTGGGTTTTTGTTGGGTTTTTTTCCCACACCTTTGTGTTCTTAACCATGAAAGTGACCAATGAGGGTTGGAAATCTTTTCAACGGTGGTGTACCAAGAGCAGATGTGGGGAGCGCTGTGCTTAGGCCAGGCAGTTCTCAGTGAACCTTTGGGTTGTGTAACTTTAAAGCAGGAAATTGGAATGGAGATTCAGTTGAGTAGATTTTTAGCAGAAATCTGTCCTAGCAGTATTTGTTATTTATTGGGAGAAATGCATCTTACACCCAGGAGTCCTCACCACTAATATTCTGCCCGACTCCAGGAGAAGTCTGAGGGGGAGAAGAGAAGCATGTTTGTGGGAACTGGTGTCCACAGTCTCCATTGTTGACATGCCACACAGCCCAGCTCCCGCCTGGGATCTGGGAGTTTAGGAGATTATGCTCAAAGCTACACCAACCAACCAGGGCCAAGAGCAGAATGAGGAAGACGCTGTGCAGAGTGGTTTAGGGTGTGGTTTGGAAATAGGCTTCTGTGTTAAATATGTTAAATATGATTAGAAGGAACCCTGGAACCACAGGGTGTGGGCTTTCATTTTGGGCTTGTGGGTATTAAACAATCTTCACATGGACCTTTTCATTGTGCCGTCTTCTCATGAAGCAGCTAAGATGGCACCTCCTCAGAGAGCCCCTTCCTGACCACCCCATCTAAACCTGAAGTCTACCCTATTTTAATTCTCGGCACAGCATTCATCACTAATGGATAGTTTTCGTTGTTTCCTTGGTTACCATCTGTCTCACCACACTAGATGGTAATCTTTAAGGGACCAAGCTTGTCGTGTTAACCATTGTAGCTCCAACTCCTGGAACTGTGCCTGGCACAGGGCAGGCACTCTACAAATATGGGGTGTGTGAATAAATAAAGGAGTGGAGAATGTGGTAGGCAGAATTGTAAGATGCCCATAGATTCCCAGTCCCTGATGTACACACCCTGTATAATACCCCAGACTGTAAATATGATGAGGTGTTACTTCTGTGATTAAGTTATATTATGTATCACAGTTGACTTTCAGAAGAGATTTTCTGGGTGGGCCTAACCAATCACATGAGCCCTATGAATCCAGGTCTAGAGGTCACTGGCAAAGGAAGTAAGAGATTCAAAGCTTGAGAGGAAAAATGGAAGGAGCTGCGTAGTAAAAAACTTGTCGGTGACCTCTACTAGATATGGGACGCCCCCAGCCAAAAACCAGCTAGTGCACGGAGGCCTCCCTCCCACGACTGCAAGGAACTGAATTCCATCAACAACTTGGATGAGCTTGGAGGGAAATTCTTCTGCAGAGCCTCCAGAGAGGAATACAGCCTTGCCATCCCAGGACTTCAGCCTGACAAGGGCCTGAGCAGAGGCCCAGTCATTACATGCTTGGACCTCTGGTCTATAGAACTGCACGGTGATAAATGGGTGTTGTGTGAAGCCAGTAAGTTTGTGGCAACTTGTTACACAACAATAGAAAACTAATACAGAGACCTTAACAAATTTTCTCCATATTAACTTCTAGAAAAAGAAGAAAGAAACACAAATGGAGTCTAACATTCTAAAGTGACTTTGCTTTGCATGAAATGAAAACAAAGGTACAGCTCAGTAGAAGAAAAGGGCAAGACTGTGTAAGGTTTAACTTTACAAATTCAGACTGTCCAAGCAAAAGCCCTTTAGAAGGAATCTGAGACTATGAACGTGTTACAGTACTCTACACTGGTGTTTTTAGAACTAGGGGTTAAGTTTCATTTCCTAGGGAATTTAGAATTATAAATACACCTCAGTTCATCCAATAAGCATGCCAGATTTGGAGCCAGTTGGCTTCATTTGGAGCCAAATGGCTCCCAGCTTTGCCATTTATTAGCACTATGATATTGGGCAAGTAATCTCTCTGAGCTTCCATTTTCTCACCTGTGAAATATGCATGAGTCGGGCAAGGTTTGAAGGAGATACGACCCCGAGCACCCTTCACACTGTCCTTGATACAAGCTCTCAAGAAGTCTTTTTCATACATGGACATGTAAGAGAGACCAAATAATCAATGCATGAAATATTCACAGCCTCTTTCTGCCCTCTCAACTGCTAACATCATCTACCGACTAGTGGGCATTTCCCCCTGTGTTCCTCCCCTTTTTTCCCACTTATACCTTCTTAAATACATAAGGTAATCAGTTGGGAGGACAGCTGGAAAAGTCAGGTGGGAGAATCAAGTAGGAAAGGGCTGAGATGAGAGAGAAAAATAGAGGGGTAGGGGAAAAAGGCTAACGGGGAAGAAAAGGAAAGAGGAGAGAGGAGATAACAACAAGAAGAGCTTTTTGTAAGAGGAGGAGGGAGATTTCAGAACCCGTGCCACTGAATGGGAGTGATGGTTCACAAAAACCCGGAGGGAGTCCACACCAATGTGAACAAACGATTGGATAAGTAAATAAATGGGAGAGAATAGACACATTTCCCAGGAAGAAGAATTCAAATAGTTTGTGTAGACGCTTTGCCTTGGAGGAGGTGCAGCATAACTCCCCACTCCTTCAGCGTGGGCCGTGCACAGTGACTGGTAGCCAAAGCAGAAAGCATAGAAAGGAGGAAGGAGAGTAACTTTACAGGAGAGAAACCTGGCAAACACTGCCTCAGCCAGGTGATGAAGGTTAATACCTCCATGTACCCTTGATATGATGTGATGACAGGAGCACTTCTGTGGTCTTCCTCCCCACAACGCATGAACCAGTCTAATCATGAGCAAAACCATCAGACAAAAACAAATTGAAGGGCGGTCCATGGAAGTCCTGGCCAGCATACTTCAAAACTGCCAGGATCATCAAAAGCAAGGGAGGTCTGAGAAACTGTCACAGCCAAAAGGAGCCTAAGGAAACATGTTGACTAAATATAGTGTCATCCTAAATAGGATCCTGGAACAGAACCCAGAAAATAAGTAAAAAGCTAAGGAAAAAAAATATGGACTTTAGTTACTAATGTGTCAGTATTGGTTCATTAGTTGTGACAAACGTATCTTACTGATGTAAGATGTTAACAAAAGAGGAAAATGGTTGGGGTGTATGGTAGGTAACTTTAGATACTATCTTTGTAACTTTTCTGTAAATCTAAGACTATTCTAAAATAAGATATTTATCCCAGACTTTGGCACCAAAAAAATAAAAAAAAATTTAAAATGATAAAAGAAAAATAAAATATCTATTTATAAAATAGGGGAAAGGGATTTTAAGACATATCACTGTAGGTAATAAATTATATCATCTTTAATATTCTTTGAAAAATGCAAATACAGGGGCACCTGGGTGGCTCAGTCGGTTGAGCGTCCGACTTCGGCTCAGATCATGATCTTACGGCTGGTGAGTTCGAGCCCCGCGTCGAGCTCTGTGCTGACAGCTCAGAGCCTAGAGCCTGCTTCGGATTCTGTGCCTCCCTCTCACTCTGCCCTAACCCACTCGCATTCTGTCTCTGTCTCAAAAATAAATAAACATTTTTAAAAATTTAAAAAAAAAGAAAAATGCAAATACAGATCAGAATTTATCTCATTTACATTTTCATGCTGATCTGTTTCTTTTAATACAACACAGTTTGAAAGCTAGGCTTTTTGGGGCCTGGGATCTACTCAGGTTCCAATATCAGCACCCTAAAACTATGGATGGAGAACATAAGAAGGATGACTTTCCCTTGGGAATGTTCTGAAAGCCTCACATAATCTGGAAGCCAGTTAACCATCAGCAAAGAGTGTCAAGGCATTTGACTAAAGCCCCTTTCAGAGGTGACTTCTTGGGCCCCAAGCAAGCCTGGAATCCCTGAAAAGAGCTGACATCCCGACATATGCCTAACCTCTTATTAAATACAAGTAAGGAAAAACGATGAAACGAAAAGCCACATTTGGCTCACAGGGATCTGGGAATTGGAACATCTATAGAAGATGTTGGGGTGCCTTACCTACATGCCCAGGGAGTTGGGGCATTTCCAAATCCATATTAGTGCCAATAACATCTTAACTCTTTTCCCAGGGAGCAAAGAGCAAGCAGGCTGTGCAAATAAGACATAGCAGGCCTCAGCCAGCTATCCTTAGAAAAGCCTACTGATAAGGTAGGCCCCTGGCTGGTATCTGTGAACTTGGATTTCGGGAGTGCTCCCACCATTCCTGGAATTGATAAGAATGACTATCTAGACTCCTTGCACAAACAGTGGGGTTCATGCTGAATACCTGCTTCCTTCTGAGAGACTGGAATTTGGGTACTTGCTCGGCAGAAGCTGCCACCTGACTGTCCCCCAATAAAAACCTGCCTGTCTCTAACGAGCTTCCCTCTTCAATAATATTTCACTTGTGTTGTTACAACTTGTTGCTGGAGGAATGAAACGTGTCCTGTGTGACTCCACTAGGAGAGGACTTTTAGAAGCTTGGGCCTACGGGCCTACTGGCCTACTTTCCTTCGGAAATCACCCCCATGTGCCTTTTCCCCTTGCTGATGAATCCTAGCCATGAGCACAGCTGTGTGCTGAATCCTGCGGGGGCCCCCTAAGAAATCATTGGGTCTGGGAGTGATCTATAATATTAACATAAAGATTTTTCTTTTCTTTTTTTTTTTTTTTTAATTTTTTTTAACGTTTATTTATTTTTGAGACAGAGAGAGACAGAGCATGAACAGGGGAGGGGCAGAGAGAGAGGGAGACACAGAATCTGAAACAGGCTCCAGGCTCTGAGCTGTCAGCACAGAGCCCGACGCGGGGCTCGAACTCACGGACCGCGAGATCATGACCTGAGCCGAAGTCGGACGCTTAACCGATCAAGCCACCCAGGCGCCCCATAAAGATTTTTCTTGATTCAAACTTTGGGACAGGCACAGAAGAAAGTATGATTAGTTCCATTTGATCACTGAGGAAGCAAGTACACAGAAAGTAGCGAAATGAGAGATTTGGCAGCCAAGATGGCAGAGCTGACATCTGAATCAGGCTTGTCTGTTTCCACACCCTCCAACCCCCTTCCATCTATGACAGGCAGCATCTTATTGCTTAAGGTTAGAAATACCTCCCCTTCTCCGTGCCCTCTACTCATTTTCCCTCAACTCTGTGAACCTGTCTGGCAGGTCTGACAGCACCCAGCAGTGAAATGGAAGGGAGGCAGGCATGCGTTCTTTCCCCACCCCTGCCCTGTGTCCTGAGCCTGGCCACAGCCTCATTATCCTTCTCCCCGCCACAAGGGGCTGCTCCCTAACTAATTCACTGAGAAAATAGAGTGTCTAGCAGGCATCAGGGACTGCAGGAGACACAGCATGAACAAGCCAACCAAGAACAAGGAGAGGCGATACACGTAAGGTGCTTTCATGCTCTTCTACTTCTGAGATTGTCTCCTTTTTCCCTTTCCTCAAGTTTGGATCTCTCGGTCTGAAATCCCAGAAGCAATAGATCTGGTCAGGCCCTCCCCCACCCCTTCTCTGTTTTCCCACCTGATTGTAAGGTGGTCACAGGCACGAGTTCTGCTGAGGTTATCTGTGCACCCATCTCCCCAGCCTTTGGCCCATTTTGTGTGTGCTTTGCAAATGTTTGCACTCTGTGCAAGGGAAGTGGAGTTTTCCTAATGCTATACCCCTGCCAATGTAATGGAAAATGATTCCCCAAGCCCAAATACCACAGAAAATTATATTATGTATTTGGAGCTAAATGTGTCCCTGTAAGATTCAGCAAATGACCTTGGTGAGGTGGGAGGGACAGGAGATCTGGGGCCTGTGGATTTAACATATTTTCTCATTTTTTCTGTGTACTATCTTTCATCAAATCTAGAAACGCCATCAGTGATTAAGCACATCATTTTATCTACCATATACTTGAAAACATTTTCAATTATAATTGTAGGATACATCCCAATTTCAGAGACTTCTTAATTTGAACTACTGCAAGCAACAAATACTTCTCTATCTTTTAAATTGTGAAATGAAAGTAAAAGGAGGAGGAAACATAGCTAAAGTCTTACCCACCTAAAGAAAACCACTATTATTTTTCTATATTGTCCTATGACATCTTTACAGTTACGGACCTTGTATTAGTGCATTTAATGTCTTTATGTATTAAATATATGCATCTATACATATTTGTAAATGTATATATTCATATCATACATTTCCAAATATTTATATTTGTATTTTTATTATACAATTCATACCTTCCTTCATACCCTATCCCCACACCCTTCCTCTGAAGTAATCACTGTCAGTATCCGGGTGTGCGTCCTTCCAATCCTATGTATATACAGACCAGCTTGGAGTTTTACACACAGATGTGATTATAGTGAGTTTGTACAAATATGTCTACCTCACCTTAATAGCTCCATAGCACTCTATGATGGTGGAATACGCCTTTATTTTATTTTTTTTTTTAGTTTCTTCATCAGTAAATATTTAGGTAATTTTCATATTTTTGTGATTACTAGCAGCACCAGATGAACATCATTAAACATGCATATTTTGGTATGTGTATTTTTGAAAAGTAAATCGCTGGGTATGCACTTCAGCGTTTTGTTAGATACTGCCAGACTGCCTTTCAGAAAGTCTTCAGTTCATTAACACATCCTCTTTAAATACATAAAACCCATATTGAACAAAACAAGGTATTTCCTAGTAAAGTCAGCATAAATTGTCACAAACTCAACAGGCAATTATGCTCGTATTGCTTTTATCTTTCTTATTAAAAACTGCCTTATTACCAGAGACTTTGGTATTTCTTCAGCGTCTCTTTCCAATTGTCCCAGACCCCAGGGGCTTGCTCTTGGGCCAGCAAACAAATCCAGGGAGACTGTGAGGTAGTTCTGGGCACTCTGCTTCTGGCTGTGGCTCTTCTGGCCTCAAAGATTGCTCTTGAAGACTGAGCCTGCAGCATCTGGCTACCATCCAGGACCTGGGATGTTCCTCAGTGCACAGATCCTAGTGCTGCTTTTGGGGAGAGGAAGAATGCTTTCCCTGATTCACTGATGAACTCTGACTCCAGTCCCTCAGGAGCAGCAGGTTAGGGCTTTTTCCCTGGTCCATCACTCCATGAACGAAGATCCTTTGTTGCTTTCTCTCCTCCAAGCTATGGGAATTTCCCCAGGTGCCTGGCACATCTGAAACTTCAACCACAAAAGGACGTGACAGTATGTCCTAACCCCAGATAAAGGAGCAATTGCCCACCCAAGGAAGATGGCTAGTGAACTTGAGGGGCCCACACCTTTACTCCAGAGAGAAGAGGGGCTTACCCTTAGTGATTCAAAGGCAATCTTTCCAAGCTTCTCTTTTATCAGAGAAGAGGGGGAGAACCCCCACAGAAATATAATCTCCAGTAGGGTGCTTCAAATACACCCAATACAAATGGCCCAAGAGTGGGGCGCCTGGGTGGCTCTGTCAAGCATCCCAACTTCAGCTTAGGTCATGATTTCAAGGTTTGTGGGTTTGAGCCCCGCACTGAGCCCCACATCAGGCTCCACACTCCCGGTGCTTGGGATTCTCCATCTCTGCTCCTCCCCCACGTGTGCTCTCTTGCTCTCTCTCACTCTCTCTCTCTCAAACTTAACACACATAGCTGAAGAGTAGCTATATTCATTTCCTATGGCTGCCACAACAAAATACCACAGACTAGGGGGCTTAAACAGTAGAGATTCATTTTCCCACTGTTCAAGATATAAAAAGTCCAAGATCAAGGTGTTGGCAGGTTTAATTTCTTCTAAGGCCTCTCTCCTTGGCTTGCAGATGCCTTTCCTCTGGGCAGCCACATCTCTGATATCTCTTTGTTTTGCCCAGATTTCCTCCTCTTATAAAGACACAGGTTAGATTGGATTAGGACACACCCTTACAACCTTATTTTAATTAAATTACCTCTTTAAAGGCCCTATCTGCACAGACAATCACATCCTGAGGTGGTGAGGTTAGCCCTATACCATATAACTATGGAGTTATTCCAGCCCATCACAGTAGCTGAAATATGTTAGGATTTTATATAATTAATTATCCTAGTTAATTGGATGACAGTGACCTTCACCAAAAGCAGGTATTTAAGGTGCAGATTGATGGAGATTGGTGCATTGTTCACGTTAAAGGGAATCTACAAGAGGATCTATTTTCCTTGTGAACACTTTATCTGTAGAACCTTGCAGGAGATTGTAAAAGCCAATGAAACATGAGTGCAAGTGTCTACTTGGCTTCCAAACTGATTCCAAATCTGCTTCCCACTCCTCAGCCCCTAACACCTTTGTATTTTCTGTGAGATCTAGAAACATTAGCAACTATTTACTACAATAGTAAGCATAAGGAATCAATCCAAGGGGCATAATTCAGGGTGCTGCCCTCCGGAAGTTCAGTCTAATGAGAGAAACAGAAGAGCCATATATGGGGTGCCTGGGTGGCTCAGTTAAGTGTCCAACTTTGGCTCAGGTCATGATCTCACAGCTCATGAGTTCGATCAAGACCTGCGTTGGGCTCTGTGCTGACAGCTCAGAGCCTGAAGCCTGCTATAGATTCTCTGTCTCCCTCTCTGCCCCTCCCCTGCTCATGCTCCGTCTCTCCTTCAAAAATAAACATTTTTTAAAAATTTAAAGAAGAGCCATATATATTCCCAATTCTAGTTCTATGGCCAAATGCTATTAGACCTTAGAAGAGGGATAACTTAGTTTTGCCTGGGTTGAGGGCAGAAATGGTATTTGAACCTTGAAGATGTAGAATTTTCCAAGGTAAGGAGAAAGTAGAACAGGGAGACTTGTTGAAAATATAGCAGCACTGTGATTACAGAGTAAACAGCAGGAAACAAATTTATTGTCATTAATAGCTGGTGGAACTAATCATATTTTCATACTCAAAAGTATCACTCAGTTAAAATTACTGAACCAGAATTACAAGTATTAACTTGGATAAATCTTTAAAAAAAAACAAAGTTGAGCAAAAAAAGCAACTTACAAGTGAATACAAATAGTATGCAACAGAATGGAAGGGCTTTGTAGCACAGTGATTTCTTGTGTGGCTGGAGTCTTATTGCTTGGGTCTGTGTCCTGGCACCACCACTTGCAATCATGTATGTGATCCTAGGCAAATTGTGCCACTTTTCAGTTTTCTCACCTATAAATCAGGGATCATAATAGGACTTATACAAAAGGATATTCTGAGGATTTAAGGAAAAAAAAAACAAGTAAAATACTTAGAACAATGTCTGCTATTCAGTAAATGTTAGCTATTGTTGCACCGGTGTAAAGTTTTAAAAGAAAGAGTACAATATTTTGTTGAGTGAAACATACAAATAAACCAAAACTTAATAACATAATGGGAAAATGACAATGACCAAACTTAGAGCAGTGGTCACCTCTGTGGGAAACGGAGGGAAAGGAGGTTGGAGAAGAGAAGGGAAGTGCTTCAACTATATTTGTAATGCTTTTTTTTGTTTGTTTGTTTAAAGAGAAAGAGTATTTAAGTTGGGGAGAGAATCTCAAGCAGGCTCCACACTCAGCAAGAAGTCCCATGTGGGGTTCAATCCCACAATGCTAGGATTGTAAGGGTTAGATTGTAGTGTAGGGCTAACGCTTAGCTTGAAAGATAACAACTTTGTTCTGACACTTAAAGGTCAAAGATAACAGCCTTGCTTTTGCTCTTGTAAATCATACTTCATACTCTTGTGAATCAGGCTTTATCAATGAAGGAAACAAAAGCTCAAAAAAAGAGCATCAGAGACAAGGTCAAGGAGATCCACTGGTTGCAACTTAGCAGCAGAAAGTCTAAAATAATCACCTCATTCGATAGCTGTTTCTGACTCATCTGGCAACTGTTTCTAACTCATCTGGGAACTGTTTCTTTGTTCTGTTCCCAGATAATGATAAAATGATGTGATCGGCTTTAACAACTCTGTACCCCGGCTGTTCGGGGCCACATTCTTATCAAGAGTGTTGGTCCCAATCGGTCACTGGTGCCCGTAGCATTCTGTTTCAGGAGTCGTGTGGATGCAACAGGATCATGACCTGAGCCAAAATCAGGAGTCAGGGGCTTAACTGACTGAGCTACCCAGGCATCCCATGTAATGCTTTATTTCTTAAACTGGGGGATAACCACCTCTTTTCCTTAAATTAGCATTTATGTATATATGTAACAATTGGTGTATATATATATAATATTTTATATTAAATAGTTTAAAATGTACGTCAAGTGAGTTGGAGATGGTATGATATTCCTGTAGATACCAAAGACCCTCCCTAATTAGTTTTGTGAGGTTTGGGGTTGGAGGCACAGAAGATCCATGAGGAGGGATCCTGGAGCTACACAAACTGCCTGGCTCCTTCTCAACATGCCTATCTCTGTCTAAATATCTCTTCCTTGAGGAGCCTTCCTTGACACCTATTTTAAAGCAGTACATCCCCTCCACTTTCTAACACACTCCACTATGTTATTGCAACAGGCTTATCACTCTAGGCTGTTTTCTATTATTTTACTCAGCAATTGTCTGTCTCCCTCCACTAGAATGCTCTATCTTGTTCAACACTATATTCCCAAAGCTTTTTCAAATCTTCCGGGCTTTTTGTTTTGTTTCGTTTTTGTTTTGTTTGTTTTTGTTCTTGGGATGGATAGATGAATAGATGGATGGATGGATGAATGAATGAATGAGTGGATGGATGGATGGATGGATGGTTGGGTGGGTGGGTGGATGGATGGAGACCGTTCCTCCATACTCATGACTCCTCTTTTTAGTCGGCCTGGAGGGCAGAGGTAGAATGAGAAAAGATTGAGGAGGGGAGGGAAGATTGGAGTGGGTTGAATAGAGGGCTTATGAAGATCGGATTAGAGGAATTGAGGAAAGATGCCCAGGCTGAGGAGTTTTCCGAGCTTGAAGAGCTGAGGGCTGGGGCTCCTGGGTGGCTCAGGCGGTTGAGTGTCTGACTTGGGTTCAGGTCACGATCTCATGGTTTGTGAGTTCAAGCCCCGCTTTGGGCTCTGCGCTGACAGCTCAGAGCCTGAAGCCTGCTTCGTGTCTCCCTCTGTCCCTGCCCCTCCCCTGCCTGTGCTCTGTCTCTCTCTCAAAAATAAATAACAACAACAAAAAAATTAAAAAAAAAAAAAGAGCTGAGGGCTGAAGGTGGGTGGGGGGGCAGGAAGTCAGGGACCCAAGAGGGGCCAGAGGGAGAGGCGGGGCCCTGATTGAGGGTGGGACCGGATGGTGGGCGTGTCCTGGAGGAGGGGCGGGGCCTGCGAGCGGATTGTTGGGAGCGGCGCGCTGCTGCGGCGGCGGCGGCGGCGGCGGCGGCGGCGGAAAATGGCTGCTGCGGAGGCGGCGGACACTCAGCTGATGCTCGGAGTCGGGCTGATCGGTGAGGACGAAGGCGCCCTGCCCCGCAGTCCCGCGCCCCAGTTCGGCCTCCGCCTGGGCCCGGGGTGGCCTCTGCTCCCGCGGTCCCCGGCGCCGCCTGCGGTGAGGAGGTCGCGGCCCCTTCTCCGTTGGGCCGGGGCGGGGGGCTGCGGGGCGCGGGGACCCGGCCAGCCGCCCTGGGCGGGTCCGCCTGTAGCCTCGCGTGGGACCCGTCCGGGCGGGGCAGCAGGGCGGAGGGACCCCGGGCCTCCTGCCGGACCTCTGCGGCTGCGAGGGGCCGCTGCGCAGGCGGGGCAGGGGCTGGGCCGAGAGCGGGTAGTGGGCGGTGCGGGGGTGGGGGGGGGGAGGCGGCAGGGCAGACCTCGGAGCGTGCAGGAGGCACGCGTGACTGCCTGCCCGGCGCCCGGCTGGCCCCGATTATGTGATTGAGCAGTTCGAGTCACCGTGACCAACTGTGCCAGCCCCGAGTGCTGAGCATTATGCATGGATTATCTCCCGTTAAACTCCTACCACGGCTCCAGGGGGTGTGGGTAGTATTTGGTGACCACATTTCGGAGAAGCAGATGGAGGCCCAGGGTGTCCTTTGCGCACGACGCGTGCTAGGAAGCGGCGGAGCCAGGGTTGGGACCCTTGCGGTCTAGCCGCAGAGCCCCAACTCACACCAGTGGCGGAATCCTGTATCATGTGATAGAGCTCAGGCACGTAGCCGGCGTGTCTACACAATCATGTACGGCGGGATCCCGGTTAGATTTGAGGAATTAGTGGTTGAGGAAGTACGTTGGGATCTTTGGGTGTGCCTGAGCCGTGTGCAGCGTCTCAGGGTTGGGTGTTTCAAGGAACCATTCATCCCATTGGCGGCCGCGGGTTGCTTGAATGAACGTCTGTCGGTTCCCTGCGTGCCGTTGACCTTTGAAGTAATACTCCATTGAGATAACATTCTATTCCTCTAGTGTGGAAGAACGTTGCTTGCGTTCAACAAAACCGGCTAACTGTGCTGATTATTTCTCAGTGTCTCAAAGGAGTGCATTTATCTGGGAATGGCTTCCTGTGTTTCTTTTTTATTTCCCCTGTATTTATTTCTAATGTGGTTTTAGAACTGCTTCAAAACAAAACCTAAGTACTTCAAGCATCTTAGTCCTGCTTGAAGGTACTTGTGAATAAGGTTAGGTTAAATTCTGACTTTATCTGGTAACGGCAAAGACGAAGATGACTTACAATCATATTTTCAATTCAGATTTTTATTTTTCGTATGGAAACGGATTTAAAAGGAATTTGCTTCAAAATAATGGGGGAGGGGGAACATTAGAAACAAGGAGGGACCAGGTGTTGATAATTGCTGGAGCTGAATGATGGAGACGGGAATTCATTTTTTTATGAACTTGATATTTTCCATAACAAAACTATGCATCCATACTGCTATATGCACAGTAACTGTTTTTCTAAAGCTTAGGCTAGGTTATTGAGGTGTTTACTTGATGAGGAAACTACATTATGTGACAGGATAACCATTATTATTATTATTACTATTATTATTACATTATTATTACTACTATTACAATGTTAAATATAGAATTTATACAATCAGTATATGACATGATTTAAAAGAGATTTCACCATTTTCTTCATCTCCAGTTTTGTTTTTGACAAACACTTCCTGTGTATTTATTAAAGATCCTTCTAACTGATAAAAATGTAAGGCTGAGGGGGCACCTGGGGGGCTCAGTTGGTTAAGTGACCAATTCAGGTCATAATCTCAAGGTTCGTGAGATTGAGCCCCACATTGGGCTCTCCACTGACAACGTGGAGCCTGCTTGAAACCCTCTCTCTCCTTCTCTCTCTGTCCCTCCCCTGCTCTCACTCTGTCTTCTCTTTGCTCTCTCAAAATAAATAAACTTAAAAAAAATTAAAAATTAAAATTTAATTTTAATTAAAATTAAAACAAAACGTAATGCTGAGTTTATGAATTTGTGTGGGAGGAGATAGGAAAGAACTCTGCCAAATTTAAGGCTCAGATTTTCTTTTCCTTAAAATTTTTTAATGTTTATTTATTTTTGAGAGAGAGAGAGAGACAGAGCATGAGCAGGGGAGGGGCAGAGAGAGAGGGAGACACAGAATCGGAAGCAGGCTCCAGGTTCTGAGCTGTCAGCACAGAGCCCGACGCAGGGCTCGAACTCACGAACCATGAGACCACGACCTGAGCCAACGTCGGATGCTTAACTGACTGAGCCACCCAGGTGCCCCTTAAGTTTTCATTCATGATTTGTTGTAAAAGGTTTTTACTCAGGTGGCCTAAAACTCAAGATCAGGAGAGCTGCATGATTTGACCAACAGAGGTGGATGGGAATTTGGGGTCACACATGCTCCGGGATGCTTTGTAAAATGGGATGTGAAAACTGATTCCGCTAAGTGCTTCTGAGTAACCAATCAATTCACTTCCTTGCTGCTGTTTGACATTCTCACAGTGACCATCTTTCCACCGTAGAAAAGGACACAAATGGAGAAGTTCTGTGGGTGTGGTGTTATCCTTCCACGACAGCTACTTTAAGGAATTTACTGCTGAGAAAATGCTGCCTTACAGATGAGAACAAACTTCTCCATCCCTTCGTCTTTGGTCAGTACAGAAGAACATGGTTTTATATCACAACAGTTGAAGTTCCAGATTCTTCAGTTTTGATAAAGGTATGACTGCATGAAGGTCTAACAACCAAAAATATTTAAAGTGATGTAACATTATTCCAGTGACTCTTAGCTTTAGACATTATTGCTTACAATACGCTTTTGAAAAATACCAGATATGCTTTTCACTGGGAATGTCCCCTTTCAAATTTCACTCTTATTCATTCTATGAATATTGGTTGATATACATTCTATTGACTGACCCTATGGCTGGTGTAGTGAAGTCCTTTCTGGGTTATACTCTGATGGAGTAGTAATGTGGACGTGCAAAGTCGTGACCGATTAAAAGTGGAAAGAAGCATTTGTCCATAATTAAAAACCATTTTAAGTTTTTTTTTTCTTAAGTTTATTTATTTTGAGAGAGATTGAGCAGGGGAGGGGCAGAGAGAGAACCTCAAACAGGCTCCACACTGTCAGTGCTGAGCCCAGCGCGGGGCTCAAACTCAAACCATGAGATCATGACCTGAGCCAAGATCAAGAGTCGGACACTTAACCAACTGAGCCACCCAGGCGCCCCTAAGTTTGTTTGTTTGTTTGTTTTAAGTTTATTTGTTTTGAGAGAGAGAGACAGAGCATGGGAGGGGTAGAGAGAAGGAGAAAGAGAGAATCCCCACTAACAGTGCAGAGCCTGACATGGGGATGGAACCCACAAACCACAAGATCATGATCTGATCCGAAGTCAAGAGCCAGAAGCTTAACCGACTGAGCCACCCAGGCACCCTAAAAACTGTTTTAAAAGATAAAATTATCCTTGGGATGCCTGGGTGGCTCAGTTGGTTGAGTGTCCAACTTTGGCTCAGGTCATGATCTCACAGCTCAGTGGCTTCGGGTCTTGTGTCGGGCTCTGTGCTGACAGCTCAGAGCCTGGAGCCGGCTTCAGATTCTGTGTCTCCGTCTCTCCTTCTGTGTCTCCCTTCCCTCCCCGCTCAAAAATAAATAAACATTAAAAAAAAAATTTTTTTAACTTTATTTTTTATTTTTTAAAATTTGCATCCAAATTAGCATATAGTGAAGCAATGATTTCAGGAATAGATTCCTTAATGCCCCTTACCCCCCCCAAAATTTTTAAAGATAAAATTATCCTTGATATAATTAAGAAAACTTTTTTTCATTTGTTTATGGATGGTAAGGATATGTTAGGAATAGAAAGGAGAATTAAGGAAACATGTATTAAGTAGGCTTTTGTGTGTGTGTCATTTGATATGAATAGTATCAATGTGACATGTTGAAAACCAGTATGTGGTCACTGTGGGCTTTTCTAATTCCAAGTAACCAGCAGGGTTTTTGTTGTTTTTTTTTTTCAAATAAAGAAATATTGGAAAGTGACGAAGCTCCTGGTGTGTGCCTGTGTGGGGACTTCTTTTACCATCTAGGGCTACTTTTATAGCCAATAATCATGAAACATGTCCAAGATATCAATTTAAATTTAAGGAGTTACTTTTAAAATAACAAGAAGGCAACAGTTTAAAACTGTTAGAGGTTTGGGGCGCCTGGGTGGCTCAGTCGGTTAAGCGTCCGACTTCAGCTCAGGTCACGATCTCACGGTGCGTGAGTTCGAGCCCTGCGTCGGGCTCTGGGCTGATGGCTCAGAGCCTGGAGCCTGCTTCTGATTCTGTGTCTCCCTCTCTCTCTGCTCCTCCCCCGTTCATGCTCTGTCTCTCTCTGTCTCAAAAATAAATAAACGTTAAAAAAAAAAAAAAAATTTTTAAAACTGTTAGAGGTTTAAAACAAAACAGATTCATAATTAGAAAATGTAAATTTGCAAAAAGATAGTTTTCAATGTGTTATAAAATCTTTCGTTTATGTTCATTAAGTTCTTGCTGAAAAGTCTTGATGTGTCGAATAGGTTTATCTGTGTTTTGTTCCATAATGTCAATAGCAGCAACATCGATTTCAAATCTGCTTTTCAGATTTGAAAAATGACAAGATTTAGAGGTAGTTCTTATACTTAAGAATATGATTTCTGGGGCGCCTGGGTGGCTCAGTCAGTTAAGCATCCGACTTCAGCTCAGGTCACGATCTCGTGGTCCGTGAGTTCGAGACCCGTGTCGGGCTCTGGGCTGACGGCTCAGAGCCTGGAGCCTGCTTCCGATTCTGTGTCTCCCTCTCTCTCTGCCCCTCCCCTGTTCATGCTCTGTCTCTCTCTGTCTCAAAAATAAATAAACATTAAAAAAAATTTTTTTTTAATTAAAAAAAAAAAAGAATATGATTTCTAAAAATGTATTTCTTAAATGCTTTGCCTTTTATAAAGTCCTGAATTTTATCTCATTAATGGGAATAATAGGTATATGATTAGAAGAAATTTATATTTATAATAATAGAGGAGTATAGACAAATGAAGCTTATTGTTACAGTGTGCTTTCTACAGAGATTATATGGCATTCTGTAGAGCATTGACTATTTCAGGAACTGTGTGATTTTACTGTGTGTATTTTTGTTGTTTTGTATCCTCTTTCATTAATTAAGAATTGATAAATTGGTAGATCTGATATGACATTTCTAATTCTGCTTTGATGAGGTGAGAGTACTTTAAATGAAAACTCACATTTTTGATATTTGAAATATATTTGTGTTTTTGAAAAGATGTTAACTCTAAAAGTACTACATTCTTATCTAAGAAATGAAATATATAGGTATATATAAGTACATATCTTTTATATGTGTGTATATAAACATAAAAGTATAAACAAGGAAGTGAGAACTTGGTTACATTTTGATCTTTTCTTTTTAATGCTGTTATGTCTTGTACAAGAGGTTTGCTAGAATGTAGTAATAAAATTTAAATCTGTGAAAGTGTCTTTAAAAAGTATACTTTTTGTTTCTTTTGGACAGGTGACTCATTTTTCTATTGTTCTGACCGCCAAAGATTTTAATCCAGAGAAATATGCCGCCTTCACTAGGATATTGTGTAGGTCTGTATGAAAACTGTATTAAATGCTATCCTACAAAAATGAAGATCTTGCTCGGTAGTTACATAGCAGATTTCTATACGGAGGAAGCAAATTTCAGCCCTCTGCTTCCCCAACTTAATCTTTACTGGCCCTCTGGAAACTTTTGTAAGAGGAACTTTCTCTTCTGCTTTTATGACACTGCTCTTATTTGGGAAAATGGTAGAAGGGAGGAGAAAAAGCAATTTACACAACCATTGTAGTTCTTGGGTATTTGAGTCACTTGCTACTTTTGGCCTGACACTTCTGCTCACTTCCAATCTAGAACTTTCCTTAGCAGGACGGATAAGTTAAGTGCTGGCGAAGTGGTAAGCTAGTTTATACGTGTCAAGGTCTGTGTGGGGGAGTCATTTTGGGGAAAGTTAATGAGCATTTTGAATTATGCAAAAACGCAGGAAAATACTTCTTAGCTGGAGTGCTGGGAAGCTGAGAATCCAATTAATTGGTTAATAGTGATTCAGGTAAACTTCTTTAGTTTCATCCCAGCTGTTGAAAAATTGTATGTAAAATATACCAGTCTGCTTTCTTGCCTTGGTGAGTGTATATAGTGGAGTTAATCAAACCTTTCTTGTATCTTGGGGAAATTAGTTTTTTCCTCAATCAGGGCTTTGACAGGGTTTTAGATTTTTTTTTTTTTTTTTTTAATATTGTTGTTACTAGATAGAATTGTAATTCTAGAGGTTATATATTACAACATCAGCCCTCAGGCTTATGCTCAGTAAGTTGTTTTAGATGGGGTGGGGGGCAAAGGGAGTTGTTTTTGTGTTCCTCGCTATAAGCCTGATGAATGGTTGCTTTTTTGCCATTTTTATGTGTACACACACATGCTATCTATGTCTGGCTATCTATATCTATATGTCTATATCCATAATTATATCTATATCTATATATCTATATCTACATGTAGCAGAAGACTACTTTCTAATTACTTAAGGGTTTCAGGTAGATTGTATTTTGACAGAATGAAGTTTTACTGTTTTGCAGCCAGCTATGATAAGAAAACCTTTTTGCTCTCTTAAGATAAGTTCCAGGTATATGGTTCATTGTGGAATATAAACAGTTGTCTGCTACCATGGCACTGACACAAAGGGAGACTATTATTGTGAGAAGAGACGCTGTCTACAAGCCATGAGCTAAAAACACTGTAGGGGCGCCTGGGTGGCGCCGTCGGTTAAGCGTCCGACTTCAGCCAGGTCACGATCTCGCGGTCCGTGAGTTCGAGCCCCGCGTCGGGCTCTGGGCTGATGGCTCGGAGCCTGGAGCCTGTTTCCGATTCTGTGTCTCCCTCTCTCTCTGCCCCTCCCCCGTTCATGCTCTGTCTCTCTCTGTCCCAAAAATAAATAAAAAACGTTGAAAAAAAAAATTAAAAACACTGTAAAGCTGCTTTTGAACAAACGTTGGACTCCCATTTCATTTGACTGAGTCAGGGTTAGGTTTCCCAGTGAATTCACTGGGAAATATTCTTGGGCTCAAAATTTAAGATTGCTTTAGATTCCACTTCCTGCCCGGGAGGAAGCTGGAAGGTTCCTCAGCTTCTGTAGTGCCATGGCATTGTTGGGTTCCGGACTCTTCTCCTGTCACAGTTTAGGAGAAAGGAGGACTGAGAGCTATTGGCAGCCACCTCTTGTGCCCCCTGCACCTTACTGCACGTACCCTTGCATGTGTACATACCCACATGCTCTTGCACACGCACACACTGCCTCTCCCCACTAACACATGTCTGTGTGCACAAGTACATAGACCAACACTTTTCGATGTTGCTGCTTACCATGGAGGTGCTCCCTTCCGTTTCTGGGGAGGGGACAGGCAGGCGTGCCTTCCATAGCACGCTGCTCACAGTGGCAGCGGAAGCCCACACGAGGGGGTTCGTTCCCTGTGTGGGATCCAGGTCATTTGCCCTGACCCCCTTCATCTTCTGGAGCCTCCAGCTAGTGGCCGTGGTAGAGAACCAGGGTTTCACTTGGAACCAGTTGTCCGGGCCAGTCCGGCTGTCCCATCTGAGTAAGTTCCCCTGGGTTGCACTTTGTGGTTTTCCTATGGAATGATTTGGGGGGATCCTTGCTTCTGTCAGTAGTTCATGGCCCAGGGTTGTTATGGAAAAAGTGATCTTATCCTACTACCCTTCCTGTGTTTCTCTTCTCCATTACTGTATATTGTTTCTATTTCACAGGGTTTTTTTTTTTTTAAGTTTATTTATTTATTTTGAGAAAGAGAGAGAGTGAGTGAGTGTGTGTGTGTGTGTGTGTGTGTGCGTGCGTGCACGCGTACACACGTGAGCAAGGGAGGGGCAGACAGAGGGAGAGAGAGAATCCCAAGCAGGCTCCACACTGACAATGTGGCCTGATGCAGGGCTCCAATTCACAAACAGTGAGATCATGACTTAGGCAGAAATCAAGAGTCAGACACTTAACTGACTGAGCCACTCAGGTGCCCGTCTATTTTACAGTTTTAATGGTATATTGTTTGTTTGTTTGGTGGTGGTAATGTATGCACACAGGAAAAAAATACAGACAATACAGAAGGGTATACAGTGAAAACTAGGTCCCTTCCTCTCCCTATTCCTAGCCTTCAAATCTGCCTCCCGACCCCCACCCCGGGGCACTCCTGGGGCTGTTTTCTTTATATCATACCGGAGATATTTTCTCCATATAGAAGCATGTATATGAGTTCATGGGTTTGACTAGTTTACATGTAGGATAGCTTACCATATTCATTGTTCTCTACCTCTTTCCCTCAATTGTGCATTGAAGTCATTTGAAAACACTGACTGGCTAGTAGTTACAACACTTGCTTTTTTCACTTAACCTACAATAAATACAGTTTCAAGTGATCTATTTTTAAAAAAATTTTTTTAAATCTTTTTTTTTTTTTTAATGTTTATTTTTGAGAGAGAGATAGAGCATGTGTGGGTTAGGGGAAGAGAGAGAGATGGAGAGAGAGAATCCCAAGCAGGCTCCACACTGTCAGCACAGAGCCCAACGAGGGGCTCAGACTACCGAACCGTGAGATCATGATCTGAACCGAAACTGAGAGTCAGACGCTTAACTGAGTTACCCAGGTATCCCTCAAATGATCTGTTTTAAACAATAATTTTATTTTCTTTCCAGTTTTTTCATCCATTTAGCTACTAAAAGGCTCAAGTAGGCCCAGTCCTGCTTCTCATGCAAAATTTAGATTTAGTTACTCAGAGGAAGAGATTTCAGGGGAAGAGACTGATTTCACATGTGAGCTATAAATGTAGGCAGTTTCCTGTCAGCGTTTTCTGGAACTTGATGATGAATATATCTAGTGTATACTTACCACCAGAAACTTAAAGGAGTTTGATTTCTTAATTATCTAAATATAGTTACCTCTGGGAACTCTGATAATAAATATAGGTTCTATAATTACTGTTTTCTCTGTGAACAATGTGTAAAACTCCTTTCTTGTCAAAGGAAATCCCAGCAATAATAGAGTCCTTATGGCTAGAAGCACCATTTGTGAATATAAGACAGATAAAAATGCAATATTTTTTTTAAGAATAGTGGGCCCTCAGGGGCGCCTGGGTGGTGCAGTTGGTTAAGCATCTCAGCTCAGGTCCTGATCTCCTGGGTTCGTGAGTTCAGGCCCCACATCAGGCTGTGTGCTGATGGTGTGGAGCCTGCTTGCGATTCTGTCTCTCCTTCTTTCTGCCCCTCTCTGACTTGTGCGGGTGTGCACATGCTCTCTCTCTCTCTCAAAATAAATAAACTTAAAAAATAAAACTTAGGGAAAAAAAGAAAAATGAGTCCTTAGAAAGTCCTTAGCTTACTCTCCTGCTCGAGTGGGCTATGGAGATGGAAGGAGAAAGCCAGCTTCAGGGAGTTGTTGGAGGTCTCTTGAATGGTTGTTTTTTTCAATACATTATCGAATTAAATTATAGAAGTAGTCATGTCATAAAAAGTTTCAGGCATTCAGAAGCGTTATCAGCAGGTTGACTTAGATTTTTTAGGAAGTACCCATACCCAGGCTTGGGCGCATTGCTCTGTGTGGTTCATGCTATATAAAAGCATGGTTGTTTTTTGTCTTTTCTTACAGAATGTACCTGAAACATGGGAGCCCAGTTAAAATGATGGAGAGTTATATTGCAGTACTCACAAAGGGGATATGCCAGAGTGAAGAAAATGGCTCTTTCCTTAGCAAAGATTTTGATGCCCGAAAGGCTTATCTTGCAGGCTCCATCAAAGGTAAACACACGCAGACACACACACAGCCCACGAAACAAAAACCCGTCCCGGATGGTTCCATCCCAACAACAAGATCCCCAAGCCAAGGGCAATCCTCATTGTACTCTAATATTCCATCTTTCTGTATATTTTCATCTACGTAATATTTATTTGCTATACAGGAGGGTAGTTCAACTTCTACATTGCCTTATTTGATTAGAATTCTGTCGTAGGAAAGCAGATTTTTGTGGTGGCCCTTTCCACACGATTCTGTTAATAATACAGAAATGTTCTTTTGTGGGTAAGCTGAATTTCACAGCTTGAGTGTCTGCCAACTTCCATAGTTTTTCTTTCCTTATATTTTAGCAGTTACTTCCTCCATGTGGAGAGCTCAGGCCCCTGACCCAGAGTTCCTCTTCTAACTCTCCGCCTTCCTCTCCCAACTGGAAAATCCAAAACAGCGGTGCAGGGCTAAGCCACAGATTTCAGGGTCCTTAAAAGGGAGGAAAGGGGAAATGCTGGCCTTCACTCTTGTCCTCCTACAGCGCCTGTCTTAGCTCGTGAACCTGCTGTTCTGTATGGTTTCTAAGCATCCTTGTTGACAGGTTTGTTCAGCTGTCTCAAAAGGACTTACATAATGACGTATGTATTGGTGGAGGGGTGGTGTCCATGAACTTTTATTTATTTATCTATTATTATTTTTGAATGTTTATTTATTTGAGAGAGAGAGAGAGAGAGCCAGCGGGGTTGGGGCAGATAGAATCCCAAGCAGGCTCTGTAGTGTCAGTGTAGAGCCCTATGTGGGGTTCGAACCCACAAACTGTGAGATCATGAACTGAGCCGAAATCAAGAGTCAGTTGCTTAAGCCAATGAGCCACCCAGGTGCTCCAGAGTAAACTTTTTTTTTTTTTTTTAAACCTAAGGGTGTTTCATGACACAGAAAGATACTGGTTCCCTTCATATCATTTATTCCCCTTTCTTTGGGCTCTGGCTTCATCTGTGCATCCAGTGCAGAGTCCCTTGAAGGGGGGTCAGGTTTAGGCTGTCATAGCACCCATCCTAGGGAGCAGATGTCTGGATTTATATGCTCATCCAGTGCATAAGGTGCTTTTTTATTCTCTGTATTGAAAATAATTCTGTATACAGAAAATAAACTCTGCATTTATTGGAAAGAATTCCTTTCCTTCCAATAAAAATGTTATTTTCTTACATATTATTTAATGCAGTAATATTATAATTTCTTGTGTTTTAAGACATTGTATCTCAGTTTGGAATGGAAACCGTTATCTTACACACAGCACTGATGCTAAAGAAAAGAATTGTCGTCTATCACCCCAAAATAGAAGCTGTCCAGGAGTTCACCAGGTATTGTCTCTGGTCATTAAAAAGTAGAGGCTTTGTTGGGAGCTGATTTGGGGCGGTCTGTGTTCCTGTGTGCTCTGTTCTGTTACACATTTGGTATAAATAGAATGTGGTAGGCTGTGGGTGAAATGCTATCTTGGTCTAATGTTTCAGGTGAGCTTTAGTAGTTCAAGGTCACTGAATTTGGGCAGATTCTTCTTTAAATTTAGAAATAAGAATATTTTAGAGCAGGGAGTTTGAACTTTTCCTTGCCAGACCATAAATATTTTAGGCTTGGAGGCCATAAGTTCTCTGTCCCAACCACCGAACTGCCAGTCGTGCATATGTAAATGAATGAGTATGGCTGTGTTCCAATAAAACTTTATGTGCAAAGACAGACAGCTGATCCATGGCCATAGTTTCCTGACCCCTGTTTTAAGTAAGTTATTTCTTTTTTTTTTTTTTCACTTTTACCACAGATTTTCTTTTTAAAAAAAAAACATTTATTTATTTTTGAGAGACAGAACACAAGTCGGGGGGGGGGGGCGGGCAGAGAGAGAGGGAGATACAGAATCTGAAGCAGGCTCCGGGCTGTCAGCGCGGAACCCAACATGGAGCTTGAACACACAGACCGCGAGATCATGACCTGAGCCGGAGTCTGATGCTTAACGGACTGATCCACCCAGGTGCCCCTCTCTTATTTTTATAATAAAGATGTTTTGAAAGTTTTTTCTTTACCAAATCTAACTTGTTCATAGATTCTTTTTTAAAAACAAGAGGACCTAGCTTTTGTGCTTCCTGTATGCCAGCTGTTGTATAAATCACCTCAATTATTAAATTTACTCGTGACACGAACTTTACAAGGAACTTTGCCTTCTTTTACGGATGAGAAAATTGAGGCTCCAGGAGGCTGACTGGTTAGAAAATGGGAAAAAGAAGGTTTGGTAGTAGAAGAACTTGGGTTAAAATCCTGGAGGGCGCTTTACTCGCTCTGTGACCACATCCAGGATACTTAAACTTTCTAAGCCTCCGTCTCTGTATCTGTAAAATGAAGGTAATAATGCCCACTTCGTAAGCCTGTTGTCAGGACTGGAGATGCCGTGTGTGAAGTACTTGGCGTGTGCCTTGCTCATCGTGTGCGCTCTGGAAACGAGGACTGCTGTCATTGCGATGGCCACCCAGTTACCCTTTCCCTCTACATCTATGCTTCTGAAACGGGGATGTCCACAGCTTGGGAAACATAGCAGGGCAACAGCAGATCCACCATACCACAGTTCAATTTGTGACCTCTCTCTGCGGCAGCTGTTTCACTGGTTTTTTCAAGGAAACTTACTTTGTATAAAAACAAACACAAAGTGGTTTGCAAGTTTGATTGGAACTTTAAAGATAGAAATGAGAGACTTCAAAAAAAATGTGTTGCGTGCAGGGCCCCACTCTGGATTTTACCCTCAGACTCCCTCCGTGGCAGTTTGCGGAGTGAGGCATTTGGAGGAAAACTTCAGAAGTGTTACTCCTTGCCACCACGGACATGTTTTGAAACTTCACCTTGAGCTTTTTGTAGCTAACCTGACCCAAAAAGGCAGAGTTGAAGACATTGCATTACTTTAATTTGAAGCCTGGAGGTCGGGGCACGTGTAGTCTTCATTCTCCCCTCTGCCTCTGACAGCCAGCTCTGTCCTCGGGAGGAAGAGGGAGGAGGGTGCGGGTGCGGGCCAGCAACCATTTGAGTTCTTGTCTTCGTTCCCCAGGACTCTGCCTGCCCTGGTGTGGCATCGACAGGACTGGACCATACTTCATTCCTATGTGCACCTCAGTGCCGAGGAGCTGGAAGCCCTGCGGATGTGCCCAGGTAGACAGTGGGGGTCTCGCAGGAGGAGAGGCTTGGCGTTCACCTGGTTTGGGGGAGGACTTTTTTCTGGCCTTCCCAAAGGGAATACTGATGATGCATTATTTCTTTGGTAAATGCAACCAATTTTTTTTCCTTAAAAATTTTTTTTTTCGCATTTTATTTTATTTTTTATTTTTATTTTTTAAAATTTACATCCAATTTAGTTAGCATAGAGTGCAACAATGATTTCTGGAGTAGATTCCTTAATGCCTCTTACCCATTTAGCCCATCCCCCCTCCCACAACCCCTCCAGTAACCCTCTGTTCTCCATATTTGAGTCTCTTCTGTTTTGTCCTCCTCCCTGTTTTTATGTTATTTTTGCTTGCCTTCCCTTATGTTCATCTGTTTTGTCTCTTAAAGTCCTCATAGGAGTGAAGTCATATGATATTTGTCTTTCTCTGACTAATTTTGCTTAGCATAATACCCTCTAGTTCCATCCACGTAGTTGCAAATGGCAAGGTTTCATTCTTTTTGATTGCCAAGTAATACTCCATTGTGTATATATATACCACTTCTTTATCCATTCATCCATCAATGGACATTTGGGCTCTTTCCATACTTTGGCTATTGTGGATAGTGCTGCTATAAACATGGGGGTGCATGTGTCCCTTCGAAACAGCACACCTGTATCCCTTAGATAAATACCTAGTAATGCTGTTGCTGGGTTATAAGGTAGTTTTATTTTTAATTTTTTGAGGAACCTCCATACTGTTTTCCAGAGTGGTTGCACCAGCTTGTGTTCCCACCAACAATGCAAAAGAGATCCTCTTTCTGGGCATCCTCGCCAACATCTGTTGTTGCCTGAGTTGTTAATGTTAGCCATTCTGACAGGTGTAAGGTGGTATCTCATTGTGGTTTTGATTTGTTTTTCCCTGATGATGAGTAACGTTGAACATTTTTTCATGTGTCAGTTGGCAATCTGGATGTCTTCTTTAGAGAAGTGTCTTTTCATGTCTTTTGCCCAATTCTTTACTGGATTATTTGTTTTTTTGGGTGTTGAGTTTGATAAGTTCTTCAATGTTTATTTTTGAGAGAGAGAGTGAGAGAGAGACAGAATGCGAGCGGGGGAGGGGCAGAGAGAGAGGGAAACACAGAATCTGAAGCAGGCTCCAGGCTCTGAGCTGTCAGCACAGAGCCCGACGCAGGGCTTGAACTCACAAACCGTGAGATCATGACCTGAGCCTGATGCTTAACTGACTGAGCCACTGAGGCGCCCTGAGTTTGATAACTTCTTTATAGATTATGGATACTAACCCGTTATCTGATATGTCTTTTGAAATATCTTCTCCCGTTCTGTCGGTTGCCTTTTAGTTTTGCCGATTGTTTCCTTCGCTGTGCAGAAGCTTTTTATTTTGATGAGGTCCCAATAGTGAGTTGGTCCTCAATTTTTTTTTTATTTGTTTTTAATTGTATTGCTCTGTGAAATGTGAAAAGTCTGGTAGCTGTTTTCTTTTTTTTTTTTTTTTTAATTTTTTTTTTCAACGTTTTTTATTTATTTTTGGGACAGAGAGAGACAGAGCATGAACGGGGGAGGGGCAGAGAGAGAGGGAGACACAGAATCGGAAACAGGCTCCAGGCTCCGAGCCATCAGCTCAGAGCCCGACGCGGGGCTCGAACTCACGGACCGCGAGATCGTGACCTGGCTGAAGTCGGACGCTTAACCGACGGCGCCACCCAGGCGCCCCTGGTAGCTGTTTTCTTAACATCAGTTCCAAACTTCTGTTAATTCTTGAGTTGTCCTGATTCCTTTAGCATTTATTTGTATCAGATCTGAAACTGGTGAAAGATGATGCCGTCCCCAGCACGCTGTCCCTGAGAAAGCCGGACGTGTGGCTGTGGTTGCTTAGAGACAGAGACCTACAGGGGGAACATTGGTCAAGAGAATCCTTGCTACCTCTACCTCGGCTGTCATTCTTGACCTGAATAGCAGTAACTGAAAAGTAAATGCCTTCTTCTTTGACACCACAATGTAGTTTGGGGGACGTTTTGAGTTGGAAGGGTTTCTTCAGACAACTGTCAATAATGTAGTCTGAAGAAATGCCAGAGGGTACAGCTGATGTCCCCTGAATAAAGCAGTGAAGAAAAGCAACTGGTGAACTTTTAGAGTCCATTCTCTTTTGACCCGTTCACAACAGGATTTGTTCCCATTCCGGTAATGTGGGTCATCTTTGTCATGCAGGTTACATCGCTGGGTTTGTGGACTTGGAGGTGAGCAACAGGTCAGACCTCTATGACGTGTTTGTGAATCTGGCAGATCGTGAGATTACCATTGCCCCACTTGCGAAAGGTTAGTTCTCTCTTCCGTCGTTGATAACAAAATGTAAGCCAAGCAGTTATACTTTTTAAAATTAATTTATTAAAATTTTAATTCCAGTGTAGCTAACATACAGGGTTATGTTTCAGGGGTTCAGTACAGTGATTCAACACTTCCACATGCTACTCAGGGCTCATGAAGATAAGTGTGCGCATAATCTCCTTGATCGCTTTCACCCATCCTCCTGCCCACCTGAAGCAGTTGTATTTTTTTTAATGTTTATTTATTTATTTTTTTTATTTTTGAGAGACAGAGAGAAACAGCATGAGCAGGAGAGGGCAGAGAGAGAGAGAGAGAGAGAGAGAGAGAGAGAGGGAGACCCAGAATATGAAGCAGGCTCCAGGCTCCGAGCTGTCCGCACAGAACCTGACGCGGGGCTCGAACTCACGAGTCGTGAGATCATGACCTGAGCTGAAGTCGGACGCTCAACTGACCGAGCCACCCAGGCGCCCCTGAAGCAGTTGTATCTTTAGGCTGATGCTCTAAAACTGGTATTCAAAGGCCTGCTTTGCCCGCTGTGCTGAAACTGGAGAGATTTTCTGTGTCTGGAACATAGCATTTATTCTTACAGGCCCAGCCATGTCAGTAGTAACATTCTGGGTGCTTATGCTGTACAGTATATGTTAATAAGATAGTATCTTTTTTTGTAATGTTTATTTATTTATTGTGAGAGAGTAAGTATGAGTGGGGGAGGGGCAGAGAGAGGGAGAAAGAATCCCAAGCAGTCTCCGTGCAGTCAGCACAGAGCCAGACGTGGGGCTCCGTCATATGAACCTTTGAGATATGACCTGAACTGAGATGAAGAGTGGACACAACCGACTGAGCCACCCAGGTGCCCCAATAGGATAGTGTCTCTATCTCGTTTCTCAACTTTTCTGTTTAAACAAGCTGTATGAGTTACCTATTGCTGCATAACAAATCACTTTTAAACCTAGTAGTTTAAAACAGCAAATATTGGGGCGCCTGGGTGGCTCGGTCGGTTAAGTGTCCGACTTCGGCTCAGGTCATGATCTCACGGTCTGTGAGTTAGAGCCCCGCGTCGGGCTCTGTGCTGACAGCTCAGAGCCTGGAGCCTGTTTCAGATTCTGTGTCTCCCTCTCTCTCTGCCCCTCCCCTGTTCATGTTCTGTCTCTCTCTGTCTCAAATAAACGTTAAAAAAAAAAAATTTAAAACAGCAAATATTTATTATCTCACAGTTTTAGGACTGACTTAGCTGAGAGGTTCCGACTCAGGGTCTCTCATCAGGTTTCAATCAAGATACTGCCAAGGCAGGGGCACCTGGGTGGCTCAGTTGGTTAAGGGTCCGACTTCGGCTCAGGTCATAATCTCATGGTTCGTAGGTTCGAGCCTCATGTTGGGCTCTGTGCTGACAGTTCAGAGCCTGGAGCCTGCTTCGGATTCTGTATCTTCCTCTCTCTCTCTGTCCCTCTCCTGCTCATGCTCTGTCTCTCTCTCAAAAATAAACATTAAAAAACAAAGATATTCCCAAGGCTTCAGTCATCCAAAGTCTCAACTTCTAAGCTAACTTTTAGCAGGAGGCCTCACCACCTGGCCTCTCTGTAGGGCAGCTTGAGTATTCTCATGACATGACAGCTGGCTTCCCCAAGAGTAAGTGATCCAAGAGACAGAAAGACCACAGTGCCTTTTATGACCTAGTCTCAGAAGTCATATACCAGTTCTTCCATATTCTATTTGTTAGAAGGAAGCCATTAAGTCCAGTCCCCACGTAAGACAGAGGAAGTAGGCTCCACCTCTTAAAGGACAGAGAATGAAAAAGGCATAGAAATTTATTATTGCACAAGGACTGAACATGAATCCTGTATGGAAAACCTTTTTGAACGATGTGTCAGTAAGCAAAAGGGAATGGAGGTGAGTATTGCCCTTTGTAAAGCCAGAGTGATAGGATACTAGCTGTGGCCAGGGCCACTTATATTGCTGAAGCATTAGGACCAGAAAGGGTGGCCATGTCCTGCCGCCTTCTGTTGCTCCGAGTCTATAAGATGAGCTCGTCTCAAATCAACACCATTCAAATGGAGTTTGTCCCTTGGAGGGACAAACAGAAATTTCTGTTCATCTTTTTGCTGCAGAAAAGGAGCAGTGTATGTAAATCGTGTGACTTAGGTTGTTTCCTTTGCACATTCTGAGGGTCTTCACACACTGGAATGTTCAGCTGGCTTTTGCAGAACTGATAGGACACTCTGCTGCTATAGGATCCCCACCAGAAGGTTCCACTTGAATTTTTTTTTTTAAATGTTTATTTCTTTTTGAGAGAGAGACAGAGCATGAGTGGGGAAGGGGCAGAGAGAGAGGGAGACACAGAATCCGAAACAGGCTCCAGGCTCCGAGCGGTCAGCGCAGAGCCCGACGCAGGGCTCGAACTCACGAATGTGAGATCATGACCTGAGCCGAAGTGGGACTCTTAACCAACTGAGCCACCCAGGCCCCCGAGTTACACTTGAATTCTTAACCGTAAAGACCTGCGTAGGGAGGTCAGGCTCTTGGCTTAAAATCACAACTTACTCGTAGTCAGTAGTTTTCATTAGGTCTTGCCTAGGAAGAAAAACAAAAATTCTTATCAGGTAGGTGTGAAGGAGAAACCTGGTATTGGCATGTTCTTATTTTGAACGAAGTATAAATCGTGATTCTGCCGTGCCTCCTAGCACGTCCCTTGGAGTGATATCATATTTGCGTTCAGGATTAAGATGGAAATGTGGGCGGTTGTTGGTTGTTTTGAAAATTTCCTCCGTATGATGGTTTACATTTTCAAATAGGCGTCCTGGTTTTTATTATGTAAACTTCTAAATATCTACATCACTTCTGCTTGATCTCACCAGAGGCCATGACAATGGGCAAACTGCACAAAGAAATTGGTCAGCTGATTGTTCAATCTGCAGAAGATCCGGAGAAGTCTGACGGCCAAGTCATACAGGTAACTCCTCAGTCCCCTGACTTACTGAGAGTTGTGCAGTGGTGGTGCCGGGCAGCGTGTGGCAGAACTGCCCGGGGTGCGGGGAGCCGTGAGAAGCCGTAGGCAGATGCTGGCACGAGGGTCTGCAGGGTGGCCCTGGTTAGAGGAGCGGGCAGAGGCCCACCGTAGCCAAATAGTTATCAGGCTCTGGGGACAGAGACATGCAGGGGGCTGGTGACAGGTGTGACCCCCAGCTGGTCTGGAATGCTTTCCTGGGCGAACGCATTCTGTGCTCCAGCAGAATTTTCACGGAGGAACAACTTTCAAGAGATAGTTGCTGCTGAGGACTAGAGAGGGCGTCTCAATCTAGCTTCGATGTACTGTGTCCAGAACAGCAGTAAGCAAGCATGTAGTCAGATCCCTGCCAAAGGTAGCAGGTCTGGGCTCACACCCTGCAGGGCTAGCCCCGCTGTGGGGTCTCCCTGTCAGGCTGACCAGAGCTTCCATGTGGATCCTCCCCTCTCCCCTTTCTGGATCGGGATGGCTGGAGAGTTTATTTAAGCCTGTCCCTGTGGTGATGACAGGCCCTCCTGTGCACCGCAGCCTGCCAGCTCCTTTCCTGTCTGCTGCCGGTTTGCATTCAGCCTGTTCCCAGCTCCTTACTCTTTTCCCGGGATACACTTCCATCCTGGCCTCCGGGCTCTGGCTCATCTAGACCCTTGTGTCATCCCGTGGGGGCCAGAGGCCTGGAAGGATTGTCTCCCGCTGTCTGTACCTGTGCCACCTCATCAGGGGTGGGGGTGGGGGGCTCTGATAGGCAGGCCCTACTCATCTGGCTGGACCCGGTTCTTTTTTCCATTTATTCATTCATTTATCCAGAAAATACTTATTGAGCACTGACTATATGTCAGGCATGGGGCAGTAGGGTTGTATTTATTGGAGTAGATGAATAGGAAATAATGTAAGGGGACCTGCGTGGCTCGGTTGGTTAAATGTCTGACTCTCGATTTCAGTTCAGGTCATGGTCTCGTGTTTGTGAGTTCGAGCCCCACGTCGGACTCTGTGCTGGTGGCACAGAGCCTGCTTGGGATTCTCTCTCTTCTCTCTGCCCCTCCCCAGATCATGCTCTCTCTCTCTCTCTCTCTCTCTCTTTCAAAATAAATAAATAAATAAACTTAAAAAAAAGTAAACGCCAGATCATTGTGAGCCATGAGAAATGAATGCTGTGATAGAAACAAAAGGTCAAGGTGAAGAATACTAGAGAAGAGATTAGACAGCTCTCTGAGGAGGTGACACGTGAGCTAAAGGTTGAGAGGAGCCACAGGTGTGACAGGAACCCTCCAGCAGCACCGTCCTTTCTGTTCAGCGCTGGTGGCCCATCCTCTCAGGCCAGGAAGAGTGGGCGGGGCTTGCCTTGAGAGCTGAGACTCTTCCTTTCCTACCGTGTGGATCATTACTGCCCATCCATCCCTCCATCGACGCTCAAGTAAAAATGCTGGCTCTTTACAATGTTGGTTAACTGTGTAAATATGAGTTTTGTGTTACTGCGTTTTTCGTGGACTAAAAGTGATACGCAGGTGACTCAGTATAATGTATGATGAAATTGCCTGGCATATTATATTGTATGGGTTTGAAAATATTTGAATTAATGATGTCAGCAAACCAAGAAAAAGACATGACTTTAATGTGAGCTCTCGTGAGTCATCAGCCATGCAAAGGACTGTCGGGAAAGAGGAATACAGCCCATGTGGCAGGTGCTGGGTTACTTATTCCAGGTAGAAGAGGATTTTGGGGGGTGGGGAGATTTGTTCTAAAAACAATACCAGGGTTCCTTAAAAATTCAACATAGGAATACCATAGATCCAGCAATTCTACTGGGTATATTTCAGAAAGAATTGAAAGCAGACACAGATAAGTAATTGTGCACTCAGGTTCACAGCAGCTCTGTAAATAATAGCCAAAAGGTAAAAATAACCCAAATGTCCATCAGTGGATGAATGGATAAACAAAACGTGGTATATGCGTATGGTGGAATATCACTGAGCCTTAAAAGGCAATGAAGTTCTAACATGTGCTACAACATGTATTAACCTTGAAAACATTGTGCTAAGTGAAATAAGCCAGACACAAAAGGACAAATGTTGCGTGATTTCACTTATATGAGGTACCCAGAACCAGGCAAATTCACAGAAGCAAAAGGTAGAATGGTGGTCACCAGGCATTGGAGACAGGGATGGGGAGTTATTGTTTAATGGGTACAAGATTTCAGTTTGGGATGATGAAAAAGTTCTGGAAATGGGTAGTAGTCATAAAACACTGAATGTACTTGTTGTCACTTAAAAATGGCTAAAATGGCAAAAACATGGTGTTGGTTTTTCTAAGTTGTTTTAAGTTTGTTTCATTTTTTGTAATGCATAAATAATTTGGTAAACTTAAAAAATAGGAAGAATTCTCTCCAAATGCAGCAAAAATTCATATTTTTTGATGCTAACTTATGGCATATTTTCTTGTTCCATTAAAGGATATTTCTCTAAAAACTAGAGAAATCTTCACCCACCTGGAACCATTTTCAGAAGTTTCTAGTGATGGAGAAAAGCTAGTTCTCAATTTTGAGGCACTAAAGCAAAGACGATTTCCACCAGCAACAGAAAACTTCCTTTACCATCTAGCAGCAGCCGAGCAAATGCTGAAAATCTGACTGTGTGACAGCATATCCCTGATGAATGATAGAAAGTTCTCTCACCATGGTTATCCACTGTGTAAAATACTGAAAATAGCACAGAAAATGTTCTATTTTTAATGATTTATGTGAAAGTATTGAGATTTGACCTGAAAAAGCCCTAAAACACATATGAAAACATTTCCGATGTCCTCCTGGTCAGATTCATGCCTGCGGTCAGGGTCAGACCAAGTGCTGTAACTACCACCTATGACGTGAGCAACGACGTGGTGTCCCGGCGTAAGAGAAAAAAAGCTCTGCCAAGTTTTAGTGCAAATCACAGCAAACCCGAAAGCCTTCGTTATTATCAGTTCCACTTGTCCCATTGCGTAGCCACAAACGAATGGCTTACTTTCAGAAAGCTGCCTGAAATTTTGCTTTGTATTCTTCTAGGAAGAACTTTTATTCCTCATGAGGAACTCTACTTTCTGAGCCAAACTACTAAGTTTTCTGCAGAACTGTCCAGAAGATCATTCAAAAAAGATCCTGCAGTTGCACTTTCTTGTAAAAGAAAAGAATTCTTTTTCTTGGCCTTTAAACATTTTTGCCTATATTATGAGGATTTTGCATAGATTTTATACTTGAGTAGACAACTTTAATAATCCATATTTATATTGTCACAGAAGTAAGCACTTGGCAAACTTAAGCCATTAGTACTCTTTAATTAACCCTGTTGCTAGCAATATTCTTTTGAAAAAGATGCCAGTCCTTATATGATAGAGCAAAAATAAGCCCATTTTGGATATAAATGTCGGTATGAAGAAAATAGCAACTTTACATAATTACCAAGGCCAAGACCGGAGAGTGTCTTCATACTTCAGTGAGAGTAATTTGGCCACACTGGAAAGTATTCTTGTTCAGCTTATGTACCTTTTTCATAATTGGAGACTTAAAAGTTGCAAAATAAGCATAGAGGTCTAAATTATGTATTTGTTATTATATGTATTCATATTAATTATGAAAAATTATTTTACGCTCACTACTGTTGTCCTTAGAAATCTTACCCAGAAAAACAGTTGCAAAAAAATCTTGTCTTTATTAGATCTTTCATTTATTCTTTGTGTTAGACATTTGTTAAGTAAAAATGAAAAATAGCCTTTTCCCCTCCCTCCTTGGGTGGGGGCAGGGAGGATCTGGAATGAGATGATGTTTACTAAGGCAAACAATTGAAAATTAAATCTGCACTTTATGAAAACGAACATGAACGTCTTTATCTCCATTTTTTGTGTTACTATAGCAGTTAATGATCAAAGTTGTTAAAATTACAGATTTATGATGCAGAAATAAAATGAAAATATTTTGATACCCAACGAAATTTAGGCAGATGAAGAATTGTGCCCTCTTTCTGTAATGCTCCCCACTCGAAACAAAAGATAAAACCCTTTTGTCAATGCAGATGTGCTGAGAAGTTATTACAAGGCCTGTTTGAAAGTTAAGGCGTGCAGCTCCTTGCCTCCGTGCCTGGCTCACCCCCTGCCCTCGCCCTTCTCCATCCCCCATTTCCTAGAGCTGGCCCTTGCGTCTTCTCCTTTGAAAAGGTGCCCTCGCATTTCTACTCTGTCATCTGTTAGTGGCTAAGCCTCCACCCGGGTCCTTTGTGTGTTTTGTTCTTTCATTTTGTTTCGTGTATGCCTGTGGCTATACCGAGCCATCTGGTAGGCTTTTTTAAACCGTTTTGTGTTTTGTTCGTTTAGGCTTTTGTGAAACCCTTTTAACCAAATTTGCAGATAACCATCATTCTGGCCCAGGGAACATTGAAAGCCTCAGATACATTCTTTGATGATTTGGGGCAGGGTGTGTTGGAAACGTTCCTCCAGCATGCAGATGTTAGGGTGCCTACTCTGCCATGCACTGTGTTGTGTCCTGAGGCTTTCCTTGTTGCACAACACACACACTTCTTGCTCTCAAGGCATGCGGTCTGGGGGGGGGCTCAGCGTCAGCAAACAGGCTATCCCACTGTGGTGTGGCCAGGCTAGATACAGTAGGAGTGCTATGGGAGCACATAGCAGGGGCACCTGATTCAGTACTGTGTATCCTAGAGGGCTTCCTGGAGGGAGTGATTGATGTCCAAGTCAGACCCGATGCATAAGCGAGAGTTAACCTGGAGCTGGGAACAGCTGATAGGAAGGTCCAGGAAGGAAAGGCTGCAGCCCATATGAGGAACAGGGTATGGTCCAAAGTGAAGAAAAGGGGCGGCAGGAGATGAATAAGGTAAAGGCTCTTGCCTGCCTGGTAAGGAATTTGGACTTGAACCTGATGCCCTGGGAAGCCATTTAAGGCTTTTGGGCAGGTGTTTATCAGAGCAGGCTGAGGCAGGGAAGGGAGGAGCCAGCAGAGAGAATCGAGTAACGCCAGCAGGGGATGCTGATGGGCCGGGCAGACTGTGGCACTTGTCACTTTGGGCTCAGCTGTTGAATGGGGTTGAGGGGAGGGAGAAGAGAGGGTGACGCCAGTGATCTTGGGTGACGCCGCTTCGTCGGGGGCGGTGCCATTTCCTGAGACGGGGAGGAAAAGATGGTCTCAAGTGGATGTCTGAGGGGCGGGGTACCGGGGGCAGCAGGAGGGGGGCCTACTGCTCAGGGGAGCAAGCCCCGTGCTGAGTCTGAGCACCCAGCAGACTGGCAGTCAGCGTTCGGGTGGGGTGCGGGGTGGGGAGCAGTTCTAGCAGGGTGGAAGGCAGTGGGCACAGTGAGGGGAGACAATCCTTGAAAACATTTGGCTCTGGAAGGATGTTAGCTATTTTAACGAGGCTGGTGACCCCAGTAGTTCCCTTGCTTCTGGGAAGGAGGGAGGAGTCTGGAGCCAGAGGCAGGGAAGCTACACAGGCACGGAAGGCCCTGAGGAAATCGGAATGGAAGGGCCCAGAGCCCGGCCCACAGCTGACCTTGCGAGGAGGAGGGAAGGCTGGGCGTGGGTGGAAAGAGGTCTGCGGAACTGATGCCAGGAGGTTCCATTGCTGGTCCACAGCCTTGTTTTCACTGTGAGGGAGGAGGCAGGGTCATTTGCCAGAGAGGAGAAAGGAGGCGGATGGCCCCGGGGGGGGGGGGGGGGGGGGGGCAAAGATTTTCAGTCGTCCAAAATGGGAGTAAGCTGAGGAGGGAAAGAGGATTGCTTTGGGAGTGGAGGCCTTCAGCGCTCACCAGAGGCTCCCACTTACCTTGAGGTGGGCCACCAATTTAATGCCTGGGCCCTGGGCACGGGAGAGCCTTTTCCTTTATTATTCCAAATACTCAACTTTTAATAAGTTTATTAGTAATTTCACAGTATCCCTTCAGAGGCCGATGAACAAACACCTAGAGAATCGAATCTTCTATCACCAGTCCCCTCAGCAACCCCATGGGGGTGGACCAGACAGGACAGCCTCTTGTTTCCCCTTTCATCCAGGCTTGAAACCCCAGGCGACTGCCTGGAAAGGGCGCTGGCCTGTGCAATTGTAAGCCATCCTGGGGGCACAGACACCTCGGGTTCCAGACCCCTGGCAGAGTCCTCGGAACGGGCACCTCGAGCAGAGAGGAAGGTGTTCAAGCAGGAACAGAACAAATTCACCAAAAACTCATCCCTATACCCCTCTGTTATAGAAGAGTTCCGTTTCTTCTGTTGCGGACTGAATTTCCTTTTCAAGCTTATTGCACTGTATCTGAAAAACAAAGTTAAATTCTTAATATTTATATTAACTTTTCTTGCCTTAAGAGCCAAGGCAAAAAAAAAAAAATGTATATATTACAGAAAGCATCTATTTTCCAGTCCAACTTTTTCAGCGATGTCTGATGGACAACAACAAAAAAGCAGAACTTCTTGAACACTTTGTTATGGAGAATTTCAAATATAAACACACGCAGAAAGAATACAATGGGCCCTCATCTACTCATCACTCAGCATTAGTAACAACCTGCCAATCTCCTTTCATCCGGCATCTCCCAATCCCAATTTGGGGGTATTTTCTGGAGTATTTGAAGGCAATTCTCAGATCTGTCATTTTACCTACAAATGCTTCCGTATGAAATTCGAAAGGACAATGACTTTGTTATGCAACAACTACTCTGCTGTCATCACACCCACCAAAGTTAACAACAGTCCCCCTAATCCCCAGTCACAGTTCTTAGTCTCACGAGGTGGCAGAAGTACTAGCTTAGTGGAAAAGGAGTTTTGCAGGGGACAAGTTTCCCTGTCAAGGTCACTGAGTTTCCAGACCTGAAGGCTGCTGCAGCCCGTGGTACGTCTGAGAAGATGTCTTGGTCCTGGGCGGGGGCCAGACAAGGAGGCAGGGCTTGGGGACCCCACTGGCTGGGGACCACCATTCAGCCACCTCTGTGCCCACCTTGGACCAACAAGGTTCTTTCAAGGTCTAGCAAATGCCAAGACCTGCTTGGCTGTTGGCGGGGAGAGGCTCAGGAGGGGAAGTGGATTCCATTTCCTGCCTCTATTCTGGCCTCTCAGAGCCCTGCCCCTTCAAGCCTTGCACTGACCCACCGGTTGCCTTCAGAGTAGAGCCTGCCTCCTGGGCCTGGCCGCACAGGCCCTGCTATCTGGCCCCAAGCATGTTGCCAGTCACACTCAGTGACTTGTGCCCAGCTACATTGGACTCCTCAGCTCTCCTATACCCCGACTTGGAATGCCCTCTTCACTCCCCCATCTCTGCCTGTTGGAATCCATCCATGTCCAAAGCCTACTTCTTCCAGGCAGCCTTCCTGGATCAGCCGGCAATTCTCTTCTTTCCCTAATCTCCCCATAGCCTTTTGGTCATACTCACTTCCTAGCAGGTAACAGTTGTTTCCATATGTGACACATTACCCTTCCTGCCATCTGTCCCATCTGTTCTTCCACAGCAGCAGCATTTTAAATAGGTCCAAAATAAAGACCTCATTTCCCAGCTTCCCTTGCGGTGAGGCTTGACCACATGACTAAGTTCTGGCCAATGTGATGAAGTGAAAGTGGCACGGGGCCAAGTGGAATGAGAAAGGTACCATCTGGTACCTTGAAGATGGGGCCAAACCCTAGGAATGGTGTCATGCTGGCCTGGAAGGAATTAAGATCCCTGAGGACTTTGTGGCGCATCGCTGCCTTATTGGGCTGGTCACCTCACAGTAGAAAGCAAAATGGAGCCTCTGATGTCAAGCAGGGGCCTGTGTCAAGCAATGACACAAGTAGTCAGAGGTACTGCAGCTCCGAGATTATCGCCGGGACCGGCATCAGCTGATACCCCAGCACTGACAACAAGCCGAACCAGAGGAGGTCTGCAGGGGCTCTTCATAAAGGGACGAGTTTTGCGGCAAACCATCAGACTCTTCTGATGCGACCCCTCTATGACCACTTAAAAAGCAGCTGCCGCCAAAGGCACTACCCGATTGATCTCGAACATGACTGAGATCCTTCACGGCTTGACCATAATAAGCGGCGAGTGCCGAGAGCTGACCCGACTGGACCACGGCCTTATCTCAACTGCGCACCCACAGACTGACTTCACGTTGGCTTCGCTAACTTCTGCACCTTTCCGTTACCTTGTTTGTTGTGTGACTTATGTTCTGCTCCATGCGCTGTGTAAGAAGCCAAGTTTAATCACATGGTGAAATGTCACCCAGTTTGGAACCCTGAACCTGCTTTTATGATCGTGATTCCCTTTGCTTTATGACTGGATAAAACTGGTACTTTATTGGAAAAGGTACCGTGGAAAAACACAACTCATGTGTGCGCCTTCCCAGCGTGCTCATGACACATTTTATGTGAGTGAGAAACAACTTCTACCTTGTTCAGGTTGTTATTTTCGATCTCATTTACAACCGAATGTAATTCTAATTTATTTTTAAAATTTTTTTTAAGTTTATTTATTTTGAGACAGCATGAGCAGGGAAGGAGCAGAGAGAGAGAGGGAGAGAGACAGAATCCCAAGCAGGCTTTGCATGTCAGTGTGGAGCCTGATGCGGGGCTGAACTCACGAAACGTGAGATCATGACCTGCGCTGAAACCAAGAGTCAGACACTCAACCAACTGAGCTACCCAGGTGCCCCAAACGTAATCCTAGTTAATACAGAGCCCTTCCTTCCCTCTGTCCTGGTTATTGGCATCACACCTAAACCAGAAATCTGGGTATCCCCTTGGATCCTTTTCTCTTTACTTTCACCCCCAATCTGAATGCTCACAAATTCTAACTCGCCCAATTCAATATTTCTCTCTAACCTACTACCATGGAGCTACTCTGAGCCCCCCATCACCTCCAGCCAGAATGTGTCTACAGCCCCCAGCTGTCCTCCTAGCCTCCAGGACTGCCCCCATCTACACTGTGACATCCAAAGAGTGATATTTCTAAAATACAACCTGACTAAGCCACTCCCCCCTCGAAACGTCTCCCTCATTGCCTCTGTATAAAGTTCTATCACCATGAGGGGCTGGTAAGGTCCTTCCCCCATTGGCCCCGCCTCTCCATAGCTGAATAGCCCACAGGGGAATTTCCTCCTTCACTCTGAGTGCCAGTGCGACCAGAAGTAATTATTTGCAAAAGGGTTCACTTTTATTACAATCTTATTATAATAAGCCATGGTCTAGGTGGGCCTGTAAGGATTAAAAATATATTCTAACATTTTATTTTAATAAATAAATATTTAGCAATATTTAGCGAGTATAGCAACTAAGAGAATTTAAAGTTCCTACGTTAGGTGATGGCAAAGTTACCTGAATTAATGATGTTATGAACCTAGATTTGGGTTTTGAACAAGCTCATTCCATAAATTTAAATGCTTTTGAAGACATCACTGATTTTTAACTTCAGTGACAGAAACAAACATTTGAAATTTTCAGCTAAGAAACGCCAGGAATCGCCAAAAGCTGTGACATCAACAATGTCCCTGACAGCAGCAACAGCCTTTTGCAGAGATACTATCTTTAATTCTCTGTAACGGATATGGAAACTGAATCTCACAGAATTTAAGCAAATTGACCGAGGTCATGGAGGAGCTGGGAATTTGAACCCAGGTAGTCTGACTCATCATCGATTATAATATATCCTCGTCTATAGAACTGCATCGTCTAATACAGAAACCGCTAGCTGCATGTGAGTACTGAAAATACATTAAATAAAAAATTCAGGGGCACCTGAGTGTCTCAGTCGGTTAAGCCTGACTTCGGCTCAGGTCATGATCTCCCAGCCCATGAGTTTGAGCCCCGCGCCGGGCTCTGTGCTGACGGCTCAGAGCCTGGAGCCTGTTCCAGATTCTGTGTCTCCCTCTCTCTCTGACCCTCCCCCGTTCATGCTCTGTCTCTCTCTGTCTCAAAAATAAATAAACGTTAAAAAAAATTTTTTAAAAATGAAATTAGGGGAGCCTGGGTGGCTTAGTTTGGCTCAGGTCATGATCTCATAGTCCGTGAGTTCGAGCCCCGCGTCGGGCTCTGTGCTGACAGCTCAGAGCCCGGAGCCTGCTTCAGATTCTGTGTCTCCCTCTCTCTCTGCCCCTTCCCTGCTCACACTCTGTCTCTCTCTCTCTCAACAGTAAGTAAACATTTAAAAAAATAATTCAAAAAAAAAATTCTGTTCCTCAGTCACATTAGCCACACTGTAGGTGCTCAACAGCTATATGTGGTTAGAGGTGGTTGTATTAGCATACGTATCAAACATTTCCATCGCTGCAGAAAGTCCCATTGGATGAGGCATCACTATGGAACGTTACGGGGTATCTAAAAAATCTCAAAGGTTTTTTAAATATCCCAGAAAAATGCTTCTGGTATATCACTAAGAAAAATAGAATCCAGAATTGCACAAGTGATCTGCGGGACGGGATTAAATAATGTTATTTTTATACTTTTGTAAACTTCGCAGATTTCTTACAGTTCTCTTTCTCTTACAACGAGGAGAAGAAAAAGGCTTGTTTTTTGTTTTGTTTGTTTTGTTTTTGTTTTGAGAGAAATTTGAATAGGGGGCACTTACCCGTTCAATTTGTGGGTACATACTAAAAGAAACTGGCACCATCAGTCCCATTACTAAGACAGTACAGGACAGCTTGAAGGTCCATAGTGACCATGGATATTGCCGGAAAAACTGGGTCCTGTAAGAGACAAGGTTACTGGGCTTTCTTCAGAGGTTGGCCCTCTGCTCTAATGGTCTTACGTGCAGCTGGCCGGGCCCACGCCTTGGTCCCCACTCACCAGCAAACAAGCAATACCAACAGCTGCACTGACGGAGCGCTCGCTGGGCGTCAGGCCTGGGGTTCAGCACTTCCCAGGCATTTGCCCATTTGATCCCCAACAACCCTTTGAAGTTTGTGTTATCATCACCCCCTTTCACACAAACAAGGACACAGCCACCGACCAGTTAAGTCACTTGTCCAAAATCCCACACCTCCAAAGTGAGAGGCCAGATTCTAGATGCTGGGCTCTGCTGACATGCATGTGACCTTCTGACCCAGCCTGGGAGCCAGAGATCCAGGGGCCTGGGTCCGGCTGCCACTGACAGACTGCAGGGTCTTGGGCAAGACCCCTTCCCTTCCTGAGCCCGGGTTCATTCACACGCAGAATAAAAGCGCTGAGCCAGAAGAGCCACCGAGGTCACTCCAGGTTGGACACTATCACAGCTGTGAGGGCCCACTGGGAAATGAACGCCATCCCTTCTCCCCAGGCCGCTCGCGTCACTAGGCGGGCTTCAAGGGATAGACCGGAGGGTGCCAGCTTTCGGAGGAAGCCCAGCTCTGACCCAGCCAGACTGGTCCATGAAGAACCTGGCCAGCATTAGTCTCTACAGCCATCCAGCCGGTGGCCCATGGGAAGTAACACTTGGCTCTAAGCGGCATGCTGCTACTTCTAGAAAACACTCCTTATGTGGTCCTAATGAAGGCTTTCTAACTCACCACGCTGGATAGAGGGGATGGGTTCCGGTGACCCCATCTGGGCCAACTGAGTCCTCCTCTGGGAGTTTGTGAACTGAGTGGAAGACATTCCCTGTCTCTGCTGTCTCTGCCATGTTTCTATCCCTCCTCCGGACTCTTTGAGGATAGCAGCTGGGAGATGTTGGCAGTCATGTCCCTCATCACCACGAGGAAGCCAGCGTGTGGCAGGACAGAGGGAAGCTGACACCGTGAAGATAGGACCGTCCCTGCGGTGGGGCGTCTGCTCAGCTGCCCTGGGCTACGCTCTTTGCCCGCACCCAGTATCTAAACCAACACATCTGCCTCCTGGCCTAAGCTACTGCGTGTTGCGCTTGTCACTGGCAGGTCCCCAGGACTTCCTCCCAACCGGCCATTTCTTGCTTCTCAAAAGGGATGGTGGTCTGCTGAATCTAGGCCACTTAGGCTAATTTAACACATGCTTGAATGAAGGGGGAAGGCAGGCTTGAGCCACACTCACAACACATCAGAGCTGGGAGAACCTGCCAATCACCTCAACTCAGCATTCGAGACCTGAGGGGCTGTGCCTCAGCAGGTGCTGGGACACGCCCAGGAACACACAGCTAGCTGAGAACAGGGTCTGGGTGAGATTCCACGTTTAAGGAACAGGCAAATCTGGATTTCCATGCGTGCCCCAAGTGAATCCTGCTGTCCTAACTGTGATGAACAGAATGTAGCAGGAAGGTGACCAAAGAAACTTCTTCCCATCCCTCCCAGGATTTTGAGTGTCAAACGTCTATTCCTACCCGCCTCTCACCTTATGAAAAAGTGGGAGAAGACTTCAGGGATAAAAGCGGAGGTCCCAAACAGCACGATTCTGGACGTCGCCGTGTCTTTAACGGCCTAGTGGAAATGGAAAGGAAGCACCTTAACACATGGCATGAGGCCATTTCCGGATATCCTTCAGCAGGTCTCCTTTCTCACTTAGAAAAAGAATGCCGGTGGAGAGAGATGGAGGCAGCCCCACGTGCGTGCAGCTGGAGGACCGCTGGGGCAGGTGCAGGAGCAACTGGAGACGGGATTTGCCTCCGCTGACTCCATAATGGTCCCCATTGGTCTGCCAACCACCCAAAGGACAAAGCAAAGGCAGCTTATAGAAAAATCGTCACCTAGAACCAAAGGGCAGGCCCCTTGGTGGAAATGCTGGAAGTGCCCCCCGAGGACTGCTGCATGATTTCCTTTCAATCCAGGACGCTGCCACAGGCCTCCTGATCCCGAGCAGCAGCCCAGATATTCCTACCCCTTTGAGTGGAGGAACCTTCCAGAAGTCCAACTCAGAGGGCACTGGCGTGGCATCACACCCACACGTTGCCATGCACGGATCCACCTGCATGCACCCACCTTTTGCTTGTGTAATGAGGGGTGCTACAAAATCTTACTTTGCACAAGTAAGTTGTACGGTTGATAACATTTTGTCATCTTTTCTATAATATACATTATACATCCAACATTTAAACATGTTATTTACTGTCTGGGTTATATATGCACAAAGTCATGTGTACTCAAGGGCAACGTAAGAGACTTTCCGGGGAAATCCTGACTATAGATGACACTCACATGTTAACTTCAGAACCCCAGCCCCGGGTAAGGCATGACTCCACGGACAGCACTGCTCTGCACAAGATGAACAGGCATGAGGCCACTGTCCCCTTCCAACCCCGTCTCTTCCACAGCTGGCTTCCCAGGACGTGCTTACAGCCTGCCTTCTGGGTTCCCCTCCCATGCCCGCCAGCCCCGCTCTCTGCTTCCCACATCAGATGATGCTCAGCTCATCCGACTCCTCTGCAGAGAACGCCTTTCCCCCACAGGGACAGAGGGGGCCGAGGAGGGTGGCACTTAAACTTTCAGGAATATAAAAAACTGCTCAACTTCAGGGAGAGAAAAGCGGCTGCCGAGTGTGGTGTGTTTCCACGTCAGTGGGGCGAGGCCGGCCTCTCTCCACTTGTGTGTGAGGGGAGGACACTGCAAAGCAGACACCTATATTGGGGGGGCACTGGGAGACGTGTTACACTTCGCAGCGGAGTGCCTTCCAAGGCCCGTCAAGGGAAAACAACGCCGACTGGCCCCTGAAATCTGATCAAAGGTGCCCTGTTACAATCAGATATTGCTGGTTGCATAGTTTCTGAAATTTTAGCCACAGAAAATAAACCTTTTGGTGACAGGGAAATGTTGAAAGAATGCTTATCCTTATGCACAGTTGCAGACACTATTCTTTTTATTATTATTATTTTAGAAGAATGAGAAAGAGAAAGCGTGCATGCATGCACAAGGGGGCAGGAGAGGGGCAGAGGAGAGAGGGAGAGCAGGGGAGAGAAAGTGAGAGAGAGAGCGTGAGCGAGAGAGAATCTTAAGCAGGCTCCATGCTTAGCTCAGAGTCTGATGCGGGCACAATCCCACGACTCTGGGATCATGACCTGAGCCAAAAATCAAGCCTCAGATGCTCAACTGACTGAGCACCAATAAACGTTTTTTCTTTCTTTCTTTCTTTCTTTCTTTCTTTCTTTCTTTCTTTCTTTCTTTCTTTCTTCCTTTCTTCCTTCCTTCCTTCCTTCCTTCCTTCCTTCCTTCCTTCCTTTCTTTCTTTCTTTCTTTTTCTTTCCTTTTTTTTTTTTTTTTTCAAGCAGACCATCAAATCTTTTACCCTAAATTGGCCTTCATGCAAAAACGAAGCTCCTCCTGGACAGATGGACTAGACGTCCTGACAGCTAGCAGGGCCTGAGGCTGCCTCCCCTGGGAGGCTGAGAGCTCCTGGCTCCTGGAGGGAAGGGATCCTAAGGCCAAGGGTGTGGCTGTGCTCACACAGCAGCTGGAGGGCGCGAGGAGCCAAGGAGCAACTCACAGATTAAACACCTGCTCATGGGGCACCTGGGGGGCTCAGTCGGTTGGGCATCTGACGCTTGATTTCAGCTGGGGTCCTGATCCCAGCGTCGTGAGATCGAGCCCCATGATAGGCTCTGCACTGAATGGACCCTGCTTGGGATTCTCTCTCTCCCTCTACCTCTCTGCCCCTCTCCCCCAGTCTTGCTCACTCTGGCTCTTAAAAATAAATACACCTGCTCTCATTCTTCTCTTCAGCTGTGCAAATGATTCACAGCAGCCCTAGCACCCTACAGGTAAAGGGAGCTGAAGACAGATGCAGACAGATGGCCATCCACATAAAGTCTTGCGCGGAAGTTCAGAGCAGCGTTATGCATAGCAGCCCCAAACTGGACATAATCCAAATATCCGTTGCCCGGGGAATGGATACACAAAACCTGGAAGGCACATCCATACAATGCAATGGTGCTTAGCAATGAAAAGCAACAACCTTTCGGCGCCTGGTACAGGCGGATGCACCTCAAAAGTGAAAGAAGTCAGACACAAAAAAACACTTGTACAAGTCACTTACATGAAATTTCTGAAAGGCAAAACTATGAGGACAAAAAGCAGATCAGTGTTTCTCTGGGGCCGGGGGTGGGAGAAGGGAGTGGCTCAATGGGCACAAGGGAGATTTTTAGGATGAAAATGTTCTAGATTTGGACTGAGATGATAGCCGCATAACTGGTTAAATTTACTAAAATTCATCCAACTATACTTGCGCCACAGGTGAATTTTATAGTATATAAATTACATCTCAATAAAGCTATTAAAAATGTCTCGTTAGGGTGGTTCTTAGGCACAAAACCTTTGTTTTGAAAACGAGGTGTTTCAGGCAACCACTTGTCCCCTTGTTACCTGTAATTCATTTAGAAAGGTGGCCACTACCGGGGTGCCTGAGTGGCTGTCGGTTAAGCGTCCAACTTCAGCTCAGGTCATGATCTCATGGTTCGTGGGTTTGAGCCCCACGTCAGGCTCTGTGCTGACAGCTGGGAGCCTGAGCCTGCTTCCGATTCTGTGTCTCCCTCTCTCTCTGCCCCTCCCCTGTTCACACTCTGTCTCTCTCTCTCTCAAAAATAAACATTAAAAAAAATTTAAAAAGAAAGAAAAGGTGGCTCCTACTTTTCAGACACGCTACTAAACGTTCTAGCAGGAATCTGGTGGCAGGCATGTAGCTAATGGTTTGTAATTCAGCTCAACTCAACACATCTCCGGAGGCAAGGGAAACAAAAGCAAAAATGAACTACTGGGACCTCATCAGAATAAATATCTTCTGCACAGCGAAGGAAACATCAGCAAAACTAAAAGGCAACCGATAGAATGGGAGAAGATATTCACAAATGACATATCAGATAAAGGGTTAGTATCCAAAATCTACAAAGAACTTATCAAACTCAACACCCAAAAAACAAATAATCCAGTGAAGAAATGGGCAAAAGACATGAATAGACACTCCTCCAAAGAAGACATCCAGATGGCCAACCGACACATGAAGAAATGCTCAACATCACTCATCATCAGGGAACTACAAATCAAAACCACAATGAGATACCACCTTACACGTGTCAGAATGGCTAACATTAACAACTCAGGCAACAACAGATGTTGGCGAGGATGCGGAGAAAGAGGATCTCTTTTGCATTGTTGGTGGGAATGCAAGCTGGTGCAGCCACCCTGGAAAACAGTATGGAGGTTCCTCAAAAAACTAAAACTAGGGGCGCCTGGGTGGCGCAGTCGGTTAAGCGTCCGACTTCAGCCAGGTCACGATCTCGCGGTCCGTGAGTTCGAGCCCCGCGTCAGGCTCTGGGCTGATGGCTCGGAGCCTGGAGCCTGTTTCCGATTCTGTGTCTCCCTCTCTCTCTGCCCCTCCCCCATTCATGCTCTGTCTCTCTCTGTCCTAAAAATAAATAAAAAACGTTGAAAAAATTAAAAAAAAAAAAAAAAAACAAAACTAAAACTAGAACTACCCTACGACCCAGCAATTGCACTAGGCATTTATCCAAGGGATACAGGTGTGCTGTTTCGAAGGGACACATGCACCCCAATGTTTATAGCAGCACTATCGACAACAGCCAAAGTATGGAAAGAGCCCAAATGCCCATTGATGGATGAATGGATAAAGAAAATGTGGTGTGTATATATATATATATATATATATATATATATATATATACACACACACACACACACACACACACACACATATATATACACACACAATGGAGTATTACTTGGCAATCAAAAAGAATGAAATCTTGCCAATTGCAACTATGTGGATGGAACTGGAAGGTATTATGCTAAGTGAAATTAGTCAGAGAAAGACAAAAATCATATGACTTCACTCATATGAGGACTTTAAGAGACAAAACAGATGAACATAAGGGAAGGGAAACAAAAATAATATAAAAACATGGAGGGGGACAAAACAGAAGAGACTCATAAACACGGAGAACAAACTGAGGGTTTCTGGAGGGGTTGTGGAAGGGGGATGGGCTAAATGGGAAAGGGGCATTAAGGAATCTACTCCTGAAATCATTGCTTCACTGTATGCTAACTAATTTGGATGTAAATTTAAAAAAATAAAAAATGAAGTTAAAAAAAATTTAAAAAAATTAAAAAAGAAAGAAAAGGTGGCTCCTATTTTTCAGACACGCTACTAAACGTTCTGGCAGGAATCTGGTGGCAGGCATGTAGCTAATGGTTTGTAATTCAGCTTTGTGAATCACGGACAGGGTTTACAGCAAGATGTTTGTGAGCCAAACAACGCTATATTTACCAACTGAACAAGCAGCATCTTTTCTTTTTTTTTTTTTAATTTTTTGTAACGTTTATTTATTTTTTGAGAGAGCGAGAGACAGAGTGTGAGTGGGGGAGGGGCAGAGAGAGAGAGGGAGACGCAGAATCCGAAGCAGGCTCCAGGCTCCGAGCTGTCAGCACAGAGCCCAACGTGGGGCTCGAACTCACAAGCTGTGAGATCATGACCTGAGCCGAAGTCACACGCTTAACTGACTGAGCCACCCAGGCGCCCCATCAGTCATCTTTTCTGACCTCCTCTTCTGCTGACACATAGGGCAGAGGGTGTCCCGACAGGAGTCCCCTTGAACACTGACACCATGAGAAGCTATTATTCCCTTCACTTCTTATTGGGCTGTTCTATGCTGCTGTTCAGGCCATTTGCACACAATTGCCTCATGCTATGATTCTTTAGCTAATGGCATTCCACAGAGAAAAAACAAAAACAAAAAAAACAAAAAAACCTCACCTGCTGAAAAAGTAATTTTACAAAAAGTTCAAACCCCAAATGAGACCACCATAGGCCAGTCCAGTTTCTTCAACCTGAATGCACACAGAAGCCAGGGTGCTGAATTGAGCAAAAGAATTCAACTATTTAATAATAAAACTTATTAAAAATTGAGGCCTTGGAGGGGCGCCTGGGTAGCTCAGTTGGCTAAGTGTCTGACTCTTGATTTCAGCTCAGGTCGTGATCTCGAGGTTCGTGAGATTGAGCCCCATGTGGGGCTCTGTGCCGACAGCATGGAACCTGCTTGGGATTCTCTCTCTCTCTCTCTCTCTCTCTCTCTCTCTCTCTCTCTCTCTTCTTCTTCTTCTTCTTCTTCTTCCTCTTCTCTCTCTGTCCCTCTGGCATGCGCTGTCTCTCTCAAAATAAATACATAAACTTAAAAAAATATTTACAACAAAATTTTAAAAACCGAAGCCTTTTTCAAGAGTTCTGGTCAGAGCACGGTTTTTCTCAGCCCAGCCTTGCCAGCAGACTGGTCCGGAAAGATGAAGACTATAAGAAAATCTGCTGTGAGGGGGACCACGAACACTGCTCTCAAATCCAGACAGGGAGTCACTGACTTCCACAAGTGCAGAGCAGCCTTGGGCGGGTGTGTGTGTGGATGCTGAGCTGGAAAAATAAAATCTCACCCTCAGAGAGCGGCCTAGCATTTGGTGGAAGCCCGTCTGCGGCGGTCAGTCTCATGTGTCAACCTGGCTAGGCGATGGGACCTGGTACTTAAACCAAACACTGACGTGCTACCATGGGGCTATTTTGTAAATGTGGCTAACATCTATAATCAGTTAACTTTAAGCAAAGATTACCTTCCATGGTGTGAATGGGCCTTGTTTAATCAGTTGGGAAGCCTTGAGAGCAAAATCAAGAAGGTTTTCCCAAAGAAGAAATTTTGCCTCAGCGGCTCCTGAGTTTCTAACCTGCCGACCTGGCCTACACTTGAGCAACCTATGGGCCCTACGATTGAATCAGCCAATTACTTAAAATAAATACACACATGCATACATACGACTGGTTTTGTTTCTCTGGAGAACCCAGACTAATTGCATATTAGTGGTGTAAAATGGAAACATCATTTCAAACATCACAGTGCAAAATGGAAAACCGCTCTGTCTGCAAGAGGGAAAACAGGATAAGGAAAGACGGAAGGGAGACATGACTTGGGTACAGCTCTCAAACAGAAAACTCAATGCTCTACCCAAGAGGCAAGCCAGCTAAGGCTCCACTGTGTCCCCTTACCTTTGTCCCGGCTTTTCTGGAATAGCCCATGACGTTGCCTTCCTTGTCCATGACTTCAATCCCTCGAATGGGCTCAAGGCTTCGGGCGGCAACAACATTCATGGCACTGATGTGGGCTGTGGATGTAGAGAAGAAAATGCACAACAGAGGGTGAGTTTGGCCCAGTGAAGGAACACCTTTTCTGATGTCACGCCTCTTTCTCTGATGGCTATGCTTCCTCCGCCCTCATGCGGTCACCTGGCGGGAGCCGGCCAACCGAGCTCTGTCCTGGGGCTGTGGAGCTGGATCAGAACTGTTGGCTTCCCAGTCAGTTGGTCCTTCCCTGACCAGGACCCGGCACCAGGTTTCAGCACCTCTGAAAGTCCAGCCCAGCTCCCTGGGAGGATTCCAGGAGAAACCCCGGGGTCCTGGAAATACACCCCCCTTCTTTGCTTTAGCTGGTCTGATCAGGTTTCTATGACATTCTCCCAAATTTTACTGCTCACATCATTCTGCCAACACTTCAAACCGCTATTATGATTTCCAGAGTCAAACATGGAGTGTGAATTAGTGAATCTGCAGGCTGACAAACTTGAAACAGTTAACATCTCTGTTGCTCCCACTAGAGTCTGTCCACCAGGCTGGAATCCCCCCTACTGCCACCTATTCCCTGTGTGACCCTAGGACAGTTAATGTTCCCCTGCCTCAGCTTCTGCTTCTGTAAATGGACTAACGATATTGCTACCCATACATTTTTGTCAGGATTAAGTGAAATGATACATGCACAGGGCTTGCACAGTCTTGCAAATGTAATTGTGTTCATCCTCTGACAATGAAGAGTATATCTACAGAGCAAGTGTCACCTCTCAAACCAAGGACCTAGTTTGGCCCCGGGGACCCCGGAAAGCTACAAATAGCAGCTGTCATCAGTCACAATGTGGCCAAGGGACCTGGCTGTCCCCAAAGATGAAGGAAAGCTCAAAGACCACAGAGACTGCATGCTTCCTGCTTACTCAGAATGATGATGGGAAGGGCTTTTTTCAATAACATGTTATTCAGCCGCATCTGGAGCAAATGAGGGAGTAACTAGAAAAACAAGAGAAAAATCATTATTGCCTAGGTCCAAAAAATCAGCTGAACATACTCAATAGCAAGAGTTAGCATCAACCTAGTTCCTGGCACAGGTCAGGCCTTTGCAAATGCTCTCCGTGTATTTTTTAATTCTTGCAACGCTGAGGTGTTCTCCCAATTATCAGTGGAACACACGGAGGCTTAGGGAGGTTATATAACTTGTCCAGAGTCACTGAGCCACTAAGAATTTGAGCCAGGATGCCAACCCAGGCTTATCTGACTCTAATGCCTGCGTTTTTAACCATCACGGTGCCCTGACATCCAAAGCAATATACGATTTGTACATGTTTATCTAGCCTAAATACATTTTTTAAAAAGGTAAGAGTACTGAGTATATGCCTAGAAACTTGGGATGCTCATATGCTTATTTGGGGGGGGGGGTGACAGGATTACAGGTGACCATTTCCTTTCTTATCTCTTAGTCATACTTTCTAAGTTGTTTGGATTGAGGGGGTGGCTGGGTGGCTCAGTCAGTTGGGCGTCTGACTCTCGATTTCGGCTCAGGTCACGATCCCAGGGCCGTGGGATTGAGCCCCATGTTAGGCTCTGTGTTGAGCATGGGACCTGCTTGGGATTCTCTCTCCCTCCCTCTCTCTCTGCCCCTACCCTGCTCACGCACGCACTCTCTCTCTTAAAAAAAAAAAAAAAAAAAAAAAATTTGAATTAAAAAACAAAGATTCAAAAAAATAGTTTGAGTTGAAACATGAATTTTAATTCGGAATATCTTGTTTTGTCCTGAGGAATAAATGAGATTTGACAGATTTTTAAAATACCCACTCCAAAAAAGGATGAAGAAGCAATTAGTCCTGTCCCTAGTAATAGACTCTCATGTGGGCGACGATTCTAAGGAAAAAACAAAAGTACATACTTAGCAAATACCACAGTTTTACCCTGGAAGGATAATCAAAACAAACAAACAAAACTCCAAGAGAAATAACAGAGAATTGCAGATCCCCTGGGCCTCATAATACTCACATAACTTGCGTTTCCGTTGACAACGTTGAATGCCGTAGTGTAGGTGTAGAAGGAAACCTGCACAAAGACGGAGGCAAACGGATCGCACACTGGTTTCGAGCGCAACAGAATTCAGTCATCATGAAATAGAAACAGTTGTTACCTGAGGTAAAATCAGGGACTTCGGACTTTTCACCGACAGCGTCGACAAAAAGATCTTTTAAGAAAATAAAGCAAAGTTTTAAGTGTTCTGGGGGAGGGGGAGCTGCCGGGCAAAGGACTTCCCAGGGGAGATGCAGGACTGGCCCCCCAGGACCTGGGACAAGGAGGCGAAGGTGCAGATGCAGAAGGCTACAGGGCAAGTGACGCCTCCAGGGCACCGAGGACACCCGGGACTCTCACTCGGGTCCCTGCCTCAAAGACCTGCGATGCAGCAGGGCGGGGCAGCTGAGAAGTCTGCACGTGCCAGTGGGCGCACACACAGGACGGGTGTGGGAGAAGTGACGGAGGAATGCTGTCACTTTGTGAAAAAGCACCCCGTGAGAGTGACGGTGGTACAGCCTCTCTGGGGCGGGGGCGGGGGGGGGGGGGCAATCCCAGGTCCCAGGAGAGGGCCTGTACTGGGCAGGGGTGGGGTGGAGGGTTAAGGGAGAGAAGGTCACGGACAGTCCTGTGTGCTTGCAGCAGGGAGCACTTCATCCGCCTTGTAGCGCTGAGCACAGTAGGCATCCAGAGAAAGGACTACCTTGTGACACAGGGACCTTCAGGAGGCCCAGATGCCCGACTGGATTAAGTGTGGGGGGCAGGGTGAAAATACAAGAAGAGCAGCCAAGGGTCAGAGGCAGGGGGTGGTGGGACAGGGCTCCAGAGCTGGAGGGCACAAACCGCTGAGGTTAGGAGATGAGTGGACATCTTCCTAAACCTGGGGTCTCAGCTGACTCACCATGGGTGCCGTGAAAGGTAGGAGAGCTGGCAAGGAAGAGAAGAGGGTCAGTGACTGCAGCCCCCGAGGCAGGCGGGGGCGGGGGGGGGGGTACCCACCCGAGAACCTCCTCTCCAGCGCCCTGAAGGCACAGACGCCAAAGGACAGTCTTCATTGTTTCATTTTTTCCTAATAATAACTATATGCATATGGCAAGCATTTCAATCAGCACAGCAAGGAAAGACCTAGAGAGGTGCCCCCGCCCCCCGGGCCTTCCCAGTCCCTCTAACTCAGAGCAAGCGCTGTGAACCCGCACCTGTTCGTCCTTCTGCACGAACTTAGTACATCTGTGATGCAGTCATTTATAATAAGAAACCCGTATTTGCTCTTCGTCCCTGTTCCGAGCACAGAGACCCTAATGCCCTTGGGATTTCCTCAATGAGAACAGCAGTGAAGGAGAAATGAGTGTCTTTTGTACTCCTAAGAACCCCGGTCCAGCTCACCTGAGTTTGTGTTAATGAGGTGACTTTTGGAAAGCCCCTAAGGAGGGGCTGGTTGCCAGGGGAACCAGCCAAGGCATGAGGGGGTTGGATTGGACCTTTCGGCCCCACCCCCTACCTCCACCTCCAGGGAGGGGAAAGGGGCTGGAGGCGGGGCTAGTCACAAGGGCCAATGATCTAGTCAACCGTAGTGATAAAGCCTGTTTTTTACAGTGTTTCAGTTGCTGAGGACAAGCAGGTGTTGGCAGAGCAGAGGCCTGGGGAAGGTGTGGAAGCTCTTTCTTCCCCAGCCCACTCTGTGCATCACTTCCATCTGTTCCCGAGCTGTATCCTTTAATAATAAACGGTGAATCTAGTAAGTAAATGGTCTTCCTGAGCTCTGTGAGCCAGTCTAGCAATTTCAAGCCCCAGGAGTTGGGGGGGCTGGGGGAAGTGTGAGGACCTCCAATTTATAGCAGGTTCGTCAGAAGCACAGAGAACCTGGACTTTCAATTGGCCTCTGAAGTTGGGGTGGTCTGGTGGGCCTGAGCCCTTAACCTGTGGGGTCTGTCGCTGTCCCCAGGTCGACAGTCAGGACTGACTTAAAACTGTAGGACAGGGGCACCTAGGTGGCTGCGTCTGACTCTTGATTTTGGCTCAAGTCATGATCTCACAGTTCATGAGTTTGAGCCCCATGTCGGGCTCTGCACTGACAGCACAGAGCCTGCTTGGGATTCTCTCTCTCTCTCTCTCTCTCTCTCTCTCTCTCTCTCTCTCTCCCCCTTCCTTGCTAGTTCTCTTTCTCTCTCTCAAAAATAAATAAACATTAAAAAAAAAACCCAAAACCAGGGGCACCTGGGTGGTTCAGTCAGTTAGCTCAGGTCATGATCTCACGGTTTGTGAGTTTGAGCCCCGCGTCGGGCTCTTTGCTGATGGCTCGGAGCCTGGGGCCTGCTTCGGATTCTGTGTCTCCTTCTCTCTCTGCCCCTCCCTGACTTGTGCTCTGTCTCTCTGTCTCTCAAAAATAAATAAATGTAAAAAAAAAAAAAAATTAAAAACTCAAAAACCTATAAGACACCTGGCTGGTGTCACAGAATTGAAGGGTGTGGGAAAAGCCCATGTATCTGGTGTCAGAAGCGAGGCATTAAAAGGAGAGACAAGTGTTTTTCCTCTACTAGATGGAAACTCCCACACTCTCTGGTGTTCTCTCATGCTCACAACACTTATTCATACAAACAGGATCACTATACACTGTTTCATATTGTGCCCTTTTCCCCTTTAATACTAGTTCCTGGAGATCCATTCTTCTACATTAGCACATGGGATTTACCTCATTCATTTTAATGAATTATTTAACTATAGTCTGAATTGTTGGATATTATGGTGTTTCCAGCTTTTTGTTTATAAGAGAATTTATAGTTAAAAGGGCCCTGTATGATCATAGGTTTTATTCCCCTCATTGTAATTAAGATATGAGAGAGAGGATACTACATGGAATCCAAAACACTTATGAGTTACCAGTTCTAGAACCATCATCGATGAAATGATGGGCCGTGTTTCTTAGCAGATAACAGAGCAAAGTAGGTTTCAGACCCAGGCCTGTGCCCTCACCCCCAACCTTCCAGATCTTTCCACAGCACTGGATGCAGCTCTGGGCCCCAAACCTGCTCTTCTCCACTATCAACACCTAGACCCTTCAAACATCCCTTTTAAGCTGTTTCCAGACTCACTGTCAGAAATCCTTCTAGACAGAGTTTTTTAACTGTTACAAGCCATGTTTTCTCAACCCGTTTGTGAAAATTGGAATCTGCTCACCTGCAGGCCGAAAAGGAACGGGGATCAGTTTGCTGTTGTCAGGATGCACTGTTGACTTCACAAGAGCAAACACAAGGGTCAGTCTGATGTTTGGTTTTGTTATCGTAGCAGGCTAAAAATTAGCAAGGGGCTGAAACTTACAAGACTTCTCTTCCAAGCTTCTTGTACCTAAAAAGAGAAAAAACAAGCAAAGCTTTTCAAGGTGAATTGGCAGCAAAAAAGGAAAAAAAAAAATCTCTCCAGTCTCATTTCTGGTGCCGCCTTTACTCCACCTTTTAGAGAGTGAAGGCCAGAACTGTTCAATGCCACATGGACAGAATAAATCAAAATAAATCAGTCAAGGGAGCCTGGGTGGCTCAGTCGGTTAAGCATCCGACGTCGGCTCAAGTCATGATCTCGCGGTTCATGAGTTCGAGCCCCGATCAGGCTCTGTGCTGACATCTCAGACCATGGAGCCTGCTTCAGATTCTGTGTCTCCCTCTCTCTCTGTTCCTCCCCCCTCTCACTCTCTCTCTCTCTCTCTCAAATATAAATAAATGTTTAAAAAAATTTAAAAAAATTAATCAAATGTATCAAACAAACAAATGAACTAACAATAAGCAGTAAGATGATCCACAGAAAGAAAACAGCCAGAACATTAAAAAGTCCTAAATCTCCTACCTTGGCAAGGACTCAGGCCAACACCTAACTTACTCTTCAGGTGAGTACCTGAATCTAGCCTGCCCCTGGTTCAGAGAAGAGCAGGCAAAGTGATGCACCATGCCATTAGCCAAGGCACCTGCATCTGAGCCAGGCTGTGAGCCCAGAGGCCCTATCAAGTTCATAAACACACACACACACACACACACACACACACCCCAAACTAAATATGTGAGCTTTCCACAGGCTGCCTCACAGGACTGATGTCTGTAGGCTCTGGAAAGCCCCATCCACCACAGGGTAGATAACAAATGCTTGGTTTAATTAACTCTTTGGGCAGGAGTGTAATCCTGACCTGGACCACTGCCTCTAATGGAAAATAGATTCTGACTTCAGAGGCCTGCCTGGATTCTGGAGTTTCCCATGGGGCTCCAGGGATCGGCCACAGAGGATCCCCACTAATATCTAAGCACAGGAGGAACCCTATGCTTTTTTCTCCTTAATACTAGCTCCTTCTGCTAGTAATCTGGTTTAAGAGAATGAATCCTCACTACATTTAAAAGAAACTAATCCATGGGGCTCCTGGGTGGCTCAGTCGGTTAGGCGTCCGACTTTGGCTCAGGTCATGATCTCGCGGTTTGTGGGTTCGAGCCCCATGTCGGGCTATGTGCTGACAGCTCGGAACCTGGAGCTTGCTTCAGATTCTGTGTCTCCTTCTCTCTGCCTCTCCCCCACTTGTGTTCTGTCTCTCTCTATCAAAAATAAATAAACAAACAAAAAAACTAATCCAGTTCTAAAAAGCAGATCCTCTGGACAGTGTTCACTATGACAAGACTCCACCTGATTTGAGACCATGCAAAGCAGAATCTCCTGAAGGCAACCACATCCAACCCTGAACCAGGCACGGGAAACGTACCCTTCGGTCCTCCAAGTCATGTATGAACGCATCTTCATTTGTTAACAATAGTTGCCTTGATTTTTCTATTTTTTCCTATAATCAGAGAGAAAAAAAAATCAAGCAATGATCTCAATATTGTTTAGCTATATCCTCAGATTTAGGAATCACATGCTCCTTGACATCTGATTTCAGTACAACACACTGATGATGTTCTCTACTCCCTGAGAGTTTCCATGAGGATAGTCCCGTGTGGCACTCAGATCCAGAGCTCCCAGCTTCCCAGACAGCTCCAGCAGCTCAAGCCACGGGTGCTGCCACCTCCCTCCCATTCTCTGATGTCAGCTGTCTCCGTGAGAGCCACCACCATCTGCCTGGCTTTGAGAGAAACCTGAAGATCTCTCCTCTCTCTCACCCCCACATCTGATCCATTCAGGCTTACTTCCTCTCTTCATTTCTTCTTAATTTGAGAAAAAAAAAAAAAAGAATTAAATACAGAAAATACAAAGAATGAGTACATACTCCCAATCCCCTTCCACAGAATTAACAGCTATAAAACATTCGGTTATATTTGCTTCCAATTTTTCTTTTTTTTTTTCTTTTTCCCCAAAAAGCCATCACCCGCAGTCTCCTGTCTCCCTATTCTATCAGAGAGAAAGTATTATGAGTTCAAGGTATGAAATTCCAGTCCATTTTCTTATACTTCTACAAATAAGAATACATGTATCTGTAAACAAAGATGTAGTTTTGGTTTATATTGTCATCTGCATAAATGTTGTACTTTATGCGTCTTGCTTTTTCCACTTAACATTGTAGATGCTTTCCATGTAACATCATACACGTGTTTCCACGTTAATACTATACATCGCAAACTAGATCATCATTTTCAACTTCTATTAGTATTCCATTGTATGAATATACATTATATTTTCCTATTTCCCTACTGATGGGCATTCAGGTTATTTTTCTCTATTATAAACTAGACTGTGGGGCACCCAGGTGGCTCAGTTGGGTAAGCATCCGACTCCGGCTCAGGCCATGATCTCATGAGCCCCAGGTCGGGTCTGTGCTGACAGCACGGAGCCTGGAGCCTGCTTTGGATTCTGTGTCTCCCTCTCTCTCTGCCCCTCCGCGGCTCACACTCTGTCTCCCTCTCTCCCTCAAAAATAAATAAACATTAAAAAAACATAAAAATAAAAATAAATAAACAAGGCTGCCTGGAACAACTTGAACACAAGGATGGGAGTGTCCCTGTGCCTCTGGCCCTGAGGGGTATTGCTGGTGACAGGGCATCTCCTCTTCTGCCCTCAGCAACACATGGTTCAAACCCTGGTCTTTCACTCAGATAGCTGAGCCATTCCCTGAACAGCTCACCTCATCTACAGTCTGGTCCCTCTGATCCTTCGCCACATGGGACCAGAGACCCTCTGAACCACAAACCTCACCACCTCGCCCTGCAGGCTAAATGCAAACCCCTCTCATCTGAGTGACACACAAGGCCCTTCAGGAACTGCCTGGTTCCCCAACGCACTGACCGGACTACCCGCTCTCTCCCCTGGGCTTGGCTTACAGTCCCTTCTATCTGACCTTTCCTGGATGCCTCCTCCCTCTGGCCTTCCGCCTCCCTTAGAACCCGAGGTCAAGGTCTGTGACCACCTCTGCCAGTCTGTCCTCCATGACCAGGGATGACTGTTTTGATCCCTTTTGAGCCACCAGCACCTGGCCCAGAGCTTGGTATTACCTGTCAGCATTTGCTTACCCACCTTCCAATCTAACAAGCTCATTCTGAAGGAATGAAAATGTGATAATATATATGGATTCTGTTTCCACTGCTTTTCAAAAGGGACACACGGTCCTCCCATTTCAGAATAAGATGTGAAATGCGTTATCTCAGAAAACAAGGAAATACTCACAATTGAAACGACCAAATTTGTAGGATCCAATAACTCTGTCCACTGAACGAATCTCTGAATAAAAGACTGGAGAGGGAGAAGAGCACCAGAGAGGTTAGTGGTGGCAGAAAAGAAAAGATGTATGGTAATAATAACGGTGAACATAATGTTTGAGACCCTAAAGGGCTTCTAACTGCAGCTCCTGGAACATCCCCATTTTACAGGTGAGGTAAAGCTCATGAACGTACCCAAGAAAACCCAGCCGGGACCAAACCCAGCAGCCTGTGCTCTTAACTACTCTAATATCAAATTACTCTCGAGGATTAAAAGCTCAGACTCTGGGGTCAAATGGGCCTATCTATGTTCACATCGCACAAATGACCTGGAACCAACTACCTAGAAAGTTCTCAGAAGCTTCTTCTTTACCCTCTTATCATTGTTCTAAGACTTAACTTGAGTCATAAAGAACCCCGACACCCCAGCCAGGCATCAATAAAGGCAGCTCAGTTCACATGTGGACAGAGGAAGTGTGGTTGGCTTCCAAAACCTTCCCCTTCCCCTCCCCCACAACACACACCACCTTTGCAATGGTTTTGGCTTCCGGTCCTGGCTCTGCCTGGAAAGCTGGAGTTCCCTGTCCCCTTTCAACTTCCCCACTCAAAACCAGGCTAGGCCCTCCTTTAGGTAAGGCTGAAAGAGAACACCCTAGAATTGTATGGTCCAATTAGCCCCGTGTGGCTCTGGAGCCCCTGAAATGTGGCCAGGCCAAACTGAGATACGCTGTATGTGTAAAACAGACACCAGATTTCAAAGATGTAAAAAAGGGATGTAGATATCTCATTAATAATTTTTACAGTGATTACGTGTTGAAACGTTAATATTTTATATTTGTTGGGCTAAATACAATAGACTGTTAAAATTAATTTCTGTTGTTCCTTTTTACCCTTTTGAATGTGGCTACTAGAAAAATTTTAATGACCTCTACGGCTCCCATCGTATTTCTATTGGGCAGCACCGCCCAGTCACCGCCTGGAGGCGGGGCCCGCGCTACTCCCTGTCTACCGCTGCCGACAGCCCCTGTGCCATCCGAGTGGCTGAGCCTACGGAGGTTAGGAGGGGCGGGGGTGGCTCCTGGATGCACCTGTTCCTTTCCAAGCTGGTGCTCAGCAACAGCTCAGGCAGCGGAGGGCAGACCCCTGCGAGGCGGGGCCTGACTCTTCAGGGCGATGGGTAGGGTGACCTTGTGACGACCCTCGCTAGCCCAGGCCTGGGGTAGCGGTGACACGCGGTAACAGCCCTGGCTGTCGGCCTCCCGCACGCTTGGGTTTCCCCTTCGTCCCCTCCCGGGGTCTGAGGTGGGAAGGCGGGTGGTGCGACCACGTGGCCTACCCAAGGTCACCCGGGCCAGCCAGCACTCCAGCCGGTGACTTCACGCGGCCCAGGGCCTCCCCGCCCCCAGCCGCGCCGGGCCCGGGCCGTACTTGGCGTTCGGTGATCCAGAAGCGCACGTTGGGCTCCATGCGGGGGCCGCGCCGCTGCACCCAGGGAGCCGCCCAGCCCCCGCGTTTCCTCCTCCTCCTGCTCCTCTTCCTGGGACCTATGTGGTGGAGGGAGGCCGCCGCCACCCCGCCAGGCGCGGAGGAGGAGCCGGGCGGCGTGCCCCGCCCAGGCGCGCGCGCGTCCCCTGTTCCCGCTGCCGGGTTCCTGGCTCGCCCGCTGCTCTTTGTCGCCGCGCGCCAGTGGCGGGAACCCGGTGCGCCCGGTATTCCCGCTGCCGGGTCCCCGAACTCCCGATGCTCGCTGTCACCACGCTCCAGCGTCCAGATTCCACGCCTCCATCCCGCCCTGGTCCCCGTGCACCTGCCCATCCTCCTGCAGACCAAGTCTCCCCAACCTTATTCTCCCTTTAGGGTAGCTGGACCGCTTCCAGGTTGGAGGGGTCACCTATGGACCCCTCCCCCCCCATCACAGTACCTACTGAGAAGAACCTGAATCTTACCCAGATGACCGGTGTGCCAACCTTTTGGAAGGGCATTGGGGATAGTCAGGATTGGCTACTTAATTTTCACGGTGAAATTTGAAAATGTGGCACCCTTATTTAAAAACGATTGAGAGTTTCAAAAAGTCAACATCCTGAGCATTAAACCAGGCCCAGGGCCCTTCTAAGTGTGGGGCCCTGACCCTGCGGGTGAAACGGGCACTGCATAAAGTGCAATCTCCCAAGTTTTTCTCTAGTGCGGGGGCAGTTTCAGTTCCTTCCTTTGAATACCAGATCAAGGAGGGTCTGGTTCTGGAGAAGAAATGCATCTGCCCTCCTCCTGCTGCTACCTCCCCTACATCCTGGCCCTGCACTGGGGTGGGTGGGGTGGTTGTAGAATGTGGGCTCCTGGACGTTTAGGGAGTTCAGGGGTCTTCAGGAGTCTTGGGTTGAAGACCATAAGTTACTTAGTTGGATGGCATTGGTGAAGTCAACATAAATGGGTCTATTTAGTCATCTGTAAAAAAGAGGACAGTAATCGCACCCATTTTAAGGTTTTGTTGCCGATCAAATGAGACGAAACATGTAAAAGCCCTAACATGACACTGGGTCCGTTGGAAAAGCTGTTCGGGCCTTTTAACAGCCAGCTGGCCTGTTCTGTCCCTTGCCTTGTCTTGCCTTTCCCTCCAGGGACATGAAAGCTTAAGGTTTTATGCAGGCTGATGTGAACTTGGGCCCCTTTTTGCTCAGCTCACCTGGCTCACTTTTCAATAACCTCAAGAGTTCATCTCCTTTTCCAGGAAGTTCACCCCCATGCCAGTGGCTGGGTAAGTTCCCCCCTCCCCAGTGCTCCCCTCACACCCCAGGAATGCATCTACTGCGTATTGTGCCATAGTATTTAGCACACCTGTAGTATTTTCTGTTGGCTCTACCCTCAAGTATGTCAAATCCAGCTCAGCTTCTCTTCTCTGGACCCTTATAGTCTAGTCTTAACAAAGGAGCCAGAGTGATCCTCCTAGAAAAGCGCTTGAGGCGACTCTTGTCAGTCAAAACCTTCGAAGAGACCTTCTAAATTCTAAACCTTCTGAATTCTTAGAAGAGAATCCAAAGTCCCCAGTTTATCCATTAGGCACTCTGGGCTCCCCTTGACCATTCTCCTCCTTCACCACTGCAGTCTCGCAGCCCCTTCAATTCTTCATCCACTCTATGCCTACTCTTGCCTCAGGCCCTTTGCGCTTGCCAAACCCTTTGCCTAGCACCCTCATTTTCTACATGTTTTATCTCACTTGATCCTCATCAAAACCCTGAGGTATGACAATTATTGCCCTCATTTTACAGATGAGAAAACGGTCCTGGACATTGACTTTAAGGCCTTCCTGACGACCCCATCTAGAACATCTCAATTCTCTGCTCTAGCCCCCTACTCTACTTTATTTCCCTTTCAAACATTCTATGTATTTTTATTATATTTATTGGGTTTCCCTCTCTGGAATGTAACTGCATGAAGGAAGGGGGTTGTCTCTTTTTGTTCACCCTTATGCTTCCAAAACAGCACCCAGGATTTACTGATATAATGAATAGATGCTTCCATATCTCTCTTGCCCTAACTTGAGTTCCTTGGGTACAGAGCCAGCATCTTACTCATATTTGGGGGCCCTGAGCTAAATGCTCCATAAATGTTTGCTGATCTAATCAGAAGGAGACCTAGAGCCTCACAACATAAGCCGAACCAACAATTAATGGTGTTGAGCATGCAAATATTTTAAAATGTTTATTATGTACTTTACATTGAGCACTTCAGAAAAGAAAATAATTATAATGATTTCAAAATGCAATTACTGGATTCAATAAATATGCTTTATAATTACGCCCAATCAATATCTACAATATTTGTGGACACTATGTCAGCTAGCAAATAAGTAAAATAACTATTTTAATCTCAGGGAAGAGAAACACGCGTGATCGCTTAAGTCATTTGTCACTGTGTTTTTTTAAAAACATGATTCACATTTGTTTCAAGTACATATACATCCACTGCAAGAGTTAAAGCAGACTACTGACATTAACACCTTCAAACTATGATCTTTGTTACCTGAAAAGAAAATTCAGTTTAGTACAAACAAATCCAAGAAGAAAATTTCAGGACCCTTGATCAGAAGCTTTGGGGGCTCGTTTGACTTCTCTGCTGCACAGAAAAGTTCGAGTAAGGCTGAGAAAGAAGAGTGTTTGCTCTTCCCATTGAAGACACAATCGAAGGAATAGGTGAACTAGCAAATTCTACAAACTAGCCACCAAGAGGTTACCAATAAAGGACGCTTTGTATGTGTGAGTACATTTAAAAAAGCCTTAGCCAATGTCACAAAAAGAAAACATTCAGAGTATTATTTATGAATGCAAACATAATTGGTTTTTCGTCTTCTAGAAATCATCATCTTTGAAATGCTAATAGGTGAGTCCAAATGTGGTTCTTTCTGATGGGAGAAGCTGCAGGTAGCAGGGGATGGATGACCTACTGATTTACCTTCTCAAAGTACTCTTTGGAAGCAGCTGGATGTGGCTTGATCTGAAAGTACGAAAACATTTAATCAGGTAACTGCCTTTAAGATAACAGTCTCAAAAGTGAGTTGAAAGCTCAGTTTTTAACCCAAAGTTCTTTTACTTTTCAAAGTGTGGTCTGTTTCCTTTAAAATGCATGGATGGACATTGTTTTAACAGCCTGCCTGATCCCTGATCCCACCCCAACCCCCACCCCTCGGCAGCCTCACCCATTTGCACACTATCTGCACCCTGGCACCAAGGGTGGGTTCTTTTGTGGGTGCTCCAGGCCAGCATCTTGAGGCAATGAGGACCTGGGATCCTTATGCTGGGACCTCATTGCTTTTGGAAAAGAAACCTACTGTAGGAGAATCCGGGGTCCAGTTTGCTGGGCAGACTTCTCCATGGGTTTCCACAAACTGGAATGCCTTCACCAAACGGAGGGTCTCTTCCACACTTCGGCCCACAGGGAGATCATTGACACTCAAATGCTTGATGACTCCATTGGGGTCAATTATGAAGAGACCTCTGCATGAGAATTTGTGCTCATTAGTACTTCGGCAGAATGTTCTAGAGAGAACTAGAAAGTCTAACTTCTACCCACTTTTGTCTTTAATTCTCATCAATAAAGCATTTCTTAAATTCAATCATATGCTTAAACATGGTGTTTTCATTGTTATATAAAAAGCTGATCATCTCCTATTGATGAGATGCCTTAACAAAGGTGTGACTGGACCAGGACAACATGGAAAGCAGGTAGTCACCTTTGCAAATGTGACTGGACTGGCACACAGTCTAAAAGTCATGGAGAGCAAAGACTTCTTTCACTTATTAGTGATATTTAGCAGGTGTTCTTTGAGCTGCCGTATCAAACCTTGGCAAGAAACCATAGGCAAAAGGAAAAGACAGAGATGTATTTTATCTATATTCAGTAAATACTTATGAAATGAGTGAATTCTTGGGGAAATGGTGGAAAATCCCAGGGGAAATCTTTGCAGAAAGAATTTAATGGCCTTAAATAAGGCCTCAGGGCAGAAATCTAAAGGAAAAACCAAAGGCTGTGTTCATCTTCTGTACAAGTGTTGGTGTTACTATGACATATGCAGATATGTTTAAACCACAGGTTTTAACAACCCATCTTAAAAGGGTGTGGCATTGGGGCGCCTGGGTGGCGCAGTCGGTTAAGCGTCCGACTTCAGCCAGGTCACGATCTCGCGGTCCGTGAGTTCGAGCCCCGCGTCAGGCTCTGGGCTGATGGCTCGGAGCCTGGAGCCTGTTTCCGATTCTGTGTCTCCCTCTCTCTCTGCCCCTCCCCCGTTCATGCTCTGTCTCTCTCTGTCCCAAAAATAAATAAAAAACGTTGAAAAAAAAAAAAAAATTAAAAAAAAAAAAAAAAAGGGTGTGGCATCCCAAGTGTTCACTGTTCAGGGAAGAAGCAAGTAAGAGAAAACAGCAAGGTAAAATGGTGCTTCTTCCTCCCTGGGCACGGCTCTTGGGGGTCTGGGCTTTGAGGCTTTCAGCGGTCCTGGCGCATGCTCAAGAGAGAGGAGCCAAGCTGGAGTCCATGGTGCAGATGCAGAGCGAGGACGGAGCCCACAGACTCCAGAACGAAAGCCTCATCTTACGAACCAGACTCGGTTACCCTCCCTTGTCAATCCTAATGGTGAAACTAGCAGGGAAGTAACGGCAACACCAGCAAGACCCGACAGGGAAGGGGATCCTGGGAGGAAAAAGCCAGCACTCCTTTTCTCCTTCCCTAGCCAACTTTGCCAAAGCCAGGCTTTAGTTTATTAAAGAAAGAGAGACTCTGCCTGGAGTAAAAAAGGCCCAAACTCCAAGGTGGAGAGCTAAAATCCGAAGGGATAACCCAAAAGGAAAGTGGGCCAGAGAAGAGTGAGGTACCAAGACAGAGCAGGTGAGTAGGTTCCAACCAGCCCCAGCAAAACTGCTAGGTGCATCCCAGTGAGGCCCTCATCGGCTTCCTGGAGGTGAAGTTCTGCCCAACCCTCCTTCACTCAGTGGTCATCAAGATGCCATTCTAAGGCCTAAGTTCTTATTCTCTGCCCCCCCCCCACCACCCCCCTGCAGGAAGCCTGCATTCCTGCATATAGGACTGTTAGAGAAGGAAAGCTTCAACACTCAAAGGAATGAAGCTCTAACTACTGAAAGCACGAGGACAGAAATGACATTCTGGGACAAAGGTCTTCACAGCTACCAGAACCTGTGCTGTAAACTTTGGCTGCCTCCCCTTATTTAGCCCTCCCAACCAACCTGGGAGGTACATTTTCAGTTCAGTGACAGGAAAAGTGGGACTCAGAGAGGTTACATTAACTTTCCCAAAGTCCTACAGCTGTTAAACAAATAGCTGGGTTAAAAAACAAAATTCAAACTCTGGTCTGACTCGGGCTTGAATAAGATCTCACCCACGCCAGCTTCCTGACTCCTACGGGCTGCTGGTCTCCCCCTCCCCAAACACGCCAGGAGTGCACCCCCTACCCCCCACCATGAAAGCGGCTCCCAGGTGGTTAGGGCAAGTGCAGCAGTGTGACCATCAACACTCAGGGTGCTGCAGGGGGCGGGTCTGTCACAGCCATTCTGAAAGCCTCTGCCAACCCTCGTAGCAGGCACTCACTGGCGCTACTAAAGCTAAGGTGAATGAAGGCTTTCTGGGCTTCAAAGCGCTTTACCGAGGTCTCTACAAATCCCCTAAGAAGTGAGATGATGCTAAACACGAAAAACAAAGTTTAAGTTCATAAGGAACAGGATCTTACCTTAGAGCAATACCAGGGCCTTCTAACAGCACGCCGTAGTCTCGGGACATCTGTTTAGTCAAATCTGACAAGAGTGCGATGTTCATGTGGCCCAAACCGCCATTCTAATAAAAATGCAAACGCGACGGGCTGTTACACTGTCTCAGCCAGGTAACATGATGTCTGAGGCCAACAAGAATGGCAGCAGGCAGCGGGACTGAGCACCGACAGCAGGCCGAGTGCTGCTCTAAGCTCTTTCTGTTAACTCACTTCCTCCTCCTAACCATCCTGGAGTAGATACCATGATAATCACCTTTTTACAGGTGAGGAAACTGGAGGCACACAAAGGTTAGGTAACTTGTTCCAGGTCACAGCTAGAAAGGGACAGAGGCAGGATTTAAACCCAGCTAATACTGTAAAACTTTCTTTTCCTAATTCTTGAAGTATTCTCTTACTTGAAGATTAATTTCTATAGCATAAAAATGGAAGAGTAATAAAGACTTTGAATAATTTGGTATTGACAGGCTGGGAACACAGCTAGAAATTTTGATTCTCCCAAGCAAGTTTTCAGGCAGGAACAATGATCATGCAAAAGAGTGAAATTATTAACCACCGTCCCACAAGCCAGGCCGGGTACGTGGGATGTATAAGGTACAGGTCAGAGAGGAGGCAGCCATGCCCAGCTGGTTCTGCCCCGCTCTGCTGAGACTGGTCTCTGTTACTGTTTGTACCCTGGAAAACACACAAGTGGTGGGCAGTAAATCCAGGCAACGTGGAGGGAGATATGGCGAGAGTTTAACAGAATTTGCCGGGAGTTTAGGACCTATGAATGCCTATTACAGACTAATCATGCTCTAACAACTTCTAGGCTAGTCTTTCATGGGATCTTTCCAGTTTTTAGGAAGCTAACTGCAAAGGTAGGGTAACTGAGGTCTATACCTTCCTTGGTGTGTTTATCCAGGCAAGATGGGTGAAGTGGGAATCCACCGAAACTGCAACAACTTCACAGTTCACATCGTGAAACTCATTGGCTTTGTCGCTAAAAGCAACAATTTCGGTAGGACACACAAAGGTGCTAGAAAAAAAGGGAAGCAATTCCCATCAGAGAATTTAAAAACAAGGATTTAGAATTTAAACGATACGTAGTCTAAAGGCTAGTTCCACTTGCTTATAGGTGAAAAAAGCAAAAATGGTTAACCACCCTCAATGGACTTCCCTTTCTACTGAAGAATCATATCACAAGGGATGCCTGGGTGGCTCAGTCAGTCAAGGAGCTGACTTTGGTTCAGGTTATGATGTCATGGTTCGTGAGTTCGAGCCCACATCAGGCTCTCTGCTGTCAGCACAGAGCCTGCTTCGGATCCTCTGTTGCCCTCTCTGCCTGCCCCTTACCTGCTTGCAAGCACGTGCTCACCCTCTCTCTCTCTCTCTCTCTCTCTCTCAAACATAAAAAAAAAAAAATCATATCAAAAAATGGGGGTGGGCAGGGGAAAAGAGGCATAGTCTAAGAATAAGGAAAAAAATAAATAACTTTATTTATTTATTTATAATTTTTTTTTTTTTAACGTTTATTTATTTTTGAGACAGAGAGAGACAGAGCATAAACGGGGGAGGGTCAGAGAGAGGGAGACACAGAATCCGAAACAGGCTCCGGGCTCTGAGCTATCAGCACAGAGCCTGACGCGGGGCTCGAACTCACGGGCTGCAAGATCATGACCTGAGCCGGAGTTGGACACTTAACCGACTGAGCCACCCAGGCGTGCCCCAAAATAAATAACTTTATGAGAAAACTCATTTGATTACTATCTTTACTTTTCTCATTTTCCTCCAGGCCAATGAAAGCTTCCTTACAGACAGACTGGCTTACAGACACCACTGCTCTGGAGTACAGAAAACAGCCATATCAAAACCCAACCCCACTAAGAATGCCACCTCATCCTCTACAGGTATCAGATTAGCTGCAGCTGCAAGCTGTACTCAGCAAGGCCACTGGCGATAAACAACCCAAAGAACCCTTCCCTTGACCAGAAGAGCAACCAGAGGTAGGAAATGTCAGGGGGAAGCAGAGACCTTTGCTTGCTCTCAGAATGACATCAAGCATCACAGAAATTATACTTACAAGTCCAAAGGATAGAAGAAAAGCACCAAATATTTCCCCTTAAAGTCATCAAGGCTTAGGTCTTTGAACTCTCCGTTGACAACGGCAGTGCCCTTAAAATAGGGTGCGTGCTGGGTGACGGCAGGAGCATGGCACGAAGAACCTGAAGGAAGCCCACACGCACGTACAGTTCATCATCTGCTTATTCATGTGCCTACTTGACTTTATTCAAATCTCTCACAGTAATTAATTAGTAGTATAAATTAAAAGGTTCAGTTCAGGGGCGCCTGGGTGGCTCAGTCGGTTAAGCGGCCGACTTCGGCTCGGGTCACGATCTCGCGGTCCGTGAGTTCGAGCCCCGCGTCGGGCTCTGTGCTGACGGCTCATAGCCTGGAGCCTGCTTCGGATTTTGTGTCTCCCTCTCTCTCTGCCCCTCCCCTGTTCATGCTCTGTCTCTCTCTGTCTCAAAAATAAATAAACGTTAAGAAATAAATTAATTAAATAAATAAATAAATAAAAGGTTCAGTTCAATTGTACATCTTAGGTCATTTCCCCCCCAACTTCTGTAGTCTAGACTGTATACAAATTCAATTGAAAGTACTATGGGGACTAAAAAGATGAAAAAGATGATGCCAGAGATGGTAGGGATGGCATTAAGACAGAACCGAGGAAGACATGAGCCCAGACGTGGATTCTAAATATGGGTTAGATTTTGTCAAGGCCACGTGGGACAGGGCAAACGGCATGGAGGAGGGAACTGGGCAAGTGTGGGGAACAGCCTGTGGCACAGTTTGATTAGAACAGAGAGAGCAGGAACGCCTGGGTGGCTTAGTCGGTTAAGCGTCCGACTTTAGCTCAGGTCATGATCTTGTGGTTCGTGGGTTCGAGCCCCGCGTCGGGCTCTGTGCGGACAGCTCAGAGCCTGGAGCCTGTTTTGCATTCTGTCTCCCTCTCTCTGCCCCTCCCCGGTTCGTGTGTGCGTTCTCTCTCTTAAAAATAAAAAACATTAGGGGCGCCTGGGTGGCTCAGTGGGTTAAGCGTCCGACTTCAGCTCAGGTCGTGATCTCACGGTCCGTGAGTTCGAGCCCCGCATCGGGCTCTGTGCTGACTGCTCAGAGCCTGGAGCCTGTTTCGGATTCTGTGTCTCCCTCTCTCTCTGACCCTCCCCCATTCATGCTCTGTCTCTCTCTGTCTCAAAAATAAATAAATGTTAAAAAAAATTTTTTTTAAATAAATAAATAAAAAATAAATAAAAAACATTAAACAAACAAACAAAGAACAGAGAGAGCAGGTGTGTGGAAGGAAGTGTGAGAGACAAAGCAAGAATGACTGAAAGCCAGGCTGTGACAGCCCTGAAATATCAGGCTAGAATTTGTTCTTAAAAAAAAAAAAAAAGACAGAGTCCTCGCTGGAGGTTTCACGCAGGAGGTTTACACGCAGATGGAAGATGAGTCAACTCTTCTTGGGAGGGTTAGTCTGGCAGGGGAGGGTAAGGGGAGCAGGAGGAAGGGAGACTGATGGTAGGAGGGCGCTGCAGTTATCTAAATGAGAGGTATGGACAGGAGGGGTGTGCCTGAGAGGACAGGAAGGAAGGAAAGGGTACGAGAGATGTGTCAGAACTAGAGAGGACTTGCTTCCACTGGCAACTTGCCACAAAGTGTCAAAATACCCAGGCTTCAGAAACGGTGGGGGCCGCTGGAGTGGGTCTGGGACAGGGGACAAGGAAAGTTTTATATGTGGGGCGTCAAATTACTAGAAATTTTTTCTAAAGCTCCAGGGTAGTAAAATTAGCAAAGGCTTTGCTGAAGTATATTTCTCAAGCGATTAGATGTTGCACGTGCTTTTTACAAGGTGGGACAAATTTAAAGGAGGTATTTTCAAATACCGCTCATCTGAGGCTCATCTTAGCAAAACCCACATTCTAGAAAATGGGAGTGTAAATCTCAAGAAATAGCCTTGTTTTACTCAGGTCCTGGAGGAGTCCATGCTCTCATGTGGCCAGCTAGAACTAGCACACAGGTCTGAATCCAAAAGCCTTGGTTCCGACAGGCTGTTGGCCACTTCCGGTTACCTCACATCCCCTCATACACAGCGAGGCCCAGAGGTGTCTGAGTACCACCTCCCTCCCTCCATGTTCCTCAACACAGAGGATTAAAACCTCTGATGACCAAAATGGTAATGTGACACAAGGGCTGTCTGCCTCAGCAATTCTCAATTTTGACTGGACATCACAATTACCTGGAGAGCTTTTAAAATATACTGATAAGGGGATTAAAAGGTAGGAACTTCCAGTTACAAATGGACAGACAGGGGTGGAGTGCCATGCACAGCACAGTGAAGACGGTTAATAATACCGTAACAACTTTGTCTGGTGACAGCCCGTAGCTAGGTTTATCATGGTGATCACCACCTAATGTATATAAATCTTGAATCGCTACGTTGTACACCTGAAACTAATAACATTGTCATATCAACTACATTTCCATTAAAAAAAAAATGATGTCCCAGTCTCACACCTCAGGGATTGACTAATTTGTCTGTAGTGGGACTGGGGCAGTGGTATGTTTTCAAAATCTTCCCGGGGCGCCTGGGTAGCTCAGTCAGTTAAGCATCTGACTCTGGCTCAGGTCATGATCTCACAGTCTGTGAGTTCGAGCCCCGCATTGAGCTCTGTGCTGACAGCTCAGAGCCTGGAGCCTGCTTCAGATTCTGTGTCTCCCTCTCTCTGACCCTCCCCCGTTCGCTCTCTTTCTCTGTCTCAAAAATAAATTAAAAAAAAAAAAAAAAAAAAATCTTCCCAAGTGAGGGTTCAGACATAGACAGGGTTCAGAACCCTTGTCCTGAGATGAGGATTCCTGTTTTCATTCTAGGGTCAACCCAAGGCATTAACACTTACTGGTGCTAAAAGCCAATTTTGCTTGAGCAGAACCAGACCACAATACGTTTGTCAAGCATGTTCTTCGGGAAGCAGCAGGTCGAAGGGCTGCAGAGGCAGAGATACCCCAAGGAATAGCACTCACATGTCGGGCAACCTGGAAAGAGAAACACTTTATATTAGGAAGTAGCCCCAGAACGGTAGCTGAAGGCTGGCCCTGCTGAAAGGGCATCAGGCCATTGGTGGGCTCAGCTACCCTTGATCCTGTGAATCAAATATCAAACCCAAAACTCTAAGAGCATAGATTGAATCTCCATGTTTTGTTGTTTTTTTTTTTTTAATTTCGAGAGAGAGCGAGAATGAGCAGGGGAGGGGCAGAGAGAGAGAGAGAGAGAGAGAGAGAGAGGGAGAGAGAGAGAAAATCCCAAGCAGGCTCCACACCATCACGGCAGAGCCCAATGTGGGGCTGGAACTCACGATCTGTGAGATCACGACCTGAGCTAAAACCAAGAGTCGGACACTTAACCAACTGAGCCACCCAGGCACCCTTGAATCTTCATGTTCCTAACATTCTCTTCTGCCTCCTTCTCCTTCAAGACTGCAAGAGGAGAATGGGGAGATGTTGGTAAAAGGGTACAAGGTTGCAGTTATGCAAAATGAATAAGTCTAGAGATCTAATGTAGAGGGGTATGATGACTATACTTAATAATACTATATTGAACCCTGGGAATTTGCTAAGAGAATAGATTTCAGGCACACTCATCACACACAAAAAAGGGAATTATGTGAAGGGATATGTTAGTTTGACGGTCGTAATCATTTCATTATGTATATCGAATCATCACGTTGTACATCTTATCTAGATATAACTTTTATTTTAAAAGTATATAAATAATTTGTTTAAAATCTTGCAAGGCAGAGGGGAATTATAAGACCGTAAAGACGCCATGCTCTTAAGAACAACACAGAGGATCCAAAAACCAAGAGGACTTGGCCATGCTCTGTGTATTTAAGCCCTTAGATCACTTAGCATGATCTGCTAAGCAATTTCTACCACGTCAAGGTTTTCCCAGAAAAGACAAGGCCTCACAGATAAGCAAACAAGCAGAGCAAAGTTCAGCCTCCGGCAAAGTGTGTACAGGGCTCAAGGGAATTGTGTGCTCAACTACAGTGTCTAGCATGACTCAGGAAGAAGGAGCCTGTGTTGAACCCCGCCAGGAGAAAGGGGAGGGTGGGTACCAAGAGGGAATTAGGCTTTGCCTGAGAAGCGTGGGGACAGACCTGGGGTGGGAGAAGGGAAGTGCCTTTTGCACTTTAGCACTTGGTACTTTACCACTTTGGTTTCCATCCAGCATCTAGTGGATGCTCACAGCAACGCCCTGATGTAGGCCATCACTCTTTCTATCTTAAGGTAAGGAAGGGTAGCAAACTGAGGTTCGGAAAGTCAGTCCAAGGTCACAGAGTAGGCTACAGAACAGGGAACAGAGCCCAGGTCGCCTGCCTCCGGGACCAGGTGCTCAGGTGGAAAAAGGCCTGGGGACCCGCGACTCCTGGGTGAGGAGGGATTAGAGGAGGGGACAGCTAGGAGGAGGCGGGGGGCGGGGGGCGGATGATTCTGCGCAGGCACATTCCCTAGAGGAGAGGCCTCTGGGGTCCGTTACCCGCTGGTGCCCTCCAAGAAGGGCGAAAGGCCCCCAGACGGCAGAGAGCAGGATCCTGCTTGGGAACTACGATCTCGGTGCCACTGCAGTGTCTCCGCGCCTGTCCCCTGTCTGCAGCCACTCACCGAGGCCCGGAGAAACCTTCCCACCGCGGCCGCCATCTCCAGTGCGCGCGGGACTCGCGAAGCCGACTGGGAAGCGGAGGAGGCGGGGCATGTGGGGGCGGGACCTCGGCGGCGGGGCGGGGCCTGGGCCGGAGCGGGGGCGGAGAGAAGTCCTCGTGGCCTTTCGATTCCTCGCATCAACTTACCTTCTGCTTCCCCGCGTTAACTTCCGTGTTGGGCGCCTCAGCCCTAGTTATGAGAAGATTCCCGTTGTGGCTTCTGAGTAGCCGAATGTTGGGGAAAGCAACACTTGGTCTCTAATTGTCGCCCCAATCCAAAAAGGACTAATCCAGGTGGGGAACTAGATATTTAGTTTCATATTTCTACGGATTTTTGTTGCTAACCTGTGTGGATGACTGTTTCTACCGGGTCTGCAGAAGGTTCTCATATCTGTTTAGGCATCAAGTAGAGCCTTCTGACTTCTGCATGAAATGAAGTAATTTCAATGCGATTTTTGTCCATTAATAAGCCAAGCTGGTCAGACACATCAAGTATTTGGTATTTGAAGACCTTTGTAATGGTGTATGGACTTCATTTTGGCCTCTCTTCCGCAAATTAGAATTGGAACAAATTTAAAATTTGTCTTCTGTCGATTAGTAAAGCCAAGTGCTCAGTGGTGAGCCTGGTACTCTGAAGTAAGCTCATCAAATGCAGATAAAAATCACACGGAGGCCTTCTGGTAAATAAATGCACACTCTAAGTGGGTATTTTCCAAACAGGAGTCATTCCACTACCAACTTCGTTTCTGGAAGCTGCATATCATCTGCATATTGTTTACTATTTTCTTTAAGTTGACTCACTTTTGAAAAAATTAAGTGAATTATTTATTATTATTATTATTATTATTATTATTATTATTATTTTAAGTAGGCTTCACGCCCAGCACAGAGCCCAACACGGAGCTTGACAGTGTGATCAGGACCTGAGCTGAGGTCCAGAGTCAGACGCTTGGGGCGCCTGGGTGGCTCAGTCGGTTAAGCGTCCGACTTCAGCTCAGGTCACGATCTCACAGCTCGTGAGTTTGAGCCCCGCATCAGACTCTGTGCTGACAGCTCAGAGCCTGGAGCCTGCTTCGGATTCTGTGTCTCCCTCTCTCTCTGACCCTCCCCTGCTCATGCTCTGTCTCTCTCTGTCTCAAAAATAAATAAAACATTAAAAAAAAATTTAAACAAAAAACAAAAAACAAAAAACAACAGAGTCAGACGCTTAACCAGCTGGAGCCACCCAGCCACCCCTTAAATGAATTTATTTGAAAGAAAATACTAAATAACTAAAATGAGAAAACTTTTATCACTTGCGATAAGTAGAAAGTAATTAAAACAAATACATTAAAGCAAAATGTTATTAAGTATCAAGTAGATACAGTTGCCTGCTGAGAGTCCGAGACTTTTTATAAAAACAGACAGAGAGGTAGCTAGCAACCTCACATGGGATTCTCTTTATGTAATCAGAAGGACTGAAAGAGCATTAAACGGGCAATAATTTTCTCACTTTGGAGCCTGATGTTATTTGTTTTGCTCCTCACATAGATCCTTTTATGCAACACTAGTATGGCGGTGGGTACTAGCCCCATGCTTTGGAAAGGATTATCTTAGAAGCAAGAGATGAGAATCAAAAATGGTCTGACCATTTTGGAAAATTCTGTGTCCGTATTAGTAAAGCTGAATATATGACACAAATAATTTCAGTCCTAGGCATATGCCCAAAAGATGTGTGAGCATTAGTTTATGAAAACAGGCTAGAATGTTCACAGCAACACTATTATATGGCACAGAGCTAAAACTACTCACGTGCCCATCACCCACAGAACGGATAAGTAGATTGCGATATTATTAATACTGTACAACAACGAGAATGAATGTACCGCAATGACATGCAACAGAGTGCCAGAGTCTCACAAACGTAATACTGAGTGAAAGAAGCCAGATGTAAAGACATTGATAATCTGTGGTGCCCTTTACATGAAGTTCAAAAACAGGAAAACCTAACGTATAGCGTTTGAAGTCAGAATGGTGGTACCTTGAGAAAGAGAGAATTGGGGGCGGGTAATGAGAAGACAAGAATGGGGTGTGAATAATATATTGTGTGTTGACCCAGCTTAAAGTTAATAGTTGTATTTACTTTGTGAGCGTTCATGAAGCTGTACACTTGGGCACTTTTAAATGTTATACTCCAATTGAATATATATATATATATATATATATATGATATATATTAAAAAATATATATAACTATAATATAAGCAAATATATATATGCTTATATATATTTGTAGCCCCTTGCTTTATATATATATAAACTTATATATATAAGTTTATATACATATAAATTTATATATATAAGTTTATATATAAACATATATATACATTTATATGTATATAAATATAAAGCAAGGGGCTACACATTTCTCAACAATTTCCCCTTATTTTTAAAAAATGTTTATTTATTTATTTTGAGAGAGAGATAGAGTGAGCAGGGGAGGGGCAGAGAGAGAGGGAGAGAGAATCCCAAGCAAGCTCTGCACTGTCAGCACAGAGCCCAATGTGGGGCTTGAACCCACGAACCATGAGATCATGACCTGAGCCGAAACCGAGTCGGACACTTAACTGACTGAGGCACCCAGGCACTCCAAGTATTTCCCCTTAGTACCTGCCTTCTTTTTAATTGCTGCTCATAATGTGTTTATGAACAGATGTTTGAAAAGGAAAGGGGGTCAAACTATTGGAACTCAAAATCATACTGTAGTCTTTAGGAATATTATTAATCCATACAAAGGAATGAAGGATTGATACCTACTGTAAGAGGGATGAGCTCAAAAAAAGCATTATGCTGAGTAAAAGAAGCCGGACCCCAAAGGCCAGATGTATGATTCCTTTCATATGAAATATGTAAAACAAGTAAATCCATAGAAACTGAAAGCAAATTGGCAATTGCCAAGTGCTGGGAGGAGGAGGAGGCAAGGGGACTGACTGCTTAATGGTACGGGGTTTTCTTTTGGGGTGATGGAAATGTTTTGGAACTACATAGAAGTGGTGATTGCACAATGTAGTGAATGTTCTCAATATCACTGGACTGTACACTTTAAAGTGGTTAATTCTATGTCATGTAAATTTTACGTCACTTTATCTGAGTTTTTCTTAGGTATGTATTTATTTATTTAGAGTGTGACCTTGTGAGTTGGGGAGGGGGGCAGAGAGAGAGAGAGAATCCCAAGCAGGCTCTGCACTGTCAGCACAGAGCCTGACATGGGGCTGGAACCCGCAAACTGTGAGACCACGACCTGAGCCAAAGTCGGACAGAAGCTTAACAGACTGAGCCACCCCAGGCACCCCTACCCCAATTTTAAAAAAAGAAAAAGAAATAGAAACTAACAACAAATACAAAAATGATGCTGTGGTCTAGCCCCGTGATTTTGTAGACACTGTAAAAACAGGCTCCATAGCTCAAGGGTTAGAGCACTGGTCTTGTAGACACAAAAACAGACTTTTAGAGATGGAGAGACCTTCCCAAAGTCACGCAGCTGCTTGGAAGGAGAGGACTAGAACCCAGAACATCTTCACACCTGGCCAGCCAGTATGTGAGCTGGCAAAGGTGAGGGGGAGGAGGCAAAGAAAAGCCAAGGGGTCGCATTCTCTTTCCATGTTCCTTAGACCCATAGTCCTTTACTGTCCACCTCTCCTTTTCTCCAGCATTTGCAAGGGCACCTCTCTCTCCTATTTTATGCACATCTGAGTTTCCACACATAGGCAGTTTGGTTCATAACTAAACTTCACTGTGATGAACCACAAAGCAGAGCGGAGTTCCCTCATGATTAGGCTTATTCATCTTGGTTTCAGTTTTAAAATTTTGAAGTTTTAGTTAGTCCTGTCTGTTTGGGTGGGGCCTGTTTACGCTTAAAGATATCATTACCTTCTGCCCATTTCACCCATCTTCCTCCCACTGCCATTCATCTGAGTGTGGTTCCTGCATTCTCCCTGCCCCAAGGCCGTTTTAGCGTTTGGAATAATGCATTTCCTTTCCTACTTAGGTCCCAGGTAGAGCCTTCTGTGTTGGATGACTTTGCATCAGTTAGCCATGTGATTTTAGGGCGCCTGCATGGCTCAGTTGGTTAAGCGTCCGACGGGTCAGGTCATGATCTCACGGTTCGTTGGTTCGAGCCCCGAGTTGGGCTCTGTGCTGACAGCTGGGGAGCCTGCTTCGGATTGTGTTTTCCTTTCTCTCTGCCCCTTCCCAGTTCACACACACTCTCTCTCTCAAAATTAAACATTAAAAAAAAAAAAAAAAACCCCACCAAATCAAGATCCATCATACTAAGGGGCATGACAGGAATAATGGTTCAGAATGTACAGCTGGGGTTCAGACACCAGTTCTGGCATTTAGTGCTTAACTCTCTTGTAGAAGTTACTTAACTCCCTGAATGTTCTTCCATCTGTAAAATGGGAGTGATATTAATATCTCCCCCAAGGATTGTTGTGAGAAATAAGTGAGTTAAATTTTAAAGCACTTAGCACAGTCATCAGGTACAGAGTGAGCACTAGAAGTGTTTGTTATATTAAATAAAAGGAATCCAGGCAAAGTGCTCTGGGAGTTTAGAGAAAGAGAGCTCAAGAAGGGTCTCACAGAGGAAACAAGTGTTATTAGAATAGATAGATTCTGTCCTTGAGGGAGGAATGGGAGAAGATGAAGGGAAAGATGGCACATAGGGGCACCTGGGTGGCTCAGTCACTAAACACCTGACTTTGGCTCAGGTCATGATCTCACGGTTGGTGAGTTCAAGTCCTACGTCGGGTGAGCTCAAGCCCGGCTTCAGGTGAGCCCCGCTGCGCTCTCTCTCTCTCTCTCTCTCTCTGCCCCTCCTGGTATTCTCTCTCTCTGACCCCTCACTTAGTTGTGCTCTCTCTCTCTCAAAAGAAGAAGAAGAAGAAGAAGAAGAAGAAGAAGAAGAAGAAGAAGAAGAAGAAGAAGAAGAAGAAGAAGAAGAAGAAAAAGATGGCATAGAGAATTGGTGACCTTTGTCTCCTTGTTTTTCTATCAGTGTCAGCCAACATTTATTGAGAACTTATAGGGCCAAGATCTGGCTGAAAACAGTAGCTTCTATGGTCTTCACACAACCTGTGAGATTGGTACTGTTTTTAATTCACCATCCCCATTTCATTAGGTGAGGATACCGAAGCTTAGAGAGGTTTAGTAATTTGCCCAAATTCTCACAAGTGGAAAGGGAAGGAGCCAGGATTTTTGGAGCCAGTCCCCAAAAGCGGACTGCAGAAACCCTTCTTAACCTGATGTTGTCTTCCCTTCTGCCGTATTTGTTGAAGCATAAGGTGCTTAATAGGGCTTAATAGGAAATATTTGTAAAAAGGTGGTCTGAATCCGAACCTGGGGGAGTATTGGCCATCTGTCCTTTGGTGAAATGCCCCCAAATACTCTGTTCCTGAGCCTGATAGGGATGCTTTCCTTTATGTGTTCTGTACTCTCTGTTCTTTGGTCTGAGCAATTCTTGTTGATTCTACCCCTGCAATTGATGTTCACCAGTGTGGGGAACTGCCTGGTATTACCCACTCTATTCTCAGCCTTTTCTTTTCTGTTTTTTTTTTTTTCTCAGCCTTTTTTTTTTTTCTTTTCTAGGTTCTTCTGCTCCTGTCTTCCTGCAGAGCTCGTGAGAAAAAGGCATCTACTTAGATGTGACAACCAAAAATATCTGCCAAATATCCCCTGGGGGGCAAAATCATCCCCATTTGAAAACCCACTGCGCTAATGGTTAATGGTTAATGCCACAGGCTCTAGAGCCACCAGGACTTGGGATCAAATTCTTCTTTTGTCATTTGTGGTCTTAGAGGGCGGGGTGTGTGTCTGGGGCATCAAGCATCCCTTGTGGCTTAACTTTTCTACACCTCAGTTTCTGCATCTGTAAAATGAGAGCAGTCACCGAAATCGACCTTAAATCATTAGCTGTGCAAAGAGAGAGAGACGGTGCAGGCAAAATGCTTAGGGGAGTACTTGGCACGGAGTAGGGTTAAATAAATATCAGTTACTGTTTTGCCCACCAGCAGACCTGCAGCATTTTCAAACAGCAGGCACACACTTTGAATACATTTTGTTTTTCTCAAAGTAATGAAGTTCCTCTCCCTTCTTTCATTCAGGAATGAAGAACGAGGCTTTTGCACAAGCTCTGATCTCCAAATGCCTCAAATTAGGCTCTTCTGGATGTGAGAGGGACATGAAGTCAAGGAAAGGAAGGAGTGAAGTAACGTACCAGCTGACTGCAGCTCAGCGTTCTCTGCCTAACACAGTCCCTGCCCCTGGACTAGGCTGTTACTCAAGAAACCTAGAGTTTTTTATTTTTCCTTTTAACACTAACTCTGAGGAATAAGGGTGACCATCATGGTAAGGCACTTATCAGACCCCCGTCTACCTGAGATGAGTTTTAGCTCTGATTAGAAAGAAATAGTGACCATATCTAGGCTTGATGCAAATTTCTGTTTCTTACCTGTTGGGTATCCAATAGCTTGGTAGAAGTTTGAAAGAAATTCTCTTTGTCAGATGGAAGGCATTAATTTCTACTGTATTAACTTGTGTCTACATTTTGTGTGTGTGCGTGTGCGTGTGTGTGTGTGTGTGTGTATCTAAATTTGTTATGGTTTTAATACATGGTTTAACTTTCACTTTGTGAAAGTATTGCCTTATAGGTGTCTTTTTGCCTTTTTCCTCAATATAAATCAAGCCAGGACATTTTGTAATTTTTATCTCCATAAATCTCAATCACTCCAAAGTCACTCTTCACACTGGCATTTTAAGCATGCTCAACAAAGCATCACTGTTTCCCTCAACACCAAGCAGAGGCCCGATTTTCAAGTCCTTTGGCCATAGGAGAGGAAGTCTCACTGCTTATCACTTCTTTTCCAAACAGGAAGCTGAGGCAGCTGCCTGTGGTTAACGAGCTTTCCTCAAGTTACACAGGGATTCATTGGCTCGGAGACCATTAGAACCAAGAACCCTTCAGTAAACATGCTGGGTCTCCTGGTCTGCTGATCTCTGACTAAAGCCTGATTTCTCTTATCCTAAAGGGAATGAAATACCCTAGAATCTCAGGCCCAGAGGCCCAGAAGGAATTTTATGCAAGAGCCTTCCAATGGTCTGTTCAGAACTACAAAGCGAATGGCCTTCAGCTCATCCCAGGCTGCAGCCAGAGACTTCCCCTAAAACAGGAAGCAGAGTCCTCCAATCGTTCATTCCATGCAAATGTAACCGTGACTGGTGTTTAATCACCATATGGGCACTGTTCTGCCAAGCCTTCCCTGCCCACCTCCCCCGTCCATCTTCCAGGTACCTAGAAAGCATTGTGCACATGCCTTTCTGGTTCTCCTTATTCCTGTCATATTATAGCGGAATTTTCTGTTGCCTTGTGTGGGTCTTAACCATACTGCAAACTTCTTGGGGATAGAGTTCCTGTCTTACTCGTCTTTAAGGTCGTAATGGCTGGGCTAGTGCCTGGCTCATAGCAACTGCTCAAAAAAAAGTTTGTCAAATGAATGAATAAGCAGTGGCCGACATGGTGGCCAAAACGTTCTTTCCACACTCGTCCTGGAAAAAACATCTTTTTTATTCAGCTTTCTCTCACTGTCACAACAAGGACACAAATTGTTCTGCTAAAGGAAAAAGACAAACTGACCTTGTGCACATTACCAAAAGAGTAGAAAATAACTAAATTCCTCCCTTCTGAGTTTGGGAGAAGAATTTTTGGACCTTTTTGAGAGAAAGGCAAATGAAAAGATATATGCTATTTTTTTTTTTTTAATTTTTTTCAACGTTTTTTATTTATTTTTGGGACAGAGAGAGACAGAGCATGAACAGGGGAGGGGCAGAGAGAGAGGGAGACACAGAATCGGAAACAGGCTCCAGGCTCCGAGCCATCAGCCCAGAGCCTGACGCGGGGCTCGAACTCACGGACCGCGAGATCGTGACCTGGCTGAAGTCGGACGCTTAACCGACTGCGCCACCCAGGCGCCCCGATATATGCTATTTTTTATGATGATTAGGAAAATACCTCCCTGGAACCACAAGTCACACTCTGCGAGTTGGGGCCACAATTAGAAACGGTCAACATTACTCTGGGTTTTGCTTAGTTCTTCCTCTTTCTTTTTTTTTTTTTATTAAATTTTTTTTTAACGTTTATTTATTTTTGAGACAGAGAGAGACAGAGCATGAACAGGGGAAGGTCAGAGAGAGGGAGACACAGAATCTGGAACAGGCTCCAGGCTCTGAGCTGTCAGCACAGAGCCCGACGCGGGGCTCGAACTCACGGACCACGAGATCATGACCTGAGCCGAAGCCGGACGCTTAACCAACTGAGCCACCCAGCCACCCCAGTTCTTCCTCTTTCTATGGCAAAAAGCATTCTTTTTTTTCCCCTCTTTCCTTTTTTCATTGACAAGGAGCCCCAAATTCAACTCTCTCCTGGGTTCAGGGGAGGTGAAGTCTCAAAGCAGAGACATACCTCCTAGCAAAGCCTTCTCCTTTGAGTCTTATCCCCTGGCAATCCCTTCATTGCCTTACTACTCCAGGTTGTCCTCTGTATGGCAGGCAGCAGAGTGATGGAAGGAGTCACTTGTCCTCAGTTTAAACCCCGTGGGTTATTTCACCTTTCAGAGTCTGAGGGTCCCCATCTAAGAACACCCATCTCCCAGGAAGCTGCAGTAAGGGGGGTGCCTGCACCCAGCAGGCCTGTGGTTAGTTCCTGTTTGCTCGTCCTGTGCAGGTTCCTCCTCTGCCCAGCCCCTGGCACATCGTTGCTCTCTTCTGAACCTCTCCCCTGCTTATCTTTGTTGCCTATCCTTAACCTATCCCCCACCCCCAACTTTTTAAAAACAGATTTTATTTTCTAGAGAAGTTTTAGGTTCACCGCAAAATTGAATGAACTTTCAGAGAGTACTCATCGATTCCCTCACCCCACACCCACACAGCCTACCGCCACCGACAGCCCACACCAGGGTGGTACATTTGTTACAGGACAAGAGCCTGCAAGGATAGGTCATCACCAAAGGCATCACCTGCACGGATAGGTCATGGGATAGGTCTCATTACACTGAGACTCATTCTTGGTGTTGTACATCCTATGGGTCTGGACGAGTATGTAAGGATACATTTCCATTAACGTGGAATAATTTTACTTCTCTAAACATCCTCTGTGCTCCCTCAATTCTTCCCTTCTTCCACCCTAACCCCTGACCACCCATCCCCTTTTTATTTTTTATTTATTAATTTAAATTTTTATTTATTTATTTTGAGAGAGAGAGAGAGAGAGGGCACACGAGCAAGGGAGGGGCAGAGAGAGAGAGAGAATCCCAAGCAGGCTCCACACTCTCAGTATGTGGAGCCCTACATGGGGTTCGAACTCATGAACCATGAGATCATGACCTGGGCTGAAACCAAGAGTGAGACACTTAACCAACTGAGCCACCCAGGCACCCTGATTTATTTATTTATTTATTTATTTATTTATTCATTCATTTATTCATTCATTTATCCATGCATTTATTCATTTATTCATTTATTGTTTATTTATTTTGAGAGAGAGCGCACACGCGAGTGAGCAGGGAAGGGGCAGAGAGAGAGGGAGAGAGAATCCCAAGCAGGCTCTGTGCTGTCAGCCAGAGCTCACTATGGGGCTCAAACTCACAAACCATGAGATCATGACCTGAGCTGAAACGAAGAGTCAGATGCTTAACCGACTGAGCCGCCCAGTTGCCCCCGACCCATCCGCTCTGTGGAGCTGTGCCTCCAGTCCTGCCTCGTCTCCCCTTGGATGTTCCTTACACCCCGAAAACTTAACAGACACAAAACCAAACTCTTGTTTTCTCTCCTCAAATCTATTCCTTGCTGCCTTCCTCACCCCCAACCAGCACTCAAATTATACACCGATTTCTCTCTACCTCCATGGCCACCTCCTCAGTCCAAGCCATCATCCTTTCTCCCTGGAATCCTTTCCTAGCTTCTCAGGGTCTCCTGGTGATTAAAGAGTTTCAGTCACCTTCATCATCTGAGCTCTATTTCAAAAGTGAAAGAAAACACAACGCAGGGTCCAGGCCACTCTGTTGTATGTCTCCAGAATCCCTCAGACCCTGCCACTTCTTTGGGCTCCAGAGGTTCCCAACCACCGACACCTGCATCTCTGTGCTGAGGGCTTTCTTCATAACTGGGGAGGGGGGATGGGCCCATCCCTCCAGGAAGGCAGAAATGAGAGAGAATTAACCCCCTTCCTGGCAGCCAGCCTGCAATGGCCGGGTGAACGGATTTGGTGTAGAAATACCACAGCTCCCCCGCCACTTGGGTAGATGAGCTGAGCTGTGTTTCCCGGAGTGTCCACACCAGTTAAGTTCTAGTCACCCACAGAAGTGACTTAACACACCCTCGCCGGCCATTTCCCCATACGATTTGTCTCAGGGTCTAGGAGAACCCAAACTAGGACACAGCACAATAAAAATTGTAACACAGAATGCTATCCCCAGGCTGGTCATAGGATTTAGGTAGAAATATTCATTTGTAATGCACTCTGGGCCAGGAGTGCTGGTCATGGGAACCAGGTAGAAAAGCGGAGGATGGGGGCGCCTGGGTGGCGCAGTCGGTTAAGCGTCCGACTTCAGCCAGGTCACGATCTCGCAGTCCGTGAGTTCGAGCCCCGCATCAGGCTCTGGGCTGATGGCTCGGAGCCTGGAGCCTGTTTCCGATTCTGTGTCTCCCTCTCTCTCTGCCCCTCCCCCGTTCATGCTCTGTCTCTGTCTGTCCCAAAAATAAATAAAAAACATTAAAAAAAAAATTTAAAAAAAAAAAAAAAAAGAAAAGCGGAGGATGAATGTCACCCTTCTTAGCCCCATCAGCTTCTCTCTGTAATGCTAAGCGGAACTTGGTTTGGAGACACTACAGAAGTCTAAGCGAGCCTTCCTCCTTGCCCTCTCCCCTCCCTGAGGCCTCCTAACCCATCTCTCTGCCTTCACTCTTGCCTCCTTCCCATTTATTCTTCACTTAAGCAGCAACAGTGGCTCTTCTTCAAACACCAAGCAGGTCAGTTCATCTCCTACTTAGAACTCTCCAATGGCTCCCCAGTGCATTGGAGTAAAACCCAAATTCATACAAGGCCCTACACAGTCCGAGCCTCTGCCTCCTTTCAGAAAACACATTGGGCTCCTCCCACCCCATTCCTGCTTCAGCCATATTGGTCTATTCCTACTTTGCCCACACAGGATGTCCAGCACAGGATGTGCTCTTTGGTGGGAATGCTGTCCACTCACATCTGGCTAGCTCCTTCTCCTTATTTAGGTCACAGCTTAGCTGTCATCCTCACCAAGAGGACTTCCTTAAAGACCGTGTGTGTTGGGGTGCCTGGGTGATTCAGTCAGTTGAGCATCTGACTTCGGCTCAGGTCATGATCTCACAGTTGGTGGGTTTGAGCCTCGAGTTGGGCTCTGTGCTGACAGCTCGGAGCCTGGAGCCTGCTTCCGATTCCGTGTCTCCCTCTCTCTCTGCCCCTCCCCTGCTCACACTCTGTCTCTCTCTCAAAAACAAACAAGCATTTAAAAAAAAAAAAAAAAGGCTGTGTGTGTTATTCTCTCTCGGCCCTTGTTTGTATCCTTTGTTCAGACACATACAAGCCCCAATAAGGGCAAGGGCTGCTCCTATCTTATTCATTACTCTGTCCTCAGCACCTAGCACAGTGGCTGGCACATGGCAGAATCCCAGCCCATTTAGACGAGTCTGGTTGAAGACCTGGCTACAAACACATGTATATAGGCACTTCTGACCTCCCCAGCTGACACTTATTTCTCCTAAATGCCTTTGGCAGCTATCATCAACATAATTCTTTTGGAGCTAAATCCTGTGTGTTTGATCAAAAACCTTCTGGGGTGCCTGGGTGGCTCAGTCGGTTAAGCGTCCGACTTCAGCTCAGGTCACGATCTCGCGGTCCGTGAGTTCAAGCCCCGTGTTGGGCTCTGGGCTGATGGTTCAGAGCCTGGAGCCTGCTTCCGATTCTGTGCCTCCCTCTTTCTCTGCCCCTTCCCCATTCATGCTCTGTCTCTGTCTCAAAAATAAATAAACGTTAAAAAAAATTAAAAAAAAAAAACAAAAAAAACCTTCTACCATTGCCTTGAGCCAATATTTGAATCATGTTGTGTGTCTTAATCATTTCTGATGGCTATCTTAGTTTGCAGCTTGAATGACACTTCACTTTTCTGAAGCCCCTCATTGCTTGAGAGTGTATTTCCTAAAAACAAGGACATTCTTTTTCATAATAACCATGGTACAATGATCAAAATCTAGGATATTAACATCAACACACTACTGCCTGATCCCCAGACCATATTTAATTTCATCAATTGTCCTAAAAATGTCCTTACAGCTGGCCGCACAATCTTCCTCACCCCTCCATGATCCATTCCCAAATCACACCTTGCATTTGGTTTCCTGGTCTTTTAAATTTCCTTTAATCTGGAACAGTTCCTCACTCTTTCTTTACCTTCCTTGTCCTGTTGAAGGACACAGGCTGTCCCTTTGGTAGAATGTCTCTTAGTCTGCTTGTCTGGTATTTCCTCATGATAAGATTTGGGTTGAACCTTGTTGACAGGTATACCACTGAAGTGTTGTTCCAGAGCTTACTTAACCAATCTGCTATTGGTGGAGGTTTGTGTTGCTTGAAATTTCTCTCCCTATTATGATCTTTATCCATCCTTGTAGGCCATCTTTGCACACATTCTTATCTGTATCTTTGGGGTGTATTTCCACCAGTGAAACTACTATGACTAAGTGTTCTGTGTGTATTTAGGAATTTTGGTATGTTTTGCCAAACTGCCTTCCAGAAAGGCTGTGCTAGTTCACGCTCCCTCCACAATGAGTGAAAGTGGTGGCTTCTAGATTTTGCCAACACTGGATCCAAGCAGTTTAAAACCTCCTTTCAGCAACCTCTGCTTCTCACATTGATCTGTCTCCTATTCCGGTTTCTTGAATGTGTGACTGGTTGGTCCCAAGAGCCTAGAAGTTGTTTAAAGGCAGGACTCGCATGTTTTACTCATCTTTGTGGTCTCCCACGGTACCTAACTAGGCTCTCTGCCTAGTAGTCACTCAATAAATGTCAAAGGAAGGAAATAACAAATGATTGAATGATGACGGCGTTGTTATGCCCAGAATTCGTGATCCCCAAATACCGCCAGGGAGCCGAGTCCGATGCAAAAGCAAAAGAGCCTTTATTCGAGCTAGCTCGAGCTCAATCCCCCACCTGCACCGACGCAGCGGTGAGATACCGGGGAGAGAGAGCGAGTTTCAAAAGGACAAAGGTTTTATTGGGGCCTAGGGGCAGTTGGTGAGGTAATGGCTGTGGCCTCAGCCGATTGGCTGGGGCAGGGTCCGAGTCCTGTTAGGCAGGTGAGGGGGGGCGGGTTACTCAAGGGGAGGAGGTGTGGTCAAGGTGAAGGACACAGAACAAGATGGAGTCGGCCGGCGTAGGCCCGCCCTTTCAGCGTATACGTTCATTGATTCTGTTCTGACATGCTGGGCAGAAATGGCATCAGTAGTGGCAGCCCAAATTCCTACCACCAGAGCCTTTATTTACCTAGATTAGCAAGTGGCCCAGCCTTTTACCACTTTCCATTCCTGGGCCTCTCCAGAGCCCTAAAGAATCTTTCATGTTGCCCATATTGATCCTAGGTGTGTTCCTCACCTCAGGCATCTGCCCCATGGCAGAGAGCCGCTCTGGGCTTCCCAGCTCCCTTTTTGCCCTTGCTCCAGAAGCTTCTTTGGGCTGCTGCCAGTCTTCCTGCACACAGCTCTGGGTCTCAGTGTGGTCACATGCCTTTCTCTCAATTCCCTAGTGCCAGCTAACACAAGTGATTGTTTTAAAATGAAGGCGTGGGGATAACACATGGGAATTACAATGCAGACAAAGGCAACGATAAAGCAGGACCATAAACCATCCTGTTCGCATATCCTATCATCTGCCTAGCTCCATGGGAACACATTAGGGACCATTTTTGTCCTTTGTAATATCCCTCCTTCCCTCAGGTCGCAGGGATCTGCTCCTACATGGAACACCATAGATATTGTGTCTTTTCCTTCATCCCAGCCCTCCTGCACCCCTCCCCCCACTCTGGGCTTCTCCCAGAAAGAGAATGATCCCCAGCGATGAGCTGTCCCTCTATGAGGACATCCCTTTAGAGTATTATGCAGCACAATTAAATCCCCACTCTTCCCGACTTCTCCATTCCAGAGTAGGAAGTTGGCTTCATTTTCAAACAACTAAAGCCTCTCCAAGTGTTTTCCCTAAACAAAAGAGCCTTCTTCCCCCTCAGATGAATTTTTTCCTCCATCCTTTCAGTAACAACAACACAACAAAATATTTACTGTTTGCTCAAATAGTTTGTGACTCCTTTTAGTCATCAACATCTCAGAAAAGCTGGAGCCAGGTCACAGAGCACATAGCCTATACAGCACACTCACTACGTTCAAAGCCTTATTATGGGCTCTATCTCTCTGCTCTGTTAAGGCTACTTGGGTAAGGGGCCCCCAGTCATGTGCAAGGAGAAGCTGCTTTTCATTTTCCCAAGGGTTTGAGATGTTGGAGCAGGAGGTTGCCTGGGTGAGCAGAAGTGGGACAGGAGACCATGAGGAAAGTAAAGACACAGTTCAGTTTTGCCCTGTCTTTGGTTCCCCCTCAAGTGGGAAAACTGAGGTATCTCAGAGAGAAGGGGGAGGAGCGTGAGGGCCGCAGGAGGGGAGCTTGTGGAGCGCTGACCCCCACGTCAGTGGGGCAGCACAGCTCCTGGTTTGGAGTTTCCTAACGGGGAGACTTAATGTGGCTCAAACCTTCTTCCTTCGGAGGAGTCCCACCCCACGCCATGCAAAGCAATCTGTTTGCCTGTTGTCCTCCCGCTGCTCCCCGAGTGGGTCAGCTTGCTGACCTAGGTGTTCTGTTTGTTATTTCTTCCTCCTCTCCTTTGCCTCTCCCTTCTGTTCATCTCTTCTCACCACCCCCCACCCCGCGACTCCTGCAAGATTGCTGCCGCTCAGTAAAAATGCTGCAGTTTTGAATCATTCGAGAAAACCATGCAGTAGAATGGAGCAGTGCTGCATCTAGACTCAGGCACTGGTCTGGGGGTCCCAACCCTGCAGCTTTCTGGTTGGGGGTCTTGTATTTCTCTGGCCTGTAATTTTCTTATACTTCAAATGGGACTAATAGTATCTACCTACTTTTCAGGTAGTTTGTACCTTGTTGTTCAGCACATGAATATCATTCATCACTTGCTCTGATCCAAGTATTCACCTATCACTGGGATTAAACATTAAAAAAAGGTTTTTTTTTTTAATGTTTATGTATATTTGAGAGAGAGACAGAGACAGAGAGAGAGTGGGGAATGGGCAGAGGGAGAGGGAGACACAGAATCTGAAGCAGGCTCTAGGCTCTGAGCTGTCAGCACAGAGACCAATGCGGGGCTCAAACTCATAAGCTGTGAGATCATGACCCGATCTGAAGTCAATGCTTAACTGACTGAGCCACCCAGGTGTCCCTAAACATTTTTTTTTTAATTCAAGTGAAATTCACGTTAATGAAATAAAAGTAATCATTTTATTTATTTTTAAAGATTTTTAAAATATTTTTAATGAATCTCTACACCCAATGTGGGGCTTGAATTTACAACCCCGAAGCCAAGAGTTACATGCTCCACTGCCCAAGTGAGCCAGGTGCCCCCAAATTAATCTTTTTAAAAAATTTCTTATTTTTAAGCAATCTCTACACCCATTGCAGGGCTCAAACTCACAACCGTGAGATCAAGAGTCATATGTGCCACTGACCGAGCTAGCCAGGTGCCCCCCCCCCCCAAATTAATCATTCTATTTTTTAATTTTTAAAAAAATGTTTGAGAGAGAGAGCAAGAGAGTGCACATGTGCAAGTGGGGCAGAGAGAGAAGGGGAGAGAGAGAATCCCAAACAGGCTCTGCACTGTCAGCGCAGAGCCTGATGTGGGGCTGGAACCCACCAATGGTGAGATCATGACCCGAGCATGACCCGAGATCATGAGCCTGTTGCTCAACTGGCTGAGCCATCCAGGTGCCCCCCAAAGTGAACAGTTTGGTGGCATTTAGTACATTCACAGTGTTGGGAGACCACCATCTTTATTTAGTTCCAAAACATTTTCATCACCCCAAGACGAAGCCTAGTCCCCCCGTAGGCAGTTTTCCTATTTCCTCTAGCCTAGCCCCTGACAACCACCAATCTATAATTCTGTCTCTATGAATTTTCTGGAAATGTCATATAAATGCAGTTGGGACACTGCCTTTTCACGTCTGGCTTCTATCACTTAGCAAAATGTTTTTGAGGTTTATCCACCTGTACCCTTGTACTTCATTCCTTTTTATTATTAAATAACATTCCACTCTATGGACACACCACAATTTGCTTATTCAGGCTTCTGCTGGTGGACATTTGGGTTGTGTCCATCTTTTGTCTATTGTGATCATGCTGCTGTGAACATTTGCGTACAAACGTGTCTTCTTCCTCTCCAGTATATATGTGGGAGTGGGAACTGCTGGACCATGTGTTAATTCTGTTTAATGTTTCAGAAACACAGATGTTTTTTTAGGGAAGAAAAAAATTAATGTTAACAAAATCAGGGGTGATGGAATGTTGCTACATCTTGGTTATACAAGTATATACATTTGTCTAAACTCACAGAACTGGACACCAAGAAAAGGCGAATTTCATTTCAAGTTTAAAAGGTGGAGGACAAAAAAGTGTTCATTAATTCTTTAAAAAAATTATTGTTTCATTGTTACGGGAGAAGATTGGTAATAATAAATCTGTTCACCCATGGACAGCTAGTTAAATGAGTCATGGTCCAGCCGTTCAAGGGAATGAACATCCTGCATCCTAAGTAAGAACAGGCTAACCTTTCCCCCACCTCTTCACAAAGAGTGTCCAGATTCAGCCCAGAGAGGAGGGGATTCCTTGGAATCCTAGTTGGATCCAGAAGCACATGGGGGTTGTAGAGCTTTGAGATGTAAGTAATGGAAACATTCCATGACCCAGTAATGACTTCATGAGCAGAATTCCCTTCGTAGTATGTAGGAAGAGTTTGCATCATATACCAGCTGGCTTAGCCCACCCATGGACAGACTTTCGGCCCCAAAAACGTGGACCCTGAGGCTTGCTTTTGCCATTTGGGGGCTGGCTGCAGCTCTTCAGAGTTCATGCTAGATGGCATCCTCTCCCTATGGATGGAGGAGACCAACTACCAGGAATGAGCGCTCCACCTGCCAGCTCCTGCACGAGCTCATTTTTACGTCACAATGCCCGTGCCTTTGCTTTTACAGGAGGGGCTCAGCCTGCCCCAAATCAATTGGTCCAAATTAGATATGATATTCCATTTCACGTAACCGTCAAAAAAGCCATCTGGGCAAAGCATTACATTTTTAAACTCCGAGTATTTGACAGATTCCATTTAGCATATAACTGGCTAGCTGGGACTTCAAGGAGGGAGCAGGTATGTCCTCCTTTTATTGGGTCAAATATTCACGTACCTGCCATGGCTTATTTTAGGACAGTAAAACCTTCATATTCACGTCTTGGAGATAATTGGGCCCAGAGTCTCGAGAGTAAGAGAAAGTTTATGTTATTGCAGCATTAAGCTCAAAACTGCTGGAGAGCCCCTTTCACCTATGAGTCATCTGGTTTTAAGGGCGCCAAATTTTGAATTCAATTCATCTCACCTCCTCTTTAAGAAGAAATTCTACCTTTATTGTCATGATGGTATCCATAGTTCCACTGTAGGCCTCCAGGCTCCAACAAATGAACCTGGATTTGGTCACGTCTGGCCTCATAGATACTACTCCTAAGAAGACCAGAAGTGGGTTTTTTGTTGTTGTTGTTCTTTTTTGATGATGGTTTGGATTCTTTTCTTATCTGTATTAACAGAAAATCATTGGCTTTTAAGTAGATTACTAGAAAAGAGACTATTTTCCCTCCTTCCACTCTGGATTAATTTTTGTACTTTTGCTGTGCAATTTCCTTACCAACTTAAACATTTTCCTCCACCTAAATCTGAGGGCTCAGTGCTGAACGAAACAAAAAATGTCCAGCTTTCTGTGCACCATTTTTGGAGTGAATATCTTGTGTTTCACTCTGTCTGAAAAATGAATTAAAATTCGTCTGCTTAGTTTAAAAAAAAAAAAATGTGCTATCAGTTTAACTACTGGGCTGATTGCAGGAGACAGCTGGATTTGAGGGTGGAAGTGTAGCCAGAGAAGCGGGAGTTCTGGGGACTGAGATTGTCCATGACTTTCTGTGATACTGACCTCTGATACCAGGAGGTAAGTCTCCTACTTTTCCTTTTTAATATCTGATCTGGCAGGGACATGGGGATTTTGATAGTTAACTAGAATGGATTAACCGGATCCCAGAGGCCTAGGTGGGGCAACGTCATGCCATGTCTGCTCCAAGTCAGAAAATATTGCTATATACTCACAACGTGCAAGGCATTTACTAGATTCTATAGACAAGGGAATTGGAAGATGATATAGACACATTTCAGGCCGTCAAGTATAGAAGGCAGATACCTAAATGACTAGCCTCACTGCTCACTTACCCGTTGACCTTGGGCAACAGACCTAATTCTCTGAGGCTCAGTTTCCTCTCTATACAATGGAGGCAACAACTTTGTAACTATTCAGGACACAAGCTGATCTACTGTGGAGACATTCCTAACTGAATATGGCACCAAGAAGGAGGCCTTTCCTTCCCACTAAAGAAGGCCACGTTAAAGTGCTGTAGTTCCAAGAGCATAGAGACCACATGTGGCTGGGACCATCAGTAGACGTGTGCATATTGGCAGGAACCTCTTTTCTGAACTTGCATGCAAGAACCCGATAGATGGGTGTTTAGATGTCTAAAGGTCATAATCATCTGACAACAGCAGGATGAAGCCTCCCAACACATTTATGAAGATCAGCTGGTTCATGGTGAAACCAAAGGCTGCTAAAGCCCCACATGTTGCTTGGAGGTCACTTGTTTCCAAACTGTGATGGTTCTACTACTACCCCCATTTCATAAATATTATTAATTAGAATGAATAAATGTTTTTAAAAGTGACTTGACTGTTGGGGCGCCTGGGTGGCTCAGTCGGTCAAGCGTCCGACTTCGGCTCAGGTCACGATCTCGCGGTCCGTGAGTTCGAGCCCCGCGTCGGGCTCTGCACTGACAGCTCAGAGCCTGGAGCCTGTTTCAGATTCTGTGTCTCCCTCTCTCTCTGACCCTCCCCCATTCATGCTCTGTCTCTCTCTGTCTCGAAAATAAATAAATGTTAAAAAAAAATTTTTAAAGCAACTTGACTGTAAAGATAAATATTAAGTAAATAGAAGAATGATCAGCGGTCTACAGCATGGCAAAATTTTTAATGTCAAATTTGGTAACCCCTGGGACCATCCACGAAGGCACTTCTCAGAGGAGGGAATGTAACTGGAAACCTCACACTTCCAATCCCACTTTCAGCTCTCATTTCTCCTCTCTTGGAATCTTCCTCTCTGTTTCCAAAGTCCTTGTGTTTGTGTCCAAAATGATCCTTATTCTATTCTATCTTGGTAGTCTGCCTTCCAGTTTGCTTTCCTTCCCACTGGCCAGCTCTCATGGGAAATCACCTTTGCTTTCCCCACAGCGCTTGGCACATGGCGGTAAGCTCCGAAGAAGGAAAGGATAAACGGGAGAATGAAAGCATTATCTCCAGCTGTTTCCTGATGATTAGGAAGCTGTGATGCCAGGAAAGGCTTGAAAACTCCAGATCCAGTACTATTCAGAAAGCCAGTTGGATTACTCTGGCAAAAGCAATCTATATTTTAGGACCAAGATAAGTTTGTGGCTTTCCTGAATAGTTGATTTCTATTTACAAGAACTCTGACCCAGCAAGCAACGTTAGCCATGTAATACAGGTGCCAAATGAAGAGTGAGACACTGTGGCTTTTTTGCATTTCTGGGTCAGCTGATCCCAAGCGGATTTGGAAGTCAGTATTTGACATATTCCCATCCCTCTCAAACTCACCCACTTTTCCATTTGGATTTCCATTCTTGCGCTCAGCTAGCAAGATTCTCTACTGATCTATTGATATTTAATAGATGACTCTTTCTCGAATCAAACCCAGTTGTCTAGAAGACTGCAGCTGTTAATGCAGTTAATTGAAAGGAATAAGGCTATAATGGTGGAATTATAGGAAGCTATAATGGTGGAGTGGAAAACCCCCTTAAGTCTTAATCACTTAGCCAACTGCCTGCTTTGCTTTCTTACAACACAATTTAAGTTCACTCTGGCAGCCAAATAGGTCAATTGCAGCCAAGTTTTGCTGGCTAGCCTGAGGTAGCCAGAAATTAAGTGCATAGACTCTGAGTCAGACTGCTAGGTTCAAATCCCACATCTTCTGCTTCTTAGTTGTGTGACCTTAGGCAATTTATAAAACTTCTCCTAACCTGGTGACTTTATAAAAGTGGGCTATGTTCTCTACCTCGTCCGGAGGTTGTGTTCAATGCAATAATCCATGTAAAGCACTTAGCACAGGACCTGGCCCACAGCTGGATCCAGTAAATTTAGCCATTATCATTCCATTCTCCCTTTGGAATGTCCTAATTTCCTCACAGAGGCACAGATACTTGAAGTGTAACCATTTATTTATTTTGTAGGCAGGATGTCTTACCATGCAGCAGAGAGAGTAGCTAGGCTTTCACTTGCTGAATGACCATGCAGAACCCACTTATTCTCTCTGGGTCTGTTTCACATCTGTCAAATCAGTCGGGACAGGCAGGATTTTCCAGAGTTACAAACTCAAATGTCTACAAAGGCCAACTAGGTAAAATTAGGCAATCACTGGGGACCTGGGCTGGGTATAAGATAATAAGAGTGTTGGCTAACAACATAATATGATAACCATAGATAGGATAACCAGATAATATGGCTAACCATAAACCTTTGCTACTCAAAGTGTGGTCCACTGACCAGCAGGATTGACAGAAACTTGGTGTTTGTTAGAAATAGCAGAATCTCAGGACAGACCTAGTGAAACATATCTGCATTTTAACAAGGTCCGTAGGTGATCTCTATGCACATAAAAGTTTGAGAAGGCTGCTTCGGAGCACAAACCATCTAAAGGCAGTCAACTTTGCTTAGTTTTATTTTGTTTTGCTTTAGTGTTCAGTCACACAAACTTTGGGTTCCAACAGGCCTCGGGCTGTAGTTGGTGAGCTCTAAGATGCGGCCAGTTCTAGGATTCTGAGAAATACCCTATCATTATAAATCACGGCTCTGGGCATGTGGATATATAGCCAAGACCAAGCCTGGCTGGGTTGCTTAGAACAGTAATTCCTGCAGTGGAAGATGCCTAAAAAGTCATCTGCTCAGCTCCCAGTCTTCTGACAGGCATACTGTTATTGCCCCCACTCTGCAGTCAAGATCAAGTGAGGCCCAGGGAGACCCCCAGACCCGAACCCAGACACCAGGAAGCGCTGGTGGTGGGTATATGGCATCAGGAACAAGACAATGCTGTGCTGTTAAAATCTGCGACCATTCCGGTTTCCAAGGCTTCGAAAGTCTATTAATTCCTGTACATTCTCCAATGTGTAGTAATTGTTCTCTGTTTCTCCCGGCACCTCCCTGCCACTTCCTGGCAGCCCTAGGGACAGAAGGTTTCCTCCTTTTTGGCAGAGAAGGCCCAGAGCCAGGTTTCTGAACGGATATCCGGCCCACAGGATGCAGAGGAGGCAAAGCCCTCATTGTTCCTTGGGGCCAGCCGCCCCTCCCCCAGCCCGGAGGACACTCGTCGCCGACCACGGGTGACTGAGGGCCCGTTTCCCAGGAGTGGGACGTTCAAAGGAAGCAAGGGAGAGAGGCTGAGAGTAGATCTGAAGGCTTGATGTTCTGAGCAGACAGCTGAAAGGCGCTCAGAGCCCCAAGATAAATACGCTTGGAATCTGAAAACGTTATCTCCAACACAGGCTCCCCGCCGTTACTCGTTACTGCTGTCCACGGCCGACTCGGGCGATTCCGTGTGCGTTTTCATAAATCGGAATGTTTGACTGTAACGAGGGTCGTGGAATCGCGGGTCCCGCTTGCTGCAAGGCACTTTATTAGCAGAAAGGAGCCGCTTCCCACGCCCGGATCCCCCGAGTGCCCGCCAGCGCGCGGAAGCGGTGCCGAGCCCTGGGGGGGGCGCGGTCCGCGTGGACCTGCCGCCGCGCCGCCACCCCGTGGCCACCAGGGGGCGCTCAGGCCGCACGGCTACCCACGCCGCCACCAGCGCCGGGTCGCCGCCGACTCGCAGACCCCTTCGCGCCCTCGGCGGAAACAAAGTACACCTTTGTCGGCGTCCCGGCTCGTGGCGTGTGAGACCGCGCACATTGGCCGGCCGCAGCGTGCGGAGCCCGCCGGGCTGACCTTCCTCCCACCCGAGCACGCCCGGAGGGGCGGCCAGGACCCGCGCCGGCTCCTGCCGGAACGCGGCGCTACTCCCGCCGCCGCCGCCGCCGCCGCCGTGGCCCGTGGACTTCGCTTTCCCGGCTCTCGGCAAGGCGGGAAGCGGGCCAGAGGGAGCCCGGCCCCGGGACTGGGGGGGGCTCCGACTCGGCCGAACCGCCTTCGATTCGCCCGCTGCCCCCTCGCCACCCCGCGCCCCTAGCCTCCCCGGGCCGCGCCCGCCTTGACTCTGGGTGAGAGTCCCGGGGCGGGTCTCGGACTCCGGCAGCCGCGCGCCAGTCTGGCCCCAGCGCCGCGAATCCTGAGGACTCCAAGTCCCAGCAGGCCCGGCCCTGTGAGCGCCGAGACAGGAGGCGCGGCCCGCCTGGCGCCTGCGCAGTGCGGCCGCCCAAGCCTGCTAGTACCACACCCCCGGGAGGGACGGAGGGGAGGCAGAAGCATCCGAGGCATTAAAGCATCCGAGGGAGCCGGAGGGGTGGAGAATGGAGTGACAGAGAAACGCGGAGGGTGGGGGGTGGGGGGGAAAGTGTTGAGGGAGGGGGGAGGGGGGACACAGAGGGAGGAAGAAGCGGCGGCGGCAGCTCCTCTTCGCAGAGGGGGAAAACTCCGAGGGATAAGAGCAGGAATAATGCGGTAGGCAAGGCGGGCTGCTCGCTCCCGGCTCCCGGCTCCCGGCTCCGGCAGCAGCAGCGGCAGCCCGAGCAGCGGCAGCAGCAGCGGCAGCACCCCCAGCAGCTGACAGCCCCGCCGGCAGGCTCCCTCGCTGACCGCCGACTGTCAATGGAGCTGGAAAACATCGTGGCCAACACGGTCTTGCTGAAAGCCAGGGAAGGTAAGAGGCAGGGCTGGTGCGTGCCTGGCGTATTCGCCACGGGCCAGGGTGCGGGTGTCGGGCAGCGAGTAGGCTGGGGTTGTGCGTGTGCAGGATGCCTGCAGTGAGTTGGTCGCGAGCAGGACACCTCGGAGAGCTGCTCTGCAGACGCTTCAGGGTTCCTGCCCTTGGGATCACAGAATCTGGACTTGAGTAGAGAACGAGAAACGTAGAGGTTGCAGGGATTAGGATGTTAAAATATCCCTTAGTTTCCGGCTCTAACCTTACAGACCGTGCCTTCTCGGCAGCTGTTGAAAGGTCAGTTGGAAAAGCATTCACTCAGGAAGAGATGGGCAAACATGCAAACAAAATAGCTTTTCCAGTCGGCCCGGGATGGTTCTGTGAGTGTGAATTGGTGTGTGTGTGTGAATTGGTGTGTGTGTGTTGGGCGGGGAGGGGGGGGGGAGTGGAATTAGCAGAAGCCAAGTCTTTGCTTGCGCAGGCTGAGTTGATATAGGCTATTGCTGGAAACCATCCGCTGGGAATGTTTCTTAGGGAAATCCCGTCGTGTGGAAGGAAGCTTTTTAAAGGCAAAGTAAGATGTTAAGGAATTAGCCTGTTCATAGAATAACGGGAGAATGGCTGTACAAATCACCTAGAAAATAATTCGGTATTTCAGAGTTGGGTTTTTTCCCCTTTGGTGATGGGAGGGAGACGTAACTGAACTGCCTGATCTGGGTTCAGTTAAAAAAAAAAGAAAAAAAGGAAAGGTAAGTGTGCTGGGTGCTTAGATGCATTTTGGGTGCAAATTATTAGATTTCCTGCATTTAGCTGGCAGGAAATATCGTCAAAACGAAGTGGGTAAAAGCCTCGGTCAAAGCTATAAACACACATTTGGCCTCTTCCTTCAGATGAAAAGAAAAGAGAAGAAAAGAAAAAGTGGCCCAGAAACTTAGATGCTTCCTAAAATGATTGCATGTAAACATACATATTTAGGAACACCTGGAATTTATGTAACATCTCTTTTGCCAAGATTTGAGCTCTGGCGTGCAGTCGTTTTACAAAAAGGGGAAGTGGTTTTTCTCTTTCATGGGAGGAGGCTTTATTTGACGCCCCAGGTAGAAGGGAGCCTAAGTTAAGGTCTTGACTTCAGAAGGAGACTCAGGGGGCAGCGCACAAAAATGCCTTACCTACTTCATATTTTCATTCACCCACTTTGATGAATGAAGGAAGAATTTCTGGCTCGCTATAAAACGATTCATGTTTACCCAGCCAGTTCCATCACCTTGTGGCTCTGTACACGCTGTGCGGGTGGGTGATGCACAGCCCAGTAACTCAACCCAGGCTTCACGTCGTAATTTCGTCGTCACATGTGCTCTAAACCAGCCGCCTGGAAGGTTTGCTTTGAAAACCCCAGCAGAGTTTAAAATATGCACGTCCGTCCCCGCTCCATTGGTCAGCTTTGGTGAGAACAGATTTGTAGGCGAGGCTGTTACTTGGTGATTTCAGGTTGTAAGCCCTGAGCTTTTTTCTTTTTACCTAACCTGGCATTTTAGCGAACAGGATCGAGGTGGGATCTAGTGGGCTCTCCCCTGGACTGGGCTGTGCGTCCCGGAGGGAAAGAAGTGGCGAAAACAGCCCCCCTCTCGCTGCCTTTGCAACCGCCACCTAGTGGCGAGACGTGGTGGCATATCTTAGGGCTTGGGGGCTGGGAAAGTTTTCCACCCTCCCTCCATTCTGAAATTATTTCTTGGGAAATCACTGGATATGGTGGTGCTGGAGGCTTTGCAAATTTCACTGGTTTCTCCCCTAAGGAGAAATTCTGTTCTTTAGATTTGCCGCTCTACACATCCGTTTGCCTGGGGCATGCTGTTTTCTTCTTTCAGCATTTGGTGGCTTCTTTTAAAATGTTTTGCTTGGAGTTGGCAAAGTGTTATCAATTTTCTCTCCCAAACTGGTCTCTCTCGTTTTTTTGTTTTTTTTTTTTCCACAGCCTGATATTTTTGTTTGGCAGGTTAACAAATTGGGTTTTTCAGAACAGTAGGGAAGAGAACTGAAGGCCGGAAGCCTATATGGAATGACCGAATTACAGTGATAAAAAGTGCTGGAGAATGTGCCTTTCACTTCCTTTGCGTTTGGAAGTCTTTTCAATTTCTCGGGGAGTTTGGTAGTCATCTCACAGTGAGAAAATAGCTCTGGATGATGTCTTTGAAATGGAGAGGGCCTTGTCTGTAAGGAAACAGAGAGACTGACACATGAATGAGAAAAATTAATCACTGACATGGAAGTTGCATTTTTTAATGTGTGTTTCTCTCTTTCTTCCTTTCTTCCTTCCTTTCTTTCTTTCTTTCTTTCTTTCTTTCTTTCTTTCTTATGTTTAAAGAGAATCCACGATTTTAAGTGCTTCCACTTTCTTCTCACTGGGTCTTTATTAAATATCTGAGCACATGGCTTCTAGTTAGTGTGGAAGGTTTTAGAAATAAAAGCAATTTTGGGGGAAAAACTCCTTAGTTTGAAAGAGTGACTTCAAGTATATAACTGAGAAGAGAAAAATAAATTTTCTAAATATTCAGAAATGAAAATTTCAGTTTAATGAAACATCTAACGTAAAATTTCTAGTATCTTTAATAATCCAAGTTGTTTAGAATGTTCTAAAGCACTTCTTACTTGGAGATTCTTGTGAAAGGTTACAGATGAGAAATATAATGGGCGTATGTGAAATTTAATTTAGTTCACTTAACAAAATACATTGTAAACAATTTAAAATGTGGCTTTCAAGTAAAAGTCACATTTGTCCCAAACAATAGAGAAACAGGCCTTGAAGAAAGACAGACACACTTTGGAAATGTTATAAAGGAAATTGTAGTTGTCCATGTTGGTGGGTAATTTTGGGGCCTATCTTTTGTTATTATTATGCATTCTTAAAGGCAGATGGCTGCTTAATTCACTGTATATTCAAATTCTTACCATAATAAAATATGTATGAGGGGAAACATGAATATAGCAATAAAATAGAAAATCTATAAGTGGATTAGAGTCAAATGATTCATTGTTAGTCATTACAAAACAAAGCAAACTCACGGCACCTTTGTGAAAATTGTTTTGGAATAAGAAAAGATAGATCTCGGAAGATCTAAGTTCAAAATTTTAAACCATCCAAATGTATGTTGTGGGCTGTTTATTTGTCCTGGTCTCATGAGAAAACATTGCCTTGATCACTCTTAGGAACTTCAGATTACTCTCCTAAAAAGTGGTTAAGGAAAAAGAGAAGTTGAGGCTGAATTCATGCCAGTTTATGGAAATGAGCTAAGTGATTAAGCATTTAATGAAAAGAGATCCAGACTAACTCTCTATCTATCTGTTTACATTTTAGAATCTCAGAAAATTGGCACGCAAGCTGGCGTTGAAATAATAGTGAGGAGCGTTTGCAGAATTCCTTTTGTGTGTTTCTTTTCGGTTTTATTGTTGCAGTAAAGGTTTTTATGTTTTTCTCATATTCTAGATCTCTCGCCTCACTCATTGAGTGAACAGTGATGAGAAGCCATTCTGCCAGGGCTCACCTTCCTTCACAGGGCCAGCAATGGCCATATCTGATTGATAAGGACGACAGAGGGAGTACTGATCATATTTTCCCGCTCATGATCTCAGCAGACACTGAGCACAGGAACCCAGAAGTCAGAAATGTGATGACTTTGCCATTGGTCACAATTGCCAAAAAGCAGAGTGCGTAGGAACTTTTCTCTCCGACAACTCTGTGACTTGTTGGCCTGGCTCTTCCTGATGAGATAGGGGCCTGGGGAAAAGGTGAAGCTGTGTGCTAGCAGAGGCTAGCAGAGGCTAGTAGGAGGAGGGAGGGAACCTGTGAGGGGCAGGCGCGAGGGGCAGGCTCTTCCCCCACAGCCTCAGCATTCCACAACAGGACCGAAAGTCCCTGTCTCGCCACCCCCCACCCCGCTCCCCATCCTCTTTCCCTTGCACCCCTAGTTCATGATGATAAAACCGACATGTCCGTATATTTCGTTATTAGAACGCTGGAATGTCTCTGAAGCTTAAGCCTCCTTACTGCCATCGGCAGGCATACTGATTCCACCCCGCGGCCTCTCGCTTCAATCTTAACCGTACGGGAGAGCAGGAGGAACAGCATTCACTGGCGAAAAGCTGCCTGGCCCATTAAGTACAATGCCGATAAATGAAACTGCCGTTGATTTTCTCTAAGTTTCTTTTCAGTACTGACAACTGTAAGGTACAGACACCAAAAGCGATGTTTTCAGAAGGCCTAGCTCTCTTACAGAAAGACTTCAAGCGACGGTTTTAATTAATCCAGCTGCCTGTTTTAAAAATCATCGGATAAATGCTCACAAGGCTCTTATCTTCCGGTAGCTTAGCTGCTTCTTGTCAGATTCCAAACTCCAAAAAGCTTGATTCGTGCTGTAGCTCTTGCAGTGGCTTGCTAAATGATACACTTTGGGTCCGGGCTGAAGTCTTTAGTAATGTCCATGCGGATTCAGGAAAGAGCTCAATATATGGCCAAATTCACCTTTACCAAGGGCTATTCACCTCACACCTGGGAGCTCCCAGTGTTCTTGGGAAACCATCCAGGACTGCGGGCAATAGTTAAAGTTCAGATTTGTTGCCAATATATCTGTGGCTCAAGGTAAAGCATTATGATAGCTAGACATTTGTTTTGAAGTAAAAAAAAAAAAGTCTTATGGTTACCAAAAGATATCACTGCGGTGGACCATGCAACCAAAAGGAGACTTGAGAACATGAGAGAAGGTGACTACAAACAGGTGACAGGTAGAGAAGGAATTTCAGGAATTTCTCCAGTCCTCTTCCCTCCAGCCCCCACACCTCATATCAAAATAGAATAGTGAAGATAAAGGGTTTTAAGGTGTGATTTTAAATGATTAAAATGGCTCATGCGGGCTTAGATAATGGGAGTGATTTCTACTTTAAAACACTTTCTGTTCTATTTCAGGGAAGATTTTATTTTAAAATATCCTAAAGATTGAAAAGATTTTAATCAATCAATCAAACATCTTAAACTTTATCTTTTTGGGGTAAAGACCATGTTGTTCCATTTACTACCATTCAAACACTGGAGGACACACACCATTTTGTATAAATCATGCTACCTTTTTTTTTTTTAAGTTTATTTATTTATTTTGAGAGAGATCGAGAGAGCGGGGCTCAGCACGCACACTGAAGCAGGGGAGGGACAGAAAGAGAGGGAGAGAGAGAGAATGCCAACGAGGCTCTGCACTGTCAGCAGAGAGCCTGATGCGGGGCTCCACCTCATGAACTGTGAGATCATGACCCGAGCCGAAGTTGGATGCTCAACCAACTGAACCACCCAGGCGCCCCAATCATGCTACCTTTTAAAAAGAAAGCAGTTGTTTCCTCACTAGACCATCACCCATGCCCCTCCAACCATTGGCTAACCAAAGGTTAAGAAAACCATTCTTAATTTGTCTTCGGAGATTCTTAAGAGTAGAATTACTCACTCATTCATTCATTTATTCATTCATTCAGCATCTGTTGTTGAAGGACCCTGTGGGAGGATATCAGCCTTATACACATGCTGCTAGAGGTCAGGGGCCTGTCATCGTTTTCATGTTAGACTTTTAAAAATTTTGTTTACTTATTTATTTCGAGAGTGAGAGAGAGAGAGAGTGCACTAACAGGAGAGGGGCAGAGAGAGAGAGGGAGAGGGAATCCCAAGCAGGCCCCACGCTGTCAGCACAGAGCCTGATGCAGGGGCTCAAACTCACAAACTGTGAGATCATGACCTGAGCAGAAATCAAAGAGTCCAACGCTCAACTAACTGAGCCACCCAGGTGTCCCAAGTCTTAGGCTTGTTTTTTAAGTTTATTTATTTATTTTGAGAAAGAGGGAGCATGCGTGAGTGGGGAAGGGGCAGAAAGAGAGGGGGAGAGAGAGAATCCCAAGCAGGCTTTGCACCGTCAGCACAGAGCCCAATGTGGGGCTTGAACTCATGAACCATGAGATCATGACCTGAGCTGAAGTCGGATGCTCAACTGACTGAGCCACCCAGCCGCCCCTTGTCTTGGGCTTTTAAACTGGTAAATCAGATATGAGTAGAACTAGACTCCCCCCCCCCCTCCCCAAAAGCTGAAGTTGATGGTGCTGTGACCTGCATAGCTAGGTTACTGTACTGCCTTTGGCGTTTCTAGAACTTGGAACTTGGTCCTCAGTAGCCTGAGGGACCAAAATATACTTTAAGGATAATTCAAAGGTCATACTTGAGGGACAGGCTGACGTGTGCAGGACAACTGCTAATTTTCCAAGACATTGTGATTTCCTGAAGGTCAGTTCCTGCGTTCCTGCAAATGGAAAACACTCGAAGCAGTGGCAGGAGGACCATTTGGTTGAGACATGGCAAGATCCAAGAGGAAGAGTGGTGTGCCGGGGTGCCTTCCAGGTGGAACCTTGGAGCTAGGGCAGTGGCCTGGGTGGGGCTGATGGGCCGCCCTTCTGGAGTGACGACGGAGGAGGCCGCCTTCCTTTCTGGCTTTTTGTTGGGACTGGTTTGAGCACGTCCTCTGATGCAGCGTGTCACCTGGAATGACCTGGAAGGGTTGAAGGCATCTAGTTCTCTAGCTTGGTGTGCTGTCCAAACATGGCAGCTACTAGCTGCTTGTGCTATTTACATTTTAATGATTAAAATTAAAAATTCAGTTCCTTAAGAATGCTAACCACATTTCAAATGCAGTTACTGGGTTGGACTGCGCAGATATAGAACATTCCCAGCACTGCAAAAAGTGCATTTGGACATAGCGGCTCTAGGGTTCTGCATATTCAGTTGAAGAGGGCAATAGCCCCCTAGCTTCTGACATGAAAACTGGGGGGAAGGTAAAGGAGCAAGAGTGAGGGAAATGGGAGGGTGTGGAGAAGAGAGAGGGAAAAAGGCAGAGGTAGGGAGGGCAGCTGGGGGATTAGGGGTTAGGAATGAGTCACTTCGGAGAAAAATTTAGTTCAAGGACACTCATAGATATTAGTGGTGGTGATGAGCCAGTCATATTTTTATTTTTTCATATCTTGTTGAGAAATTTGCCTAGATTGAGCAACTATTTGACTTTCCTGATTCAAATTAAGTGCATATTATAGATGCAGACAGAGCCCTATGTTCCTTCTTGAAACTCTTGATGTGAGGATATTTTATTTTATTTTATTTTATTTTATTTTTTAAAGTTTTTAAAATTTACTTTGAGAGAGAAAGAGAGAGAGTAGGGGGCATCCCCGTGTGTGAGTGCAGGAGGGGTAGAGAGAGGGAGAGAGAGAATCCCCAGTGGGCTCTTTGCTGTCATCAAGGACCCTGACACGGGACTTGATCTCACGAACCATGAGATCATGACCTGAGCCAAAACCAAGAGTTGGATGGTCAACTGACTGAGCCACCCAGGCGCCCTGAGGATATTTTAAAACAATCATTTTATTAAGAAAAGAAAATTATATATACAGTAAATCCACAGAAGGAAGGGGGAAAAAACCCCCAACAACCCAACTCTTTCTGTGGACTTCAAGACGGTGTTTTAAAATAAGGGTGAAAATAGGTAAAACAATTTTAAGGCTTTCCATTTCTTCTGAACAGGACGGATTGGAATAAGACGGTGGAGAAAGATGTCAAAAACACACCATCTTTGGATCTGCTTTCAAATGATTTCTTCTTAAAAACTGTTGCCTGTGAGATTTGAAAGATTTTATTTATTTATTTTTTTCAACGTTTTTTATTTATTTTTGGGACAGAGAGAGACAGAGCATGAACGGGGGAGGGGCAGAGAGAGAGGGAGACACAGAATCGGAAACAGGCTCCAGGCTCCGAGCCATCAGCCCAGAGCCTGACGCGGGGCTCGAACTCACGGACCGCGAGATCGTGACCTGGCTGAAGTCGGACGCTTAACCGACTGCGCCACCCAGGCGCCCCGAGATTTGAAAGATTTTAAAGATAACCCAGTTAGAGTAGGCTTAGAGCAGCATAAGCATTGGAAACAATAAAACAGTTAGTTGCTGTTCTTTGGTGTCTGAAGCAAGGAACTCTATTTGAAGTTGTGCCAGAGTCGACTGGTAACATCCTCCTGACAGAAGTCAGTAATAAATTAGGCTAATTTCCATAGGGCCTGCCTTGTCTCTAGGAATTTGCAATCTGTGGAGTATCAATCTTTCTTTAAAAGGCAACAATGAAATGAACCTGGAAGGACAACTTCCGGGCATGTGGGGAAAGCCAAAGAAACTGAGATAAACAGATAAGATGATTGCCCTGTTGTGCAGTGGCAGAGGCTCACTGTGGCCAGTGCCTTGGCTGCCCCAAGCCTTCTCAGTTGGTCTATTAGTCTGTTCCCTACTTTCCAGACTAGAGATTACCCTGGTTTAATAGATGGGGAAACTGAGTTGAGAGAAAGGAACTCACTTGAACTGTGGACTTTCCTCAAGCCACCTTCCACAGTCCTTTAATGTTCCAAAATAAATCTTTCCCCTCCATGTCATGTAAGCCAAAAAGCAAACTCATTTCTCAGGGCAGTATGGTTTCTAAATGTAAATGCCCGGGACGCCTGGGTGGCTCAGTCGGTTAAACTTCCAACTTTGGCTCAGCTCATGATCTCATAGTTTATGAGTTCAAGCCCTGCATCGGGCTCTGTGCTGACAGCTCGGAGCCTGGAGCCTGCTTCAGATTCTGTGTCTCCCTCTCTCTCTGCCCCTCCCCTGCTTGTTCTCTCTCTCTCTCTCTCTCTCTCTCTTTCAAAAATAAACATTAAAAAAATAAATGCCCATGAGGTTGCAATTATGGAAGAGAAAGAGGGTCTCTGTCAGATTTCCTGACGAAGGCAAAATGGGAGTATAATTGCCCTCACACACCCTGATTTCAGGTCAATGCCAATTTGAGACATTGGATGAAGTAATTCCTACTAGGTTGTGAATGGCTACTGATAGGTGAATCCTCACATTAGGTGTTTCCATTTTATTTATTTGTTTGTTATTTATTTATTTATTCAGACAGAGAGACTGAGCAAGCATGAGTGGGGGAGAGGGGCTGAGGGAGAGAGAGACACCCGGGTGCCTCATAAACAGTTTTACTCTAAAATGGAAACACCTAAACAGTTTTACTTTATTTTTATTTATTTTTAATTTTTAAAATATTTATTTATTTTTGAGAGAGAGAGAGAAACGGAGTGTGAGCAGGGGAGGGCGAGAGAGAGAAGGCACAGAATCCGAAGCAGGCTCCAGGCTCTGAGCTGTCAGCACAGAGGTCCAACACGGGGCTCAAACTTATGAACCGTGAGATCATGACCTGAGCCAAAGTCGGATGTTTAACCGACTGAGCCACCCAGGTGCCACCGAACAGTTTTATTTTAAAATGGAAACACCTAGGGTGTCTGGGTGGCTCAGTTGGTTAAGCACCCAACTCTTGATTTCAGCTCAGGTCATGATCTCACAGTTGTGGGATCGAGCCCTGTGTCGGGCTCCATGCTGAGAGTGGAGCCTACTTCTCTCTGTCTCTCTGTCTAAATAAATAAATAAATAAATAAATAAATAGGTAGGTAGGTAGGTAGGTAGGTAAGTAAGTAGAACTGTTTATCAACTCAAATGAATCCGTGACTGAGGAGGGGGCTATATGTGTGCACCCATGGCTCTGGTCCTTTCTGGAGCCTCATTACTGATATTCTCCTTCTACTGGCATCTTCCTCCCTCCCCCATCCCTCACACGTAGGGACACATCAAAAGAGCAAGGTCAGCCTCTTGGCCTGTCGTCCTGGCAGAGCTTGGAGAGAATCTTGCCACAGAGGCCACAGAATTGCCCCTCAGGGACAGGGTGTTAAACCAGATGGGTGGTGGTGAGGGTATGTCATTGCCAGCGTGCTGCTCCCTTTCCTCGGCAGAGCTGACGCATGGCACTGGGCAGGCCCGTTCCTGCTGGCATTGGCTTACCCCTTGCCGGTCACGTCTGCCCCATGCCCCCCTTCCTAGGGTGCTTGCTACCCCTTGGGGAGATCCCTGCCCTCAGGCACCTCTGCCTGATGGCACCTTAGGTGTGTGCTCGGGTCTCTGCAGTTTTCTTTACTTGATTAAAAAGTAGGGGGCTGGGGTGGGGGAGGTGGGGGGAGCCCGCCAGAGTGAGTCCTCTGCCAGATCTCAGGGCATCCCTGTCTCCGTCCCGGGGCGAGGCAGCCTTTTCCTCCAGAAAAGCTTTTCAGGGTTAACCTCTTTCCATTTTTCAGTGGTAAACTTTAAATGTTTGCATTTAGAAGACAGTAACGTGTGTGTGTGTGTGTGTGTGTGTGTGTGTGTGTGTGTTGCATTAATTTAGCAGCTTTACTTTCCAAGGATCTTTGCAGCTGAGAGGGTCTCTTCCTAGGGGGTCCCCGTCAAACTTGAGATGCTGGAGAGGCAGCATGATGTCACTGCCTGCTAAGGAGGGGACAGGAAGTCAGGCCTTTGCTCTGGCCCTGCAAGGGAAGGTGAACCTTCTAGCTTAACCAGGTCAGGAAGGGAGGGAGGGGTGAAGGATAGAACTACTCAGCTGCAGGACAGAGGGAGCCCAGCCAATGTAATTGGTGGGCATAGCTGATAAAAGGTCTGGAGAAACGTCATTTGAAAACGGAGTTCTACCTTGGCAAGGGTTTTACACCACTTGTGAAATGAAAACAAGCTGGAGGGTCAGCAAATGGCCCAAGAAAAACAGCTTGGTAATGGCTGATGCAGAAATGTGTTCTGCTTCATCTCGATGTTGTCTGTTAGTGCACTCGGGAGGAGCTTGTTGGGATGTTCGGATAACATCTGTGAGGAGGAACTCCAAGCCCTAGGAAAAATAGGGGAGGGGTGGGGGACAAGGAATTGGGCCCCAAACTTGAATGGCAAACAATGTCTTAGGATCCAGCTTTTCTCAAGTCTAGTGCTGTTGTGGGTCCATGTGTCTAAGCCTACAGTCACTGATTAGGGAGGGTGTCTGCCAAATGAGCACGTGTCTGGTCTGTTCAAGAAACACTTGATGGATGCTCCAAGTTGCGTGGGGGAGAGGGGGAGAGCAGAGAAAGTAAGATCTTCAAGAAATGGCCTTGATGTCACAGTAGATGGTAAATTAGGAAACGATTCGACGTGGTTAAGAAAGATTAACGGAGGGTATAGGGCAAATTGGAAAATGTTTTCCAAATGTTTGTCTTAACTGTGAAAAATGTCTGGCAAACTCCCCCACCCCCATCCCCAATTTGGGAGGGGTTTGTTTTATTTGTTTTGGAAGAAATAAATATTTGCGTTAGATCAAAACATTTGGGGCAAACAGTTCTCCCCAGTTCTGAGGCTCTGTGTGGGTTGGAGGAGATGTTTCATGCTCGTGACGCTCATACCTTTTTTGGCTAAATCGAAGGCACCTTAGGACACAATCTTCACATGTTTTTCACATCACCACTTGAACGAGGCTGAGCAAATGGAAAGAAAATAGGAAGCCAATGATCCTTCCAGACCTAGGAAAGGCTGATGGCCTGCCCTGTGAAGGATGCAATCATTATAGAAACGTTGCCTTTCTGCTTATGGGCAAAGAGGCTGGATCCAATTAAGACTAGGAAAACGTATGTTAACTTGGAGAAAAAAATTTCTAAACAGGCAATTCTGTAATCCTCTCTGGAGAGGAAGAGGCCAGCATGGCGGGGCTTTATGGATGATGCCAAACCCTGTGATATAGAATAATTAGCAACCACTGGTTATTTTGCCACACACTCATTCTACAAACCACTAACCATTGCTTGGGATGGAACGCACCGAGCCTAGATATTTGCCCCAGATGTCTTCCCATCAGTACTATCCAATTAGAGGGATTTTGAAAATTAAAGCTTAATTCTCTATAACGTATAACAGAATATAAATTAAAGAAGGACAAACCTGATTTCCTCAGTGGTTCCGTGGGTTACCAAGGTGAAGGTTAGTTTCCGGGTACGCTTCAAGTACACTTCTCAGTTTACATTTTGGTAACTGTTGGGTGGCTGATGGTTTTATATCATGGTGCCTGGTATTCTCACCAGTCTTTCTGGCAGCTTAAACACATCTTAGGACTGAACGTGAGGGGGTCAAGGGTTTGAGAGGTCTGTTCAGAGTCGGCTTGTTCCTGGGCAAGTGCTTAGAAGTGAACCTATGTCTGCGTATCATTTCATTCACCCAGGGTGGGCCTTTGCACTCTGAATGTCTGCTTTAAATATGGGAGCTTGGGGGTTCCACGGAAGCAAAAATCTGATGGGAATGGCCCTGGATTGACTCCTGTGTCTTGCCCGGTGTCATAAATCCAGTATCTGGTGTCTGTTTCCTGTGTACTTGGCACCGTGGCAGGCTCCGGAAAGCGGACAGGGCGAACAATGGAGTCTCCCATCTTATGGAGTCTCCCATCTTTCTAGAAGAATCATTGAGAAATTATAAAGCCCTTTGTGTCCATTGTTTTTTATTTGATCTTTATAATCCTGTGAGTACGCTTTATTCTTCCCGATTCTTGTAGACGAAGAATTGGAGGCTCAGAGGGTTGAACGATTTAGCACAGAGTACTCTCCTAGCTCCAGAGTCTAGACACAACACCAGGCCCCGTCTCCACGCCTGACCCTCTTTCTGCTCTGTCACAGCTGTCACAGCCCTCATCAACCTTACCAGTTATGGGAACGTCAATACTAGCATATATGAGACATTTGAAAAAGAATCCAGTGTGTGGCTGTGACTCACAATGAACTAGAAGTCATTCTGTCTAATTTTTAAGAGTAAAAAAAATTTATTTTCACGGACAATATGCCTGTTTGCTAAAGAACATTCAAACAGCAATGTGGAACATCAAGACGAAAGTAAAAATCTGTGTCTTCCCATGCATCCCGGCTACGAGTTCCACCCCTCAGAGATCGTTACCATCCGCATTCAGGTGGACATTTTTCCCGATCTCTGTGTCCACGCATACGTGAACATATACATTGTACACAAATGACGCACTGTGCACACACCATTCTGCAGCTGTGTTCAGTCAGCAATATGTTGTAGAGCCTCTGCGTATCTGTGTTTATAGTTTCCCATGAAACGGAGGGGTGTTGGGAAAAATTGTGAAACGCTTTGGAAACCGAGTGTGAGTGTCATTTCAGTGAAATGCTGAGTGTTTTCTACCAAAGCCTGAGGGGTAATCCGGTTCTAAAGGGGTCTGTGTCTTTCATCGTCTTGGGCGAGTTTAATAGTGTATTGAACCAAGCACCTATCGTGGGCCATTTAGGTTTTATGATTTTTAAGAATATTATAAACAGCGTAGGCATATCCTATATGTTGTATAACATCTTGATACACTTATTTAAAGACTCTTAGTTCTAGGAGTCTCACCTTGAGAATCAAAAGCACAAATGAAAACAGTAGAATACAACAAAAACAAGTCACTGGCCCTCCCTTCCCTCTCTGTCTCCTTCCAAGAGAAGCTTGGCATGAGGGCAGAGTCTGAAGCCTAGGGTCTTCAATATTTATTTCAATATTTTCAATATTTCAATATTTATTTCAATATTATTTAATATTTCGGTTTTTAACTGTTGGAGGAGAGAGTGGCGTTTTCTTCCTGGAGGCATTTGTAGATGTGTTGGCTCATGTGTTGCCTCGTACTCCAGTGCTCGCTGCTGCCTGGAAGCAGCTGGGTGACCAAACTGAGAAAGGTTGCCCATTGACTGGATAATTAGTCTGTATGTGGCCGCGGGCTCTCGGTCATCTCTGAGCTCCTTTCTGCCTCAGGAGAGGGGTCTGAGGACCAGAGGAAGCCCACACAGAATGTGGTGCCAGAGCAGAAGCAGCCTCTAACGTAGGACTGGTCCCCAGGCCAGGATTGTCCTCTGAGGCCATTCAGCAGCTCTGGGCCTGAATCCCAGGCTGCCATTTGTTTCCCAGGGCTACACAGTACCACCGCATGGGCAGCTTAGAGCCACAGAAACTCGCTGCCTCACTGTTCTAGAGGCCAGAACTCCCTCTGGAGGTGCTAGGGAAGGGTCTGTTCCAGGCCTCTCTCCTTGCTTCCGGTGGCTTCAGGCATTCCTTGACTTGTAGATGTCCATTTTCTTAGCTGTCTTCACACGGTCTTCCTTTCGTGTCCGGAGTTTCCCTTTTTATAAGGACATCCAACTGGATTAGGGCCCAGCCTAATGACCTCGTTTTAACTTAATCACCTCTGTAAAGACCCTGTTTCCAAATAAGGTCACATTCCGAGGTTAGGGTTTCAACATATCTTTTTTTTTTTTCTTTTTGTGGGGTGGGGGAGACACAATTCAACCCATAACAAAAAGCCCTACCCATGATCTGAGTCAGAAGCTCCTGGGTAGTACCTAGGAATTTGTATTTTAAAAACTCTCCAGGATCAGCCAGGCATGGAAACCACTGCTCTAAAGATTTTCTGACTTTCTCCTGAGATGATGTTGAGCCTCTGCTCCAACCCAGCTCTCCAAATAGGGCTTCCCGCAGCTTCCCTGGCAGTGGGTATCTGTCCTCTGCTCAAATCTTTCTAGTGTTGGGGAACTCAACTCCCTCCCTCAAGCAGCCCATCCTATTTCGAACTGTTGAAGTAAAGAAGAATATTTATTAGATAGGCTTCTTGCTTTACCCATTAAATTGCAAACTCCCTGAGGGCTGGGACCAGGGTCTTTTTCTTTCCTAGTATCTCCCGGGCCTCACCAAATGCTACTGGTAAACCAAAGTCTGCTGTCAAGCCCAGGTATGCCTGGTACATTAAGTCCTCGTTCCGCTCTTTGGAGGCATCCAGAAGAAATGCACCACCCTCTGCTGAGAGGGGCCCTTCTAATATTAGAAGATAACTGTGCTCCCTACTGTAAAATTGAAACCAGAACTTCCCGCCTCTAGGTTCCCAGGTCGGTGCTTTCCTTGCACATCACATTCAAGTAACAGACACATTCAGCCGAGGATCAGACTCTGTTAGCGGATGGGGGATATTGTGTTGCTAACATCCGGCAGAGCTCAAGGACACAGCCATTTAATAACTTCCCAGAGGTGGGGTCAAGACACCCACTTTCTTTCTTTTCAAGGTAATATTGGTATTTTCTGTTGCTGTTAAGTGTCCTAAGCGAAGATGTTTCGATTCCCGAAAGGTCTATTGAGCCTCTCGCGAAAAGGTTGAAGGGGAAGGCAGAGGTGCCATCGACATGCTGTGTGGGCTTTGGCACATCACTTGACCTCCCTGAGCTGTATAAATGTACACTTTGCCCGTGTGGTTTCCAGAGTTCTATTTACCCTTCAGATCTGAGAATTTTCTGGGTGTATTTTCCACTGATAGTAATTCAACTGCAGGTACTTCACAATAAGATTCAAGGTTTATTTGAAGAGCAGCCAGAACACGTTAAAATGGAAATTACTCCAAGGAAAGAATTAGTGCTGGGAAGGGTTACATTGTAATAGAAACAAACAGGAAAAAAAACCCCACCGCTGCTAATTTAACTGATGCCTGCAATCTAAGAAAGGCAAATGCATGATTCTAGTGCATTTTCTTTAGTGGATTATAGAAAGGAAAATTAAATCAAAGTCAAAAATAAACATTTTGATTGCTCTTCACTGTATTATCTTAATAAACAGTCTTCCTGGAAAGTTTAAAAATACAGAGTGTTCTGTCTGGCCAAAGAAAACAATAAGTAAATATTGTTGAGAAAATGCGAGAATTTTCCATCTAGACATGAGTGATGGCAACGTGGTCATGTAGACCTGGAGATATCCTACAAGGAGTTCGAGGTTGATAAGCATTGCCTGCTTTTCAAGGCTTGTGGTTGGGGACCTGTTGTCACCCACGGGGTTCGAATGGGAATGGGCACCACCAAGCGTTCTCATAGGCTCCTGGCAACTCCTGACCCACTTGTGCATTCGCCTGCAACGTTTGGTCTAGGCATCTGCCTTATCTTGACTGGCCACACAGATTTCACAGTCTAGGGGGATACTGACAGGATTGGTGGTTCTCTTTTGCTTCAGTTTTCTGTGGCTGTAGGTGGCAAAAGGTGGGTTGGCAATTTGGTAAATTGTCTGAGGTCACAGAGCTAGTAACTTAGCCCCTCAGTATCTTTCTCATCACGTAGGAATAATGCCCTCATGATTATAGAGACCATGTGCCGAATAGAAATAAGAGAGAAGGTCCAGATACAGATCCAAGTGTCGCTAAAACTTGGTATATAATAATGGAAGCATTTCAAATAAAAGGGGAAAGAATGGTTTACTCAGGAAACGGTGTTGAGATAATTGGCTCATGAATCACTGGGGAAGACATAACATTGGGTTCCTACCTTACGCTAACTAAACAAATTATAGATGGATTAAAGATTTAGATTTGTAAAGAATGAAACTATAAGCAGTCTAGAGGAAAGTGTAGGTGAATATTTCTTACAGTTCTGAGGCACAATCATAAGAAAAAAGGCTGGCATAGTTGACAAGGCAAAAAACAAAACAAAACAAACCTCTGACAAAAGAGGTCATAACACAAGTTGAAAGTTGAGTGACAAACTGGGAACATAGCCTTAACATATAAGATACTTTCAGAGAAATCAGAAAGAGGAAGTGCCCGGTAGAGAAATGACCACAGAAAATGAAGAGGTATTTTACAAAAGAAAGAACATGTAGGAAAGAAGCTATATTAATTGTATAGGAGTCTTGGATGCAAGTGACAACAATCCAGTTTGAGCTAGTATAGGCAAGTGGGAACTCTTCTGGTGGGAAGTTGGGGTATCTTGTATGTCAAGGAAGGGTGGGAAGTACAGGGACCCAAACGGCCTCAGAACCCCTGTGACCTGGAACTTGAACACTACTAGTGCTCTCCGTCTCTCTCATCTGCTTCTCGATCTACCAGCCTCCTATTTTCCTCACCACTTTCTCCATATGTTGGGAAACATGTTTCACATCTTATAACTTCCACCAGTAGAGAGAGACTGGTGTTTTCCTCCCTGATCCTGATTTGAAAAACTAAGGAATGACTCTGATTGGCCTGTCTTGTGTTGGCTGAGCACTCTGGAACAATTAATGTAGATTGCAGGCATTAATTCTTGGAATCTTAGGTTAAAGCCCATAGGGGTGAAATTGTAGGAACAGGGTGGCTGTAGTTACAGCTAGAGAGGATGGGGGTATTAAGTGGGGAGGTGGTTTCTAGGGGGAGAAGAAAGGGTGTTGGTCAGACAAGCACTACATAGGGATTCGCTACACCTGAAAATATGCTCCACTCACCAGTAAACAGAATCTCGTGTATATGCAGAATTTTAGAATGGCAAAAATGTAACATGTTGATAAGGAAGTGTGGGTAGATGGTTTTTTTTTTTTTTTCCAAACACTACACTCCCTTTGCTGATATGAGTGCAAATTGGTGTCTTTCTCAAGGAGTCTGATAATATATACATCAAAAGACTTAAAATTATGTAACCTTTGACCTTGAAATTCCAATTCTAGGATTTTATCTTAAGAAGAAAACTGTGTACAAGGATATACAGAGGGTTATAAATGGTAGAGAGTATTTATAACAGAAATTGGAAACAATTTCAGTGACCATTGGTAGGGATTAATAAAATGGATTTTGGAATGTTCAAATAACAGACTCATATGTAGCAATTAAGAATTATGGGGATCTGGGGCACCTGGGTGGCTCAGTTGGTTAAGCGTCCAACTCTTGATTTTGGTCATGATCTCACAGTTTGTGAGATCAAGCCCCGCATCAGGCTCTGCACTGGCAGTGTAGAGCCTGCTTGGGATTCTCTCTCTGCCCCTCCACTGCTCACACACACGCGTGCACACACTCTCTCAAAATAAGTAAATAAACTTAAAAAAAAAAGTATTATGGTGATCTATTCTTATTGATGTGGAGAAATGATCATGACCTAGGGGAGATTAGGAGAACCTAGATTTTGTATAGTGAGCGTACAATATATTTATAATTGGAAAAACAAGATATTTTCATTTGGAGAAGGGAGGATGGCAATTAGTGCCTTGTAAATGTAAGTCTGCTTGGTGGGATCATAAAGAAATAAAATACTTTTAAAAACAATGCATGTTAGGCCCTCCAGATCTCACCAAAGGTTTTCCTCTTTAGCATTTCATCATGGGAAGTCATAAGATTACTCTAGCCATCTTGCTTAAATGAGCCTTGACATTTCTCCTGGACCCATTTGTTTACTGACTGGCTTGACTGAACCTGTGTAATAAATGCCTTAGTGCATCTGGCACATTTTTTTTTTTTTTTTTTTTTGACTCGGCTAAAATGGTGAATTTGCTTTCAAGGATGAATTTGATTTTTGGGAAAAGCCTATGTTCCTTTATTGTCAGGTTTGGTGCATAAAGAAGGTAGCCCCCCTGGGTAACAGTTTTGGAGGTGGGGAGACTGGGGCAAGAAGGAAGAATGGGAACCTTCCTAGTGCCCTGGCCAGCGTTGTGGTTTATCGAAACCCCCTCGGGCATTCGCTTTGTCAGGTTGGATTTTTCTGGTTGCACAGGCACGGTATGTTTGCTTTAATGGTAACCACTGTCATTTGCTTATTTTCTCCTCATGTAATAGTTTGTGGGAGGTGAGCATTTTGATTCTTATGTGACAGGCTGGGCAGTTGGTGAAGAGAGAGACACCGTGACTGTCAGGAGTCCTGTAACCAGGGATGTGCCCAGTTGGTACTGGATTTCTGTCACCCCTATCTGGTGAACTAGTGACTAATAAGCAGGAATGCTTTGGGATGCACATAGTCGGAGTTAATTTCACTAATGCGATTCAGGCACCTCCTGGATGTATAACACTAGTGGAGATCTTCAAGAATGCAAAGATGAAAGAGACTGCCCCTCCCTTTCCAGAAGTTCTGATCTCCTTGGGGAGGACAGGTGCATGGCCAACTACATTACAAGGTGGAATCTAAGTACAAAGACGGTCATGATGGGGGGGGGGGGGAGATTCGTAAAAGCATCACAGAGAGACGGCATTTGGGTTGCGCCATGAAGCCTCGCGGCTGATCGTGTGGAGCTGCCATTAAAGGGCCCCTCTTGGGTGCCAGGTCTGTGAAAGGGACTTTGTAGAGACCGATTTTGCATTACAATCTGATAAGTTAGGTATCACTGTCGTTTGCACATGACAAACCCACAGAGGCTAAAATACTTGTCCAAGGTCAAAGGGCAGGTAAATGTTAGAGCCTGGATCTGACTGACCCTTAAGCCAGTGCTGTGGGAATCCCTACTGCATGAGGTTACCGTGTGGGGTATGGTGGAGACAGGCTCCTGGCAGTGAGGACGGCAGAGCCAAATGGTGGTGATGGGGGAATAGCCTGAAGTAGTCGTTCACCTGGAGCATGACGAAGTTGTAGGGGGGCACAGAACAGGAAGGCTGGACCATCATATGGGGAGGTCTCTGAGTGCCAGGGTGAGAAGTTGGAGTTAAGTTTTTAGGCAAAACAGAGCCACTGAGAGTTTTTGAGCAGAGGAGGCTAATACTGGCCGAGCTGGAAGGCAGTGAATCTGGCAGCAGAGGCTGTGAGGACAAACGAGCAGTAGTTCTGCGAAGTATGTGGTCCTGCGAAAAAGAGGGGTGGGGTGGGTGGGAGCAGCTTTGGGGAGGCTGATTCTACAGAACTTGGGACATGAAGATGTGTGGAAGGACAAGACTATTAAGTTTGAACCCAGGTGACCCTGCAGGGCAGCCGGGAGATACTGCGGGCTCTGGGGAAAGATACAGGCGTGGCCTGGGCCTCACTGAGTGGAGGGATGGCCAGCTCGGAGCCTTGGAGGTCCTCAGGAGGTGAAGGCAAGGCAGCAGCTTTGAAGAACTTGGGAGCAGATGGCATTGTTGTTTTTCCCTGCCCGGCACCAGCTCTTTCTTCTTCTAACAGCACTTCCCTTTTGCTTTGGGACACCACCCCTCTTCTATAGTCAGTCCTCAAGGTTAGGTGGGGGTGACTTCTCATTGGCTTGGCCAATCAGAGCCCCTCTGTCTTTGACCCTCCCCCTCCCTCTGCGGATTTAGGGATGAGGATGTGATTCACAGTCTGAAAAGTGCTGCTCTTCTGCTTCTGGGGTTGCCAAGCTGATGGAAGTGAAGCCTGGAGCTGCTGGTGGCCGTTGCCTGAGAATAAAGACAGTATGAATGAGAGAGAGAGAGAGAGAGAGAGAGAGAGAGAGAGAGAGAGAGAGATTTCTCAACACGATATCTGATGTTTGGTCTCTAGCTGTCTCAGGAGCGAGATGTACTAACCTGGGCTTCCTGTGTGGGCAAACCAATAATTTGATGCTTACCAGTTAAGGGGTCCTGGCTCACTCAGGGTCAGAAGCCATGTCTTTAGGGGATACCTGCCTTAAACGGCCCAAGAAGGCAGGCCTGGAGGGGTGGGACGTGAATCAAGAGAATGTGCCCTGAGTCAAGGAAGGCTGGAGAGCATTTATCCCAGGCTTCGCCTGAGCATAGGGGCAGGTGCATTTGATGTTTGCCACAGACAGTACAATCCGCAGCCTGGTTGCCCTTGTGGGACTCTAGTTGTAGAAAAAAAAAAATCAGGAAACAAGTAAACAAACATGCTGGTCACCATGGAAATGTAAACTCAAGGTATTAGGAACAATAGCCGTGTGTGGAGTCCGGAAGTGGAGGCAGACACTGGTTTCATCCCAGATCTGTTTCCTTGTGGGAGCCTGGACATATCCATAAACTCATTATATGGGCAGCTTCCCCCAGAGAGGGTAACACCTCTTGTAAGCCTTGGTTTCATCGTCATTAAAACAGCTATAAACTTTACATGGTGCTTATGCAAACCAGGGCTCTCCTCCCAACTGCTTTCTGATACTAGTTTTATCCCCAGTTCACAGACGAGAAACATGGAGAGAGTTTCCTTAACTTGCCCAAAGCCACAGATATTAATGAAAAAGGTGAGATTTGCACCCAGGCCTCAGTCTGTGCCCTTTCAACAGCCATGTTACTACCTCACATTGGTGTTAAAAAATTTTAGTCAGAGGGGGGCCTGGGTGGCTCAGCGGGTTAAGCGTCCGACTTCGGCTCAGGTCATGATCTCACAGTTTGTGAGTTCGAGCCCCTCATCGGGCTCTGTGCTGACAGCTCGGAGCCTGGAGCCTGCTTCGGATTCTCTGTCGCCTTCTATCTCTGCCCCTCCCCCACTTGTGCTCTGTCTCTCTCTGTCTCAAAAAAATAAATAGATGTAAATTTAAAAAATTAAAAAAAATTTTAGTAAGAGTAGCTAATACTTTTGCTAAATAATACATAGCCTTTGTCTTATTTTCCTGAGTCCTTACCACAAACCAATGAAGCAGGCACAACTGGCTAATCCCACTTTATAATGAGAAAGGGAGGCACAGAGGATTTAAGAATCCTGCCCAACTTCCACAGCCAGTAGGAGGCAGAAATATATTTTGAGGCTATTTTTTTCAGATGGAGTTGAGATGCTGATGTCCCTTATTCTGGAAGCCCAGGATGGGTGTTAACTCTAATTTCTAAATCTGGCTCTCATCAGTTGTGATGTTCTTCATGTGTAGGTTTATGTTGAAGAAACAAATCAGGGGAGCGGACAGAGAATAACAGTAGCTTGATCTGTCTATGAGCATGGGAAAACCCTATCCCGGAATTCACTGACATATAAGTAATTGGACAGCGTTAAAGCAGGGGAATAAGCTTCGAAAACGAAATCATACCTTTCAAGTCTATGCAGATCAGTTCCTTGGGGAAGGAGAAACCAAATGTACTACTGTTCGTGGGCTGGCTGGACGTGTTACCACTGCTGTGGAGTGGGAGTGTATGACGATTTTGTCTTCCATTGAAAGCCCATTGTAAGACATACTCGGGCCGCTTCAACTCCCCCAAACTCGTGAATTGGTTCAATAACAAAAAAGCATGAATCATTTTAATATGAAGATGCACGAACATCTGCCTGAGTAATTTCTGATGCTTTTTCTTTCTTTTTGAACATGTGTTATATTTGGGATTTATTGTTGGAAATAACAGCGGATTTGGGGACTGGTAGCCTATAAGCTTTGTGAGGACAGGGCCTGTCTCATTATTTATTGCTCTTTGCCATATGTCTGTATACAGTAGGTCTCAATGAATACTTAAAAAAATTTTTTTTAATGTTTAATTACTTTTGAGAGAGAGAGAAAGAGAGAGAAGAGAGAAATAGCATGAGCTGGAAAGGAGCAGAGAGAGAGGGAGGGAGACACAGAATCCGAAGCAGGCTCCAGGCTCCGAGCTGTCAGTGCAGATCCCGATGCGGGGCACAAACCCACGAACTGCGAGATCATGACTGAGCTGAAGTGACACTCAACCGACTGAGCCACCCAGGTGCCCCTCAAAGAATACTTTTTGAATGAAGGATGAATTTAGGGACACCTGGCCAAGTCCAGGCCCCTCCAGGAGGTTCCTTAGACTGGCAGATGGCCAAGAGCTAATAGAAGCTTATGGTAAAGTTCCAGTTGGTTTGGGGCCCCAAGGTGGGGCTCTGGACAATTAGTCGAAGTGACCCAGTTTGGGAGCCCAAGAGCCACTTTCCTCCTCGGGCTCAGCCTTAGTCTCAGTCAGCTCTCGCCATCCTGCCAGAAAGGGTGAAAGTCCCTCTCCGTCAGCACAGGAGGGGATAAAGCCGGGGGAAAGCCGAGGCAAAAGACTCCAGAGGCCTCCAGGCCTGGCTTGGAGCAGACCTGAGCCTCAGCCAGATAGGGGCTCTGGGTCTGGCTGTTCCCAGAGATGTGGGGTTGGGCATTGTGGTGACCTGCCCCGGAGACCCTGTTTCTACCCTCTGGGACCTCCAGGTCACCTCCAGCCTCAGCCCTGGGGAGCTGCCTTCATTAAGAGCTAACTGTGTTACACATGTTACATGTGTGCCATGTGCTGTGCTGGGCACTGACCTCATTCTTACCGCTTTTCCTGTCGGTTTGCCAAAATACATTGTTTTTCTAGAATAGCACTTGTATTTCACTTTCCCTTTCTGTTACAAAACGTGTTACTATCTCCACGCACAGTCCGCAGCTTAGAACGCTTTATCTCCTCGTACTTACTGAGGTCCTATTGGGATTGTGCTGTCATTGTCCCATTTCACAGAGGGGAAGATTGAGGCCTCAAGAGGATAAGTAATTTGCCCGGCATCATGTGTCTTCTGAGTTGCTTAAACCAAGCAAGGGAATACGACACTTAAACCTGCTTTTCTTCTCTGCTGGGACAGGGGCCTGTTCCCCGGCTTTGTGTTCGGGAAGGAAGGTACAGGTGTTTGTTTTATAGAGTTATTTATGCAAGTTACTGGTTTTTGCTCAATCACAGGGGGTGGTGAACTGGTTTAGAGCTTTAGGCTCAGTGTTCCGTGTGTATTTTTATTGAGAATAGGCCACCGCCCATCATATCTCTGCTAGATCTGTTTCAGCAAAGCTGGCTGTAAAGTGTATTTCTGTAAAGTGAGCTCATGTAAAGTGAATTACAGTAAAGTGAATCCTATTTCCTGATTGGTTTCCTTCCTAAAAAATAAGATCACTCTCAGAAAGTGTCCCAGGAGGAGTGGGGGTCTGGGATCCATCCGCCTTTGGCCACACGTTTGTCCTCATGCCTGCTCTCCTTCACCCACTAGGCCATGGGTACTGCCCCCGGCACTGTGTTCCTTTGTGCAGATGGTACCAGTGCCCAATGGCACCCGGGCCCTGGTGGTGGTGGTGGTTATTTACCATCTAGTCAAGGAATTGCCGGTTATTCAGACCACACAATATTTTAAAAATTAGAAAAATTTCACATAATGTTCCTGATTTAAGATTTATTTTTAGAAAATTGGAAGTTCTAGGGGCACCTGGGTGGCTCAGCTGGCTGAGCATCTGACCAGCTCAGGTCATGATCTCGTAGTTGGTGGGTTCGACCCCCGTGTCGGGCTCTGTGGTGACAGCTCGGAGCCTGGAGCCTGCTTCGGATTCTATGTCTCCCTCCCTCTCTGCCCCTCCTCCTCTCACACTCTGTCTCTCCCTCAAAAATAAATAAACATTAAAAAAATTTTTTTTAATAAAAAAGAAAATTGGAAGTTCTAGCAATATTGGGTAAGAATCTTTGCGTAACAACATTTGTCTACAATTGAGTATAGGTTGTCTATTTTGGGGCAAAGTTCCAGGCTCTCCATTTCACCACAGACCACACTTTTCCCTCTTGCCTCACATTCAGTCCTTTCTACTCAGTTATGTCACCTGGCCAACCCCTGGGCTGGGACCCTGGTCCTTTTCCATAGCATATTTGCCTTGTAAACTTTAAGTTGTATAATAAGAACAAGTTTCCCTTTAAAAAAAAAAAAAAGCAGTTTTGCAGGCACAGAGTTTACTTAAAACGCAATTTCAGCAGGCACTGATTTTGCTCATTTAATGCTGAGACCTGGCAAGAATCTTGTATGAATACCTAGCAGTAGGAGTAAGTTGGAATGAAGGACAGGGCGGGCACTATCTGAATCTCCAGCACACTAAATGGAACGGCTTCCTGTAAAGAAATGAAAAGTAACATACAATGCTCAGTGATAGAAGCTGTATTCAAAGGGCAGACCCTTAAACTTCAGGGGGACAGGAGAGGGAGTTGGGGAGGGTGGGTGGGGTAAGGTATGTGTCCCATGGGGACACTCCACAACAAAGCAAATGCAAGCAAGGGAGCTGGGAAATACCCCAAGTATAAGCCTGAATGATGCTGTTTACAAGTCCTTACAGGAAAGACTATTACAGGCAAGCTCTTAATGGGTTGTCTGTCTGTCAAGGGGAGAGAGGCTGGGGCGGGGGAGGGGCTGGACTTTTGATGGAGTGACTCTAAGCTTTGCTTCTTGTATTTCCTGTCTTTCCATTTACAATCTGCTTGGGGATTAAAAGGCTCCAGGAGGGAGGGTGCTGAGCGAGGGAGGAAGGAGGTGTGTGTGTGTGTGTGTGTGTGTGTGTGTGTGTGCGCGCGCGCGTGCACGCACACGCACACGTGTGTTTCTGTTTCACGTTCTGAATATTTTCTAAGCCCAGAGAGGGTTTTCTGGTCTGCCAAGAAGAAGATACCCCTTGTAGGCTATGGACGCTGAGGAGATGATGGGTGGGAGAGTTAGATGTTATCGGTTTCCTGGGTGGAGTGTGGGCTGGAAGGAGGGGTGCCTGGCCCTGAAGATCTCAATTAAACTTTGGACTGGCTCACCCAGGGAGGTGGCATGATTTCCTCTGGAGGTTTAAAATAAAGAGCAGAGATTCAATTCCATCTGGAATGATGGGTGTGGCCCTGCCTGGCGGCTGGGATGGACCCAATGATCTCCCCAGCCTTCTTTGTTCTGAGACTAGACACCCCACCCCTCACCCGCCTGAGACATTTCTGGGACTAGAAAGGTTCAGTCTCAGCACATTAGAATTACTGCTAGAAAATAAAGATCCTTAAAGCTGGGTCCTCTGGCTTCTTGGGCAGCAAGCAAGAAAACACCCACCTTCTGTTAGACCTGTGGAGTCTGCAGGGACTTGAGCTCCAGTGCTAGCAAGTAGAGCAAAGAGAATCTTACCCTTACTTGAAAGAGGCCTGCGCGGTTGTTGATTCTCTCAAGGCCTGACATTAATATACCCTAATTCAATTTGCTGCCTGGAAGTGGTTTGCCACATTCTTCTGGGCTTGGATGAGAAACGCTGACCCCCCGCCCCTGACACACACACACAAAGAAGGGTGATCCTATGGTTGGTGTCAGGATTAATAGCGTCTCCTTTCATCCTTCACAGGGTGTCTGTTTGGACAATAAATTACATAGCCAGCCTACCCGGAAAGACCAGAAGAATCTCAGTAGAAAACTGTTTGGGGAGGGGGCATTGAAACCAAGGCTTTTGAAAGGCGTGATTTCCCATTTAAATATATATGTGTTATTCTTTTTTGTAATCTAAGTGACATTACAGCATTCAGGGCCTGACTTCTTGCAGGAGAGAGAGGAAGGAAGTTTTATAATTGAGAAAGCTCATTCAAAGAACCAGGGGCTTCCCAGTCGGGGGCCGTAATCAGGCTGCCGCTGTGGGGGCCCAAAGGAGGCTTGGGGCTGCCTTCTGTGAGCACGGGGCAGGCCCCCACAGAGCATGGGTTTGAAAGGAAAGAGGACGCCAAGACGTCCAGGACTTGATGTGGCATAGCTAGAACATCCGGGAACGCAGACGTCCGAGCCCAGGGGCCCTGAGGTCGGCGGGATGGTGCCAGGCCTCTCGGTCCTTTGCTGGGGCCCCCGAGCCCATCCTTGGCCATGGTTGAGTGCAAGAGTGGGGATTAGGACTTGCAAAAACAAACAAACAAAGCAACCCCACAACCCTAAGACCTACTCACTTCTGTTAAAAGAGAAACTGAGGCATGTGACAAAATTTAAGTTTACTCGAAAATGGATTCAAGTCAGGCAGTGCCAGGTGGGAAGTGGGTAGGAGGACTCCTCCGAAAGAACCAGGGGCAGGACTCACACAGAGAAGGTACGCAAGCACAGGAAGACAGTTATTTGACCGGCTACGGCTTAAAGCCTCGTTGGCGGTTTATGATTGGTTGACCTTAGCATTTTGTTTTGATAACCTTGGGGCATTTACAGACTTAGACTGTAATGCCTCCTAGACTGCCACTCAATCTGATGGCCTCCTCGGTTAATTAACTTAGTACTTCCTAGGGGGAGTGACCTATGGCAAATAGCCTCGGCTTCCTCATCTGTAAAGTGGGGATGGTGCCACCGCCTGTCTCCAGGGCTTCTGTGGGAACCAGATGGACGAGAGCAAAAGGCATCAGTAAGCCGGGCTAAGCCGCGCCAACATGAGAGGAGAGCTCCGTGGCCCTTGGGTGGTCGCAAGGACTGGTGTTTCCTATGGGCAAGAGGGAGCAGTAACACTGAGCGCCTTCGTGTCAGGGACACGTGACAGATGGCCTTTAGTGCACTCTCTTCCCAGCCCTGTCAGCGACTGACAGATTCGATGAGGCTTTGCCGGGATGTTCAAGTAGCTTTTCCTAGCATGTATCTTTCTTCAAAGTCTGTCCCACACTGCCGACCACAAACTCCACTGGGAACATCTTTTGCCAAGACGAAGTAGGTATGATTGCGAAAAACGACACAGCGGCTGGCACATAGGATATGTTCATCCGTTCACCCGCCCTCCCGGCAAACGGCTACCGAACCCAGCTCTGGTCCCAGGCGCTGGGGTGACTGGGGCGGCTTCAGCAGACACGTTATCCACCTTCATCTGGAACTGACTTCCTTGAGGGAACAACCTGCAAATAACACATGTGACTTACGATCTGTCAAAGAAAAAACAAAGACCAAGAGACCAGCGACAGAGCGCTAAGTGGAAAAGTTTTATTGCCAAATCGGGAGCCTGACAGCACAGTCTCGGCCGTGAGGGATGAGGTCTAGGTGAGGAGGGACGGGGCTTTGGTCTTTCATAGCTAAACATCCTGGAGCTCTTTCTCATCGGGAAGTTACTCTGGGTGAGCATTTTGGGCTTGGCTGGTGATGCCTGGGCTTGTCGGTTAGGTGGGTACGTGGTTAACTGGGGGTGGTCTCCTGTGTAACAAGGGCTGCCCGTGGCATCGTGGCGCTCCTTTGTGTCTGCCACGTGAAGGGTGTACTGAGTCAGTATCGAGGCACCCAGTGAGCTCTTTGCTGGTGCCAGTAGGCTGGGTGGCCAGGTAAGAGTTTGGCCCATCTCATGGGTTATGTACCCATTAAGGATGAAAATGATTAAGATAGTGTAGAAACATGAAAAATAATACATAAACTCTTCAATGCAAGGAGTAGCACAGGAAAAGATCACAATTGTAGTAGTCAGAAATCCTGCGGCAGTGAGTGACAGAAATGCAAATGTACCTGGGAATCCAGGGGTATTCCTGGATTTCTGGATCCAGAGATTCAAACGCCGTCCCTGGGGGCTTTCTGTCCCTGTCTCTCAGCTCTGTTGGTCTCTCGTCTGGTGATCTTCACTTAACAACTTCGGTGCAAAGAGAGCCCCTTTTTGGAAAAGAGACAGGAGTGCCTGGAAAAGACTCTTTTTGGTGACATCATATCACTTGCCTGTGTGGTGGCTGGAGTTGGAAGGAGGGAAGGATGATGGGGATCACGTGGAATAGTTGATAAAGGAGTGCTAAGTAAGTGAAAGCCACAGTTGTCCACCTGAACCTTGTAAGAATAAGGCATCCGTCGGGAGGACCAGAGACTCAACGGTAACTCATATGCCTGGGTGCTAGGAGCTTGGATTTTAAAATTGTTTTCAGTGACAAAAATCACAGTGTTTAAGTGAGAATGATCTGACTCAGAATTGTCTTTCCTGTCACATTATGATTGGGGCCAAACTTGGCATATGCTTTTAAGCCTTGATCCAGTAATCCAGGGTTTAGCAAACTTTTTCTATAAAGAGTGGGGAGTAAACATTTTAGTTTTATGGGCCATGTGGTCTCTGTTGCAATTACTAACCTCTATTGTTTCAGGTTTAAAGGAGCCATAGCCTATACCTAAACAAAGGGTGAGGCCGTATGTCAGGAAAACTTTATTTTTAATGGGCATTAGGCCAGATTTGCCCCACAGGCATTATCTTGTTGACCCCTGATATAAATGTCCAAAAAATTTATGTTCCAGTAGGCCATAAGACACTGCAGTAAAGTAATTGTTTATTTGCAAACCACATATCTGATAAGGGATTAATATCCAAAATATAGAAAGAACTCCTAAAACACAACAGCAAAAAACCAAGTAACCTGACTAAAACAGAAAGGACTCGAATAGACATTTCTCCAAAGAAAGACATACAAATGACAACAGGTAACGGAAAGATGTTCAACATCACTCATCATCAGGGAAATGCAAATCAAAACCACAGTGATGTATCTCCTCACACCTGTTGAGATGGCCATTATCAGAAACAAAAAATAACCAGTGTTGGCAAGAACATGGAGAAAGCTGGAACCCTCATGTGTTGTTGGTAGGAATGTAAAATGGTGCAGCCATTATGGAAAACCGTGTGACTGTTCTTCAAAAATTAAAAACAGAATCATCGTGTGATCCAGCAATCCCACTTCTAGGTATTTCTCTGAAAAAACTGAAATCAGGGCATTGAAGAGATATCTGTACTCCCGGGTTCTTTGCAATGTTATCCACAATAGCCAACAGATGGAGCAGACTAAATGTTCTTCAAAGGATGAACAGGTTAAGAAAATGTCATATGTACACACAGTGGAATATTATTCAGCCTTAAAAAAGAAAAAAATCCTGCCACATGCAACAGTGTGGATAGATTTTGAGGGCATTATGCTAAGTGAAATAAGTCGGTCACAGAAGGATAAACACTGTATGATTCCACTTATATGAGAAATCTAAAGTAGTCACATTCATAGAAACAGAAAGGAGACTGGTAAGGGCTGGGAAGAAAGGAGAAATGAAAAGTTGCTGTTCAACTGGTATAAAGTTTCAGTTATGCAAGATGAAAAAGTTCTAGAAAGAGCTTTACAACACTGTGCCTATTTAACAGTCTGTGTTGTATATTTATAAAAAATTATTGGAGTGCCTAGGTGGTTTAGTCAATTAAGCATCCGGCTTCAGCTCTAGTCATGATCTTGAGGTTCGTGAGTTCGAGCCCCGCGTCAGGCTCTGTGCTCAGGCCTCGAGCCTGCTTTGGGTTGTGTGTCTCCCCCTCTCTCTGCCCCTCCACCGCTCATGCTCTGTTTCTCTCTCTCTCTCTCTCTCTCTCTCAAAAATAAGCATTAAAAAAAATCGTTAAGAGGGTAGATCTCATGTTATTTTTTTTCAATCACAAAAAATATATATAAACTGAATTGTGTTAATAGTTTATTTTTTGGTTCCTCATATGGCTGGGAGCATTTGGAAAACATAACAGTGATCCTATCACAAAAGCAAAGCAAAGAATTAGAATTGCCCTAAGGGGGTAAGTAATGTTCCATCACAACTGAGGATGTCAGTCGTGGTCAGAGCCTGACGCGGGGCTCGAACTCACGGACTGCGAGATCGTGACCTGGCTGAAGTCGGACGCCCAACCGACTGCGCCACCCAGGCGCCCCGAAGATATGGCATCTAGAGGCCCCAACAAGATGGCTCGGTTTGAACACTGGCTAGGTTAGCTTTGTCCTGCCAGTTTGGGCAGTGCATACAGTTATGTCATGAATTTGGGGTTAGTGAGGCATGCATAGTTGAAGTTTAAAGCTCCTTCCTGTACCCTCCAGACAAGGTGTTGCTTAGGATTGAAAACATTCATTGTTTGGTCAACAGAAAGCCCTCACTGTACTGATGGGAATGTCACCTAAGAAGGCTCTTCTCAGATTTGTCTTTTAGGGTCTTCAGACTCTGCTCCAGCCAGCTGCTATTTTAATGGGCACAGAAGGACCCACTGGGGTCTGTCTGCTTTAGATCTGAGAATGAGTCTGGGGTCCTGGGTCAGAGATGGGATTCCGGACTCTCTTATTTTCTGCAGATGTGATTATCTGGTGCATGGAGGCAGCCTGGAATGCAGGGTCTCTGTAACCATCCTGAGGCATCATCCACTCCAGGACTCTCTTACCCAGGCCAATGAAAGGCGGAAACTCTGAGAACATTCCATTTGAATAAGATGCGTTTTTAATAAAAAGCAATGGAAAATGGTAAACCTGGCTTGAGGAAAGGGAATGTACTCTTTCATGTAAAACAAACAAACAAAAAATGTGACTGTGGGAAGCATCCAAAAAAATAAGAGGACCTGGAGGCTGGATTTAAAAATTGGCACTGAGGGAAATCTCATTTCCCCAGTCCATGACTCCCCCTTCAGCTGTGCTCATGCCAGTGGAGCAAACCAAAATAACTTCATAAAGTAAAGTTTATGCAGGCAAGAAAGCTATGCCTGGAATATCACACACCAGATGAAAACCTTGAAGCCTTTGTTTACGACTGACATCCTTGGTTTGAAGGTTAATGGTATCTAGAGAAGATTAGGTTAGACACATATGCAATTAAAAAGAAGATCACCGTTGACAGTCAAAGAGAGACATAACTGTGTTTATTTACTGTACTTTAGGCCACCTTTGTTTGCTTATTTGTTTTTCCCTCTAGAGATCATGTCTTTGTCCTGCTGTAATTAATTTAACCAGCTTTGGATTAGACCTGGTACACGGAAACTGCTCAGAGAGCTCAAAGTATGTTGGCAAGTGAGGCCTTGTAACTAGCACCTCAGTTTTTTTCTTTTATTATATTAGTAAGAGAAGTTTCAGATTGCGTATAGAGCAGCTTATAGAAAGCTTGGGATTCCATCTCGCCATCTCCACCCCACGGTCCTCTCCTGCTGCTTGTACTTCCTGTCCTTTTTTTTTTTTTTTTAATTTTTTAAATTTATTTTTGAGAGAGAGAGAGAGAGAGAGCAGGAGAGGGGCAGAGAGAGAGGGAGACACAGAATCTGAAGCAGGCTCCAGGCTCTGTGCTGACAGCGGGGCTCGAACTCATGAACCGTGAGATCGTGACCTGAGCCGAAGCTGGACACTTAGCCGACTGAGCCACCCAGGCGCCCCTAGATCTTTTTCTTATGTTCACTGTGTGTATATATGTAACATACACATGTACGTACTTAGTTGTAACACGTGTGTATATATGTATACATACACATGTACATACTTAGTTTTATTTTGAATACATACACTGGGTCATGATACATGTATTAATGCACAACTTGCTTTTTTCACTTAGCATGCCCAGAGCTCCTTCAGGTCAGTATGTGTATATATATATATATACATATATATATATATGTGTGTGTGTATATATATATATATATATATATATATATATATATATATATGTATGTATATATATATGACTTTTAATGTTGCAGAGTATCCCATAATATGAATGCATGATTTATCAAACCATTTGCCTACTCTTTCTTCTTGCTCTTAAATGAAGTAATGATAGCGTGAGATCGTGCACATGCCTTCTGGAGCCTGACTTTGACCGGAACTTCACAGACTGGGGGAATGACCCAGGGCAGAGGATGGCAAATGACTGCCCTCAAGCCAAATGCATCCTCCTCAGTTTTTGTATGGCCTGCAAGCCAAGAATGATTTTATGTTTATGTGGTTAAAAAAAAAAATCAATAAATAGTGTTTCCTGATACATGAAAATCACAAGAGATTCAAAATCCAGTGTCCATAAATAAAGTTTTGTTGGAACACAGCCATGTTCATTTGTTTACCTATTGTCTGGGGCTGTTTTCGTGCTACCACAGCAGAGCCGAGTAGTTGTGACAGAGACCATCTGGCTCACCTAAAATATTTACCATCTGGCCCTTTACAGAAAACATTTGCCGACCCTTGACCTAGGGCAAGTTACTAATCTCTTCATGTCTCAACTTCCTTTTCTGTAAGATGGAGGTAATAGCAATAATACCTACCTTGGAGAGCTAAGTAAGTTACTTAATGCACGTATCAAAGAAATATCACATGTGGCATATGCCAGATGTATCATGTAGGAAATGTACATACATAAATTACATGTAAAATGCATAGAATTTTTTAAACGCTCAGTAGAGTTTGGTTACTATGTTTGCATCATTGTTATTAGCGTGAGTCTGTGTGCACATACGGAGCAATATCACAGATGCCCAGAAGTGGGCTGGATGGTGAAGGGGATGTTGATAAGTGCTACCTTAATTGCCTTCCAGAACGCTTCACCAGAGTTTGCTCCCATGGATGGAGTCTCTGCTGTCCCACATTCCTGACAATACCAGATATAGGGGCTCAGGCAGTCCCTGAGAAAGCTGAGTCTGGGAGGAGCCTGGTGGGCTCTCTTCGGAGGCCAATCTGCCCCTCAGAGCCCTGTGCCCAGACCTGTGGGCCGTGGCTGTTGCTGGAAAGCTCTCTCCTCGAATCAGCACATACTCACCGTTTATCGTGCTCGGCCCTGCACCTGCAAATTCTCATTTTTAGTTTTCACAGCCACCTCTGTGTCACAGATGATGAAACTGGAGGTGGGGTGGGGGGTGGGGAGGGCTCAGGGAAATGAAATAACTTGCTCTGAGTCCCTAAGCTGCCAATGCTAAGTGGGGTTGGAACCCAGCTGTCGGAGACTCCCTGAAACTTTCTGCTGGAGTCCCTTACTTCCAGAAAGGGGTGAGGAGATCCCAGATGCACTGTATCTTCTCTCCTTGCTTTTCCACATTGGCATCCCAGAAACTGGGTACAAGCTCCGGGAAAAATTTGCAGTGAGCCTTGAAGGGAGTGCCTTAGCTGCAGCTGACTTCATCTCCTTTCCTTCTAAGTGAAGAGAATTGGTAATAGCGCGTCTATGTTTTTCACGCTCCGACGTCAGAGTGTGTGCTGCTCAGTCATGCTAAGAAAGATGTAGTTCTAACAGATAACCCTCCTTTGGGCGAAATGTCTATTTTTAGGCATCTCCCTGTGCTCCTGTCAAGGGCCTTTGCCCCAGCATTCCTCATGACCCATTAGCACGTCTGCAAAACACGAGGCAGATTTACCCACATGTTCTCGACCTTGTGCACTAGGGAGATGTTTCTGGTTTTGTGTGTGTTTTCAATGACGAACATTTGCATTCTTTCCTCCCCACGCATTTTTTTTTCTCACGTTGCCATTAAGAAACAACAACAAGACGGGGCTTACCCCGAAATTTAGAACTTGGGATCTTAACTCGCATAGACAGTAGTTCTCTCTGAGGAATGTGAACCATTTGACAGAATTTCCTGAAGGAACAAAGAGCCATGATTCCCTGATTAAAACCACATTAAAACAAAAAGCAGCCTATATCCAAAAGACCCTGTAAGAGTACTTTCTTATTTAATCAAAAAGGCAGCCCACGCTGGTTGTTTATGGCCTCACGGAGGCCTTTCTTTGATGCTTAAACTTTTTAAGAACACTCAGAACTTCCTCTTTAGCCTGTCTTTGCTCTGAGTTATTTTCCCAAAAGGCAGCCTTCTTTTCTGCAGCCCGGTTACTAATGGTCATTGTAACAGATGAAAAGCCGAAGCTTCCATTCTGATAGGCTGTGAACATTTATCTGAAGTTGTAATTGTCAGACTCCCCTGTTATTTTCTTGCTGTCTTATAGAGCAATGATGAAAGGGTCTGGGGGAAAGGAAGTAAAAGGAAAAACCTTCTTCCGGAAGGCATGTGCCTGAACCAGGATCTGTCAGCCTCGACACCGCTGACATATGTGGCTGGAGAGTCCTCGGTCATGGTGGCTGTCCAGCACCTTGCAGGTGTTTAACAACACCCCTTGATGCCAGTAGGTGCCAGTAGCCTGCCATCGTGATAACCAAAAACATCTCCAGACACTGCCAAATGTGCCAGCACTGACAGCTACTGGCCTAGATCTTGGTGGTCTTGAACTTGCATCCTGCTTCTTTGTCCTGGGCACCTCCCACCCTCAGCTCTCCCGCCAGGAAGCTTTGTTTTCTTTTTCTCATCCACCCTCACTGCCTCGGGGTATTGCTACATCTGGTGTGCCAAGCTCATCCCAGGCCCAGGTAATGGAAACAAGGCATGTGACTTGGAGCGCGGCAAGCACGGTCCCTCGTGGGTTCCTGTTGCTGCTGGTCTGCGTGGTGTGCTGGTGCTGCCGGGAGCAGGTGTGTGAGGATGCTCTGGAGACAGGTGTGCAGAAGGGACACATCAGGTTGCCATGGAGTAGAGCCGGGCAGCTCCAACCTCTGGCCCTGGTGACGTGGGCCGCTGATGGAGCCCCGTGCTCTGACCCCCAGCGGCCCAGGCCTGCCATAGGCAGAACGCTGCCCTGCTTTTCCCCCTTTGGGAGCCTGAAGAGTGCATAGGGTGAAGTTCCCAGGAGGGGTTTGGCTGGGCCTCACTGAGCAGGAGTGCAGCCCCTTCCCAGGTCCAGGAAGTAGGGAGGCTCTGGGAATGTTTCTTCCTGGGACGTGTGGCCCCTCCAGCCTCCAGGGCACTGAGAGCTGGTGCACTGGACTGTACTGGCGAGGCAGGGGAAGGTCGCTGGACCAGGAACTCGAGGCCCGAGTATGGTTTCGATTCTACCCAAAGTAGCAGCATGACCTTGGGCAAAGAGTGCCTTCCTTCTGGTCTTCATCTTTCCCGTAAAGCCCCCTTCCCCTGTTCCTGTAGAACATTCTTAAAAAAAATTTGCTTTAGTTTATTATTTTGAGAGAGACAGAGCGCGAGTGGGGGAGGGGCAGAGAGCGAGGGAGACACAGAATCTGAAGCAGTCTCCAGACTCTGAGCTGTCAGCACAGAGCCTGACGCGGGGCTCGAAGTCACAGACCGCGAGATCATGATCTAAGCTGAAGTCAGACGCTTTAGCCGACTGAGCCACCCAGGCGCCCCTAGAACATTCTATATTTCTGTTTTTCTCCTGTCTTACAGGTAAAGGTGATAGTATTAAGACATGGAATTGTGACCTTCCTGACTTGCTTTTATTTGTGAATTCCTAAGTGTGTGTGTGTGTGTGTGTCAGGGGGCGGGAAGGGGGGGAGAATGTCGGTGAGGGGCTTAAGGGTCATTTGGTGGTTTTGGCTTTATGTTTATGGGTCTTGGAGGAGACCCCAATAAATAGCATTTCTCTTCCCTGAGCAAATTGAGAGATGAGGTCATGATTGAAAGTTTGAACTTTGGAGCTTGCCCAATTTATTTATCAGGCAAGTCCTCCTCCTCCCCTGGGACCAGTGACTCAGGCATCCCCAAGGAGTTCTTAGGGAAAGGGACTGACGATGGAGGGCGAGGGTCAGGGTCAGTGTAGACTGCAAAGGCCCTGTCCCATACTGGTTAGGGGATGTTAGCCTGTCTTTCCTTGACATGCTCCCTCCTTGCTGCAGACTGGCTCTAAACCCTGGCTGTCCTAGCCTGTCAGTGACGGAGTACTGCTAGCAAGTCCCTCTGGCTCAGTGGTGGCAGCCCAGGGATGGCACAGCGGTGTCCATAGCACCCCGTGCCCTCCGAGCTCGGTAGTAGAGCTCAGGTCTAGAGGGGTTACACGGGTCCTTGATGGAATCCTTAGATTCCGAGGAAGAGCATGGGCGACTGGAGCCGCCAAGAACTAGCTCAAGTTTAGCATTGCATCAGAAAATAAGTCACCTCAGGTCACCAATGTCTACTTCTCCAGGCTCAGTGGTCTCCTCAGCCTCCTGGACCCTGCGGCTGTGAGAGACCTTGGAGAAGGGGGCCAAGCCTGCTGTCCCTTTTTCATCAGAAGCTTGGAGTCCTCAATGCGGCTGCTCAATCGCATGCGCCCAGTGGACTGAGTCCAAGCCCTGCACGGGCCTGTTCCCTGATGTGCACGGAGGGCAGAGGCGTGGCCTCTCCAAGGCTGGACCAGCAGCCTCGGCACCCATCCCCTGCACACACCCAGCTCATTTGGAGGTCATAGCTCACCATAAAAATGGTGTGAGCGGCCAGCTCTTTCTTCACTGTGGCTCTGGGCAGCCCAGCCCAGCTCCAGGCTGAATTCGAGACCTGAGAGTGAACCTCTCGGTGAATAATGACACAATTCTGGAAAAATGCAGCATCTCCCGGATACAGCTTCTGGAGCTTTGCCTCGGGGAAGAGGGCCTGGAGGGTGTTTTTCGTTCAAGCTCTTGGTGGTTCTTTGCCCCAGGGGTGTGTGCTGTGTTGGGTATGTGCTTTTGCACAGGGCACACGTTTTCAGGTGTTCCTGGGGGCCATTTCTGGGAGTCCCCTAGGGAAAAGAAGAAAGCACAGAATGCTGTGACACTTAATGGACATTATCATGCCTTTGTCGCAGGGGCTGGTGTGCCTCCTCTCACTGTTTCTTGCCTTTAGACCAAACCAAACCCCAGCCGGGGAGGATGAGCCACATGTGAGCCTGCTGGGGCTGATGGCCGTCCCCTTGCAATGGCACTCTCTTAGTTCTAAGTGCCTCGTCAGTGCTTGTGTTTGCGGTCGGAGGAAGGGGCCCTGGAAGGTCATCTTGGCCAAACGGCCTGTTTTGTAGGAAGACGAAACTGAACTGTCAGTAACTCCAATCACAGCCCCCTGCTGTCTTCTTGGGTTCTCCGGTGAGTGTTTGGAAGTCGTTTCTAATTTTTCTAATGGAAACTTTGGTCAACATTCTCCACCTGGCAGACTGGCTATATTGGACACATTTCCCAAGTGGGCCTAGGGAGAAACAAAAGCAGTGATTCTAAAACGGGAAGGAGAATGTCCTCTCTCCCAGCTCCCCAGGTCTGACACGATGCCTCTGGAGGCACTGGTAAACCTGGGAGTATGTCATATCTCAGAAGCTTTGAGGCAAAGTCGCTGAGCCCACTGGGAAGGATGCTGTGGATGGGCTGGTCTGACTGACCAACTTGCAGTCTTGCAGTCTTTGTTTACATGGCACGTGGGCTGCCTGGAAGAGGGGTTGTGGTGCAGCCAGTCCCAGAGTATGTTTGGGGCTCTGGCTGAGAGTATTGCCATCATTGTCTATTTTCCCACTTATCCATTAGTAAAATTCACCCTTTTAACGTGCATGGTTCTGCACATTTTAACAAATATAAGCAGTCATGTAACTGCTACCGCGATCAAAAGCATTTTTTATTATGCACTGAAACTCCCCCAGACTCCTTTCTAGTCACCTCCTTCCCCACCCCCAGCCCCTGGCAACCACTGATTTGTTTTCTGCCCCTTCGTCTTGTCTTTATAAGACTGTCACGTACATGGAATTACACAGAATGGAGCCTTCTGAGTCTGTCTTCTATCTCTTGGCATAATGCACTTGGAGTCACCCATGTTGCTACGTGTATCAGTTTCCTTTTATTCCTGAGTATTATTCCATTGTTTGTTTATCTGTTCCCCAGTCGAAGGACATTTGGGCTGTTTCCAATTTTTGGCAATTATGAATAAAGCCACTATAAACATCCATGAACAGCTTTTTGTGTGAACATAAGTTTTTATTTCCCTTGGGTAAGTATCTAGGAGTGGGATTGCTGGGTCATATGGTAAGTTTATGTTTAACTTTATAAGAAACTTCCAAGCTGTTTCCCAAGGAGTGGTAGCATTTTGCATTCCCACCAGTGATATATGAACATTCATTACCTTTTATTATGTTCTAGGCTCCCAAACTGATCAGAGCCAATATGCACAAGGAACATATCGTACATGTTGCAAGGAACAAAGACTCACTCTGTTTACCTTACCCCTTTTAGTTTGGGTTCCCCCAGAGGTAGACTCTGAGGCAGTGATTTGAATGTAAGTGGTTTATTTGGGGGGTGGTCCCAGTGGAGAAGTGAGGAAAAGGAAGGAAGCAAGCCAATAAAGGGCATGCTTTCAAGCAACGTACCATTTTGGGCAGCTCACTCCATTCCACTGGGAACTCTTGAGAAACAGAATAGAACATGCCTGAGTTCTCTCCCAGCTGAGGGGCCAGGCATGCTCCCCATGCTCTCTCTTTCAACATGACTCTGTCCACTCGTGACTTCCTTCTCTGCTTCATAATTTCTGCTCTTGTGTGTCTCCGGTTCCCATTAACAACTAACTCTGTTGAGCTCACACTCCCCAAAGAGAGAGACTGGTTGGTGAGTTAGTCACTGCCTTTCTGGTGGGCAAAGCCTTCAATTTAGGTAATGCTGTGGAGACTCCGGCTGTCCATTGGGTGCCCTTGGGTCACGTGGTCTGGTCTGGCCAATCAGCTCTGACCAGGAAAGTGAGTCAGAGCATTTGGAGTACCCCTGTCCAATAGAACCTTTCCCAATGACGGAAATGTCCTCTATTATCTGTCCAATACTATATATGCTGCTGGCCATATGTACCTGTTGAACTCTTGAAATGTAGCTAGTCCTATGGAGGAACTGAATTTTTCATTTAGTTAAATTTTAATTAAGATTTGAATTCATATAGTGGCTAGTGGCTACGATACTGGGCAGCATAGTTCTAGAACATGGACCCAGAAGGGTCATTGGCTTCTTCTCTTGGACATACAATGCGATAATAACATTCTCTTGAGATCAGGTTTGTTTGTTTGTTTTTTTACATTTATTTATTTTTGAGAGGCAGAGAGACAGAGCACAAGTGGGGAGGGGCAGAGAGAGAAAGAGACAGAATCCAAAGCAGGCTGCAGGCTTTGAGCTGTCAGCACAGAGCCCGACAAGGGCTGGAACTCACAAACTGTGAGATTATGACCTGAGCCGAAGTGGACGCTTAACTGACTGAGCCACCCAGGTGCCCCGAGCTCAGTTTTTTAAAAGCTAATTAGTACCTGATTCAGAATCCTTATCATTCTGATTATGAATCTTTTAAAATCTTTTTTTTTTTTTTGCCATCTGCTTCAAAAATTAGAAATACCATCATTTTAGGCAATGATGTTAAAACTGACCCAATAATATGTTGGTATGAATTCTGTTACGAATCTGCCTTTGACATATTTCCTTTTTATTCTCAGAAGTTCACTTTAATTCTGTAACCCACTGTGACATTTGTTCCAAACCAAGTTTGTGTTGTCAAACATGCGTGTGACTGATACTACCCCTCACACATGGAGACACTTGGCAGCTGGTCAGGCCCACCAGGAAGTAGGGCTGAAGTTGTCTGTTGGAATTCGGAAGCATGAGTGGTATTCCTGATGGCAACTGAAGTGTGAATTACTGAAGTCAGAGCCAAATTAGTTTCTGTGCCGTCCGAAGATTATATACAAGTGTCTTAACCTTGCCTTTTAATATTACTTTGCCTTGCGTTCAGGAAATGACCAAAAGACTCCTGACTTAAATTCCTTTGGAGTCATTATAACAAGATGGAGCTTCAAGGAACATTGGACAGGGAGTCAAGGAACCAGAGTTTTTATTCAAGCTATACAACTGATTTGCTTGCTTCATAGGACCTTTAGCAAGTAACTGCATTTTTCTGAGCATTGCTTTCTTCACCTGTAAATACAGAATTTTGATTAGATCTGCACTTTATACATGTTCCATGGAACACCACCTGCATATCTGAGAATAAGGATTCTATGGTGAAGTATTTGGGGTAGTATATTGCTTACTATATGTTTTTGGATATTCAGAATGCACGTTCTTATATCAAAGGCACTGAGAAGTCCTGCAGACAAATAAAATGTTCTTGTTCACTGCACAAATAAGGTATTCCAAAATTATTTCAGCATGGAAGCCCACCTTTTTGCTGTTGTTTTATTTTTGTGGACCATCTCTTGGTATTTTCTAGACTACTGTTCTATAGATATATCAGTTTGGGTAACAGGAGTGGGTGATCCTTTTGGTTTAAAAAAGATTTTTTTAAAATATTTATTGAGGGGTGCCTGGGTGGCTCAGTCGGTTGAGCGTCCGTCTTCAGCTCAGGTCATGGTCTCGCAGTTTGTGGGTTCGAGCCCCGCGTCGGGCTCTGGGCTAACAAACAGCTCAGAGCCTGGAGCCTGCTTTGGATTCTGTCTGTCTCTCTCTCTCTCTCTCCCTCCCTCCCCTGCTCATGCTCTGCCTCTCTCTGTCTCTCAAAAATAAATAAATGTTAAAAAAAAAAAAATTAAAAAAAAAATATTTATTGAGAGAGAGCAGGAGCATGAACATGAGTCGGGGAGGGGCAGAGAGAGGCAGAGTCACAGAATCCGAAGCAGGCTCCAGGCTCTGAGCTGTCCGGCACAGAGCCTGATTTAGGGCTCGAACTTGCTAACCGTGAGATCATGACGTGACCTGAAGTTGGACGCTTAACTGACCGAGCCACCCAGGCGCCCCAGGAATGGGTGATTCTTAAAGTTTTCTGGCCTGGAAGTCTGAGCCCGTGGCTAAAGAGGAAGTTGCCTTCTCCATCATGCCCTTAGCTTTTCTTTTCTAATCTTCACTTCTCGTTCCTTTCTCTACTCCTTCTTCCCCCAAGTTTGAAAGCCTCGCAGATGACTAATTATGGGTCTTTTCTTTTTTCATAATACACATTCTGAGAGATATGGTGGGCAGCTCGTTGGAGAGAGACTCAGAGCATCACTTGTCTCAAATGTGATATGCTCCAGGAAGCTCTATGTTTTCTTTTTTTAAAAAATCAAACCAAGCTGCTTGCATGCCACCTCAAGTGCTCTACGTTGGTGCTTTCAACTTGTTTCTGTGTCATCGTGCTGCTTGCATGTTCTGAGTTTCAGCAAGATAAGTGAGGTTAGGTACGTCTCTCCATTATGAGTGACAGAAGCTCAACTCCAACTAGCTTAAGTGAAACCAACTGACCAACAACCAACCCACCCACCCCGGGGAACTTGTTGGCACATGTGTCTGGGAAGTTTAGTCCCGAATGGGGCTCAAGTTCTATCATTGGGTGATTGTTCCTCTCTGTTTCCTGTCTCTCCATTTCCAAAGCTCTGTATCGGCTCTGCTTCTCCCTGAGAGTTGGCCTCTCTCTTTGCTGTGATAGCTCATCTCTTTCCCCATCATGGGAAAGCTAGCCAGCTGCTGTCTGTTCCTTAAGATCTGCAACTACACCCCTACCCAAAGAAAGACGCTCCTGTCCCAACACCCATATCTCAAACTTCATTAAAGCATGCTGATCAGCTTTGCTTGGGTTTTGTGTCCATACCCACAACTGATCACTGTGAATGTGGTGTGGGGTTCTAGGAGTCATGTGCATGTAACAAGGCGGTGCTCGGCAACGTAGCATAGTAAGTGGGGGCAGGACAACTTTTCAGCCGAGAGAGGGGCCCGGGGTGGACTAAAACAACAGTCACATACTAATGGTGCCCACGGTCTCCTCCTCGCAGCCAGGGATACCCTGAGAAGCCATGTGGGGCATGTCTCTTTAATCTTTGGTTTTCCCGGTTGGGCTTTGGAATTCAAAACCTGATCAGACAGGGCGACTTTAGGTTTGAGTCTGGCCTCTTGAGTGAGAGGCCAGAGCTTGACCACATGTGTAGTAGCTGTGAGGCCACCGGCGTGTCAAACATTTAACAGTAACTTTCTGGAAATAAAAATGTCCCGATTGATAGCATTCACCCAGGTCCATATTCCCTCCGTGGCCTAGTTCAAGCTACCAACCTGACTTCCCTCAGCAGGCAGATGGGAGCAGATACTCCCAATTGGCCAGGTCCAGCACAGCGCAGTGTGAGGCCCTCCAGGAAGATTGCCTGGAAGTTGAGGAGAGGCTATCCTATTCCTAGCTTGGGAATTCAGCATTCCTTGGGAATTCAGCATTCAACATTCCTATGCGTTCAGCAGACGGTTGAGGGGGGAGGCCAAGAGTGGGAAGCAGAAGTCCTCTTGGAAGTCAGATGACCTGGCTTCAGATTCCCACCCACCACGCAATAGGTGTCTGGATCTTCTTCCCCTTGTGAACCAGGCATGCATGTTTGGTCTCAGAGTGCTTCCCTCCAGCCCGTAATGTTTGGAGCCCTCCTCACGTGCCCGGCTCTGTCCTCCCTGATTTCTGCTCCTTAGTTTTCCTCATCCTGTGAATTCCTCTGTGTGCCAAACATCACCAGCCTTGTTTACAGATGAGGAAATTGAGGCTCGGGATAGAGCAAGCCTTTGCTGAGGCTCCCAGGCAGGTGAGCGGCGGAGCGGGGATTTGGATCCAAAGTCAGTGTTACGGACTGAATGTTTGCATCCTCCAAGATCCATAGGTTGAAGCCCTCACCTCCAGTGGGATGGTAATAGGAAGTGAGCCTTTAGGAGGTGATTAGGTTTAAATGAGGTTGTGAAAGTAGGACCCCATGATGACATTAGTGTCCTTACAAGAAGAAGAAGTGAGACCAGAATTTTCTCTTTCCCCCATGTGAGGACATAGTGAGGAGACAGTCATTTGGAAGCTGGGGAGAGACCCTCACCAGGGAACCACATTGGCTGGTCCCTGGATGTGGGACTTGCCAGCCTCCGGAACTATGAGAAGTAAATTCCTGCCGTTTAAGCCCCCCAGTCTACGGGACTTTTTATGGCAACTTGAGCTGACTAAGGCAGTTGGGTTCAACCCCCATTGGAGGGCCTGGGTTCCACTGTGACAGAAGTAAGAATCACTCCTCTAGAAAGGCGTGTATGTATTTCCAGGCATTCTGGATCCTCTGGGAAATCCCTGGGCTTTGCTGGTCCTAATCTAGAATTGCTGGCTCATCCCTCTTAGCTGCACTTAATTCAAAGAGGCCCCTGAGACTGCTCCGGCCAGGTCCCAGCCCCTCGGACTGAGATACCTCGGGTCCCTCTCTAGGCCTCACCCCTCCAGCTGATCCTGGGACCACCTGGAGACAGAGGATACCCCTGGCTTCTTCTAGGAGGATGTCCTGAGGTGAAACAGTTGTGTCCATTGTCTTAGGGAAGTTCATTTGAGGCTGCTGTGGGCCTGAGCATTCTGAGTGCTTAACCTGCTCTTAGAAACAATGCTGGTTGTTTTTACCAGGAAGAGCCCTTCCCGAATGGTCAGCCGCCATCCAATGAGATTTCCCTCCCTTCCGTAATTTGTATGTTTTAATTTTTTATTTTTATTATTATTTTTCATGTTTGTTTATTTTTGAGAGAGAGAGAGAGAGAGAGAGAGAGAGAACACAAGCGGGGGAGGGGCAGAGAGAGAGGAAGACACAGAATCCCAAGGAGGCTCCAGGCTCTGAGCTGTCAGCACAAAGCCTGACGCAGGGCTCAAACCCATGAACCATGAGATCATGACCTGAGCCGAAGTCGGACGCTTAACCGACTGAGCCACCGGGGCAGTTTTGGTATGTTTTTAAAGGTAAGGAAGTTTAAATAGTAAAGCTGCAGGGTCAGCCAAGGGAACGCACTGTCTAGCCCTAGCCACAGGGTGGGAAGCAAGGAGGGTGGGTCTACTGGAGCCAAGGAGGCCTAGCTGCTGTTTCTTGCTGGGCAGCTGGTTGAGAAACCAGCGGGCTTTTTCTGCCGCTTTCCCATGAGGCCTGGATTTGGCCAGTTTGGGAGGGTTGGGATAGGGGTGAGAAGATGTTTTATTATCTAGTTCTGGTTTAGATGGTCCCTCCTGCCAGTTTACAAGTCTGGGAGTGGGGTTCATAATTGCTGGATAAGCTGGCCACAGACCTTCTTATCTTGGCCAGACAAGGGGTTCTAAGTTGGGGCTGGACAACCCTCCCCACAGGCTGGCCAGGGGCTGGAGGCTGAGCCATACTCTCTCTGATTTAGGGACTGAGGATGGTGGCAAGTTGAGAGACAAAGTCTTAGACCAGGTCCCCTAAGGGTGGCATTTGTGCCCTCTCTTTGTAGCTGTGGTGTGAAAGAGCAAAGCTGCTCAGGGAAACGTAGGCTGCTGGGGGAGTGGTGGCAGGTGGGAAAGAAGGAGCTGAGCTGGTTGGAGACTCCAGCCAGAGTCTGGATACCTCAGTGAAGAAGTAGAGCTTCAGCACTAGGGAGCTGTAAAGGTTTTAATGTTGGAGCAGCTAGTGGTTTAGAAATCTGACCCTGTGGCCCTAGGTAGCCTCATAGGCTCAGAGGGTTGGACCCATACCCTGGAAACCATGAGAAGGCCTTTTTCTTTCTTTCTGCAGCATGCTGCTCTCACTTTAGCATTTCTCAAACTCCCATCCCCCCTCTCTAGTCCAGGTCTAGGTCCAGTGGCGTGCTCCAGACCCTCCTGTTGGTGATTCCTCCAGAAGGGCTGTGCTTTGGGTACGACTCTGACCTACAGGGATCACGTGGGCTCTTTTCAACCGCCTTTGAAGGCACTGCTTGCCATGTTGAACCTACCCAGGGGCTTTTATGCATCAAGATGGAATGGTCTGATCTCAGGGAGGGAATCCCCATCAGAGCCCAAACCAGTAAAGCAGGATTTATTGTACCTGTACAACAGGTATCTCAAGACAAGCTCCATGAGGATTCGAAATGGGCCAGAAAATAAGGAGTAAAGGCTGTTTTGTTTTTTTTTTCCTGTATTTCAGGGGCTGCCTCCTGACTTAGCACGTGACCCAACATGGCAGCCTTGTTCCTCAGGTGTGTGGTCCTGTGCCTCTCATGTCTTCATAACTGAGCACCATGAGCTCTTGGAGTCTCTGGGACTGAGAGATCATCTGTCCTGTCCATGCTACAGAAACCTCTTGGGCCAGGTGTCTATCCTTGTCTAAGTGGGCACATGATTGGCGCTTTAAAAAAAATTTTTTTTTTAGTGTATATTATTTTGAGAGACAGAGCACAAGCAGGGGAGGGGCAGAGAGAGAGACACACACACAGAATCTGAAGCAAGCTCCAGGCTCTGAATTGTCAGCATAGAGCCTGATGCAGGGCTCGAACTCCCGGACTGCAGACTGTGAGGTCATGACCTGAGCCGAAGCCAGTTGCTTAACCGACTGAGCCATCCAGGCGCTTGTGCCTGATTGGCACTTCTAAGTGACAAATCGAGATGGGCAGAAGTGGAGGTGAGGGTAAGGGGGATGGCTTAGGCCCTCCCCTTCCCGGAAGAACTGCTCATGGTCTTTTAGCTATGGTTTGACAGAACACTTCAAATTCATCCCGCTGCTCTTAGCAGGTGCCTTTATGGTGTAGGGGAAAAAAATGCATTTGACTTGGGTTCTACAGCAAGTAGGTCCAGCAACTACCTGTAGGAGCCTGAGTTTTAGCCTGCATGAAGTGAAGAGGTCAGATGACATGGCCTCTGGGAATGTTCTCGTTCCCACTTAGGTTTTGATTGGGGGCTTTGCCCTGGCTCAGCCACACGGACAGTGGCATGGGACTAGGGAGGCTGCTGGAGCATTGGAAAATAGGCGCCCCCTGCCAGATCCAAAATGGTGGTTGCGGCCTTGCAGGACACGGGGTCCCCTGGGGAGATGAATAAAAGCCGACCAAATTTTTGCAGAGTGAGGAAGAGGGGGATAGGGTGTCCTTGTTTGTGCCGACCCCCAAATGAGTGTCCTCTCTGGAGCCCGCTGGGTTCCGGGACCTATGGATGTGTCACTAGGGGGCAGAGAACAAGGCAGAGATGTGCCAACTCCTCCCCCATTCTATTCACTGGCCTTGCCTAAACCCCACCCCCACCCCCCCCACCCCCCGCCGTGTGCGGTCCCAGATGGAGAAATTCTCCGTATTTGTTGTTTTTCTCCCACCTACTCATGAAGCAGCAGATGGAAAAATGGCATTAGCAAAGTCAACTTTCAAACAACCTTTGTGTTAATTAGGTGGAAATAATGAGATTATTTAAAAACAAAATCCAACGCAGTGCTTTTCTAGTTTTTGGATGCAGTAGTTTTCAGTGCAAAGAAGTGAATTCACTATTGGGGAAGCCCAACTTGGCTTCCCTCTACCTCTAGGCAGACCCGTTGTATTGGGGGGTCCCAATGACCAGCCCCGTCAATAAGCTAGGCCCCAGCCCCATTGCTGTCTTCATTGTACGAGACGGGGTGTGATTTTATGGTCAGGCCAGGTGACCTGGGCTTGAATTCTAGATCTTCTGCCAATTAGGACGAGACCTCAGGTGATTTATTTAATTACTCTGAACCTCTGTCTTTTCATCTGCAAGATGGGCATAATAATAGAGTTGTTGAGATTTAAGTCGTTAACACGTGGCACATAATAGATGCTGACTAAGTGGGAGCTACTGTCATAAAAGTCGTGTGGCGGTAGCCATCATTGTCATCATGTCAGCATCTCAGGACAGGGAGGAGAGGTGAGGAATGGCTGGGTCACACTGTCTCTGTGATCCCTGTGGAATGCTGTCCTGGATCTGTCTCCAGGCCTGGACGCCAAGGTGGGGTTCATCAGTTACCCGCACAGGCCTGGGCCCCAGCTGGCCTCACTTCTGGGTGACTTGGAGTGGGTAACAAAGGGGGTGCCCTCCTCTGGCGGCTGAGCCCCTGTGGACCCAGGAGGCCATCCTCCAGAGGAGTAGGCTGTTCCGGCCCCTCCTCAGGTCAGGGTAGAAGTGGGGCCTTGGTCATAACCTCATTCTACACTCTTCCGGGCAAGTTTCTGTTTGTTCTCTAATGGAAACACAGAAACAAGCTGGCATCATTTCTGAACAAAGAGGGACTTTTCGCAGGAAGTTTGTAGACCTGACACCTTCTCCTTGCTTGCTGTGGCGCGTGGCCCCTTCTCTGACAATGCGCTAGACTTTCTTGGGAACAATAGACGATTGTCGAGGCTTGCTTCCTGTGAGCAGGAAGAATGGGCACAGGTGGGTGTCAGGAGGCCCCGGTCCCCAAGGAAAGGATTTCCTGAGAGCATCTCACAGCCCCTACAGTGTGGCCGGGGATTCCTCACGGTCACGGCAGCTATGTGTTGGCCCCGTAGCGAGAGCCCAAGGGCCCACGGTATCCACGGATACCGTAGAGGCGATCCGGACTGGTGCAAGCTGCCGGATTCTGCTCTCCTAGCCTCTTCCTGGGAACCATCTTGGAAGAGGCTTCCCAGCCCCAGGCCTAGGATGTTGACCTCCGGTGGGGAGGCTTGCCCCAGCTCGCCTGCGCTTCCAGCTCCGTCTCACACTGTTTCCTTTCCTTTCTGTTCCTTGATGTGCCTTCCTGGGTGCTGGTCCCACTGCCTGGAACCCCTTCCGTCCTCTCCCTGCCCTTCCCGCCTTGGGTTCCTCACTGACCTTCAGAATTTGGCAGAAACCTCACCTTCTCAGGAGGCCTCGTGTGCTGTCCGAGGTAGCTAGGCTCCCTTGGGGACCACTGCCAGCCCCATGATTCTTAACCACAGCCCCTGTTCATTTCTTTCTGTCCCCATTACTCCCCGACATCTGTCATTGTGCGTTAGTTGGTTTACACTTTGCGTCTTGTCCCCCTTCCTGACGCAACAGGTAAGCTGCCCACTGCTGCCTCTGTGGTGCCGGCCTGGCTCGCAGAAGCCCTGCAGACATTGGGTGAAGGCCCGAATTGGTCAAAACGGGGGTCTCTAGGAGACTTTGAGACGTTTCTTCTGAGAGGTATGGCGTTGAGAGTTAAGTATGGTTTTGTAAGTCAGACCATCGGCATTGTCCTTCCAGCAGCTCAGACTGTAGTGTGCCTGGCACACTAAGTTCAAAGAGGAAAAAAAAATCACTTAGTTCCTAAGAAGGTTCTGGAAATTTCTTCTGCATTTGGGCGAAGTGGCATGCTAGCCCTCTGGAGCAATACAGATGTGGAGTCTGAACTCTACCCTGCCTCAGAGGGCAAGGCTAAAGTGATAGGACAAAATGCATTTAAATGTCATGAGTGTTATTATTAGTTGTAATCTTATCTTTGTTAATAATAATAACAGGACCCGCCTAGAAGTTGCTGAATAGCAGATAGGCCCTTTCCTAAGCTCGGGCTGTCTGATAGGACTGTGGAGCCTGGGGAGGCGCTGACTGACCCAGTTAACACCACTGTGAGGGACCGAGTGTGGGCCGGAAGCCCCACCCTGGCCACATTCTCCTCGCCCTGGCCATTCAGAGAGGCGCCCGTGGAGGCCCATGGCCTCTCAGACGCTGGCCTCGCCTCTTAGAGGCTCTTCAACCCCCTGCCCCCAGCTGCCAGCACCAGCAGACGGTCTGTGGGTTTGGGAACTGCAGGGCAGTTTCTCTTTAGAGATCTCTGCCTGGTCTTTCCCTTCTATTACCTTCTATTGTTTGCCACCCCAGTGACTTGCTGAAACAATGTGTTTCCTACAGATTTTGTTTGCTGGCATTGATTTCTTTGTGTTGCTCTGGTAAGCAGACATTTAGCATATACAGATCTGTGCGCTCGACAAAGAGAAATCTGGAGTCCTGGACCAGCGGCTGCGCTGAGTCACTGCTCCTTGAGCCTGAGGACCTCGGATAGTCCAGAACTCATAAATGACTCATACCGTCCACGCTGGCCCACATGTGTGGAGGTTCGGTGGCCAGCTAAGGCGATGGGGGGCGGGGATGTTGGGTCTCTTACTGGTCAGGGGGAGCCTGTGTTTGAGAACTGGATTCGTCGAGTTGGACGAACGTGTATCAGCTGTGAGACTCAGGGGAGGTTGCTTCCCTGATGCACATGTGTTGCCTCATCTGTCAAAACCGTGCCTACCCCAGGGTAGTCGGAGGGGGGAGGGCTTATGGAAGTGAATGTTCAGAAACCTTCTGGTACAGAGCCTGGTGCTACTCTTGTTTGTTGGTCAGTTGGGCCCTGTTCTGTGGTCTCTCCTCAGAGGTCCCACTGGGAAAGGCTTCGCGCGGACCAGTTGATCTGGAAGTGGAATCGAGGGGTCCGCTACTGTAGGCTGATGTTTTCCTTCTGGACGTTGTGGTGGTGGTCTGTTCGTCAAAAATTGTTCAGAACGCTCTGCACACCTGCCTTGTACGGCGTGTACAGCTGAATAGGACAGTAGCTAAAGGAATTGGTACTGAATGGGACGGACCTGGGTTTGCACCCCGCTCCTGCTCTGACCAGCTGAGTCATCTTGGACATGCCGCTTCTCTTCTTTGAGTGTTTCTCATTGGTGAAATTGAGCGTGCAAAATCCCTGTTTCTTAGGGGAGCCATAAGTGTTAGCTGTACCCACGTTCGTAAGGTGCTTAGGCGGGCCTGGCACAGAGCCAGCCCACGGTGGGGCAGGGGGGTGCCCTGACCCACGGGCTGTACCTGAAAAGACCAGCATTCCACATCCTTAGAAAAAGCATTGGAGATACAACATAATCTTGAAGAAACGGTGGGAGCGGTGGAAGCAGGGAGCAGAGGTGATGATCTACCTTTAAATTTCTCAAGGCCTGACCCTATCGGGTGATCTGGGTCATTTGTGGTCCAGCTCATAGCACAGAGTGGCAGGAGGCAAGACCCTTCTGCAGGGACCTGAGCTGCCTTGGTAAGAGTGGATTGTTGTTCTAAGAGAGCTTCAAGCAGGAACTAGATGGCCCCAAAGTGGGGTTAGGGATACGGCAGTCAGTCTTGGTAGCCTTCAAAGTCCTTTCCAGTCTGGTCACTCTGGGCTTCTTATACAGAACCAGAGAGAATACTCCTCTTCCATACCACACCCATGCCAATCTGTGCACTTTGCAATATGAGTGCAACTAAACTGCGGGTCATTTTCACCAGTTTTAAAGGCCTGAGTTGGAGAGGAAATTACATGGGGTCTTGGGTAGACTTAATGTGGATTTCTGGAAGGAGGCCTTCCTGCTCCACCCTAAGCTCAAAGAAAGTGATTTGGAGATGCACCTACTGGCACCTGTTCTGAGGCCAGTAGTATCAGGTGCCATGGCAAACACTGTGGCATCAAGAAGACTTTGATGTGGTCCCTTCCAGATGGAGCTTCATTGTGGGATTCTATTGCCTGCCTTGGTTTGACAGGTTGTAAATAGCAGGAGTAGGTGACCTCAAGAGCATGCAGACTCCACATGACCATGTAGAAAAGATTTCAGGTAAATTCAGCCACAAGCAATTCATGTGGCCCTTAGTGGATGTGGGAAGCGGGGTGCCAGCCTCCACGCTCCAGCCTCGGGCTTCCTCAAGCCCACCCAATGTGCCCAAGGTGCTGGCACCTTAGACCACAGGTGCAGGTGGGCCACTGCTCTCTGATCCACAGGTGGGACTGGACTTAGTTCCCTAGGTTTTGTCCCTGTTGGCCACCTACTTTTTGACTCTAGTTTTGGGGTTTATTTGATGGTGGGAAAGTGGCTGGGTCATATGTTAGTTTTATTTTGTTTTGTTTGTTTTTAAGACTTATTTTTTTTTAAGAATAGTTTTAGGTTTACAATCAAATTGAGAGGAAGCAATGTAGAGTTCCCATCTGTCCCCTGCCCCAAGTGTGTGCGGCCGCCTCCATTAACAACATCCCCCACCAGAGTAGTGCATTTGTTAGCAGTTGATGAACCTACATGGACACGTCATAATTGTACAAAATCCATAGTTTACATTAGGGTTCAATCTGGGTGTTGTGTATCGCATGGGTCTGAACAAATGCATAATGACACATCTCTGTCACTATAGCATCATACACGGTATTTTCACTGCCCTAAAGATCCTCTGTGCTCTGCCAATTCATCCCTCCCTCCCCCCAACCCTTGGCAACCACTGATCTTTTCACTGTCTCCATCGTTTTGATTTTTCTGGAATGTCATATAATTGGAATCACAAAATGCATAGCCTTTTTCACACTGGCATCTTTCACTTAGCAAATATGCTTTTAGGTTTCCTCCATGTCTTTTCATGGCTTGATAGCCCATTTCTTTTTGGTGCTAACATTTCATTTTCTGGATGTGTCACAGTTTCTTTATCCGTGCATCTACTGAAGGACATCTTGGTTGCCTCCAAGTTTGGCAACTATGAATAAAGTTTCTATAAACACCTGCATGCAGGTTTTTGTACAGACATTAAGTTTTCAACCTCTTTGAGCAAACACCAAAGAGTATGATTGCTGGAATGTAGGTAAGGAAGAGTATGCTTCATCTTTTTTAATGTTTATTTATTTATTTTTGAGAGAGATAGAGAACGAGCAGGGAAGGGGCAGAGGGAAAGAGAGAGAGGGAGACAGAGTCCCAAGCAGACTCCACGCTGTCAACACAGAGCCCTTTGTGGGGCTCGAACTCACAAACCATGAGATCATGACCTGACTTGAAAGAGTCAGACGCTTAACTGACTGAGCCCCCCAAGTGCCCTTGAGAGTACGTTTAGTTTTATAAGAAATTACTGGTCTTCCCAAGTGGCTGCCATTTTGCATCCCCACCAGCAATGAGTGAGAGCTGCTTTTGCTTTATGGCCTTACCAGCATTTGGTGTTGTCATTGTTCCGGATTTCGGCCATTCCCTTAGGTGTGTAGCCGTACCTCACTGCTGTTTCAATTTGCATCTCCCTGAGGATTTATGATATGAGGCATCGTTTCATACGTTTATCACCTGCGTATTGTCTTTGATGATGTGTCTGTAAAGTTTTGGCCCATTTTCTAATCAAATTGTTTGTTTTCTTATTTTTGAGTTCTAAGAGTTTTTGTATATTTTGGATAACAGTCCTTTATTAGTTGTATCTTTTGAAAATATTTTCTCCTAGTCTGTGGCTTGTCTTCTCATTCTCTTGACATTTCTTTTACAGAGTAGAAGTGTTCTTTCTTTCTTTCTTTCTTTCTTTCTTTCCTTCCTTCCTTCCTTCCTTCCTTCCTTCCTTCCTTCCTTCCTTCCTTCTTTCTTTTTTGAGAGAGAGAGAGAGGGCACAAGTAAAGGAGGGACAGAGAGAGAGAGCAAGAATCCCATGAGGGGCAGACAGTGAGAGAGGAAGGAAGGGGGAGAGAGAGAGAGAGAAAGAAAGAGAGGCAGGGCTCACCCAAAGCAGGGCTCCTGGTTTTTTGTTTTGTTTTACCTGAAGTGGGGCTCAAGCTCAGTAGGAGCAGGGCTCGAGCTCACCCAGTGTGGGACTTGAACTTACAAACCGTGAGATCGTGACCTGAGCCAAAGTCAGATGCTTAACAGCTGAGCCACCCAGAAGTTTCTAATATTAATGAAGTCTCACGTACCAATTCTTTCTTTCGTGGATCAGGCCTTTGGTGCTGTATTTCAAAAGCCATCGCCATATGCAAGGTCATCTAGATTTTCTCCTGTGTTATCTTCTAAAACATTTTTTAAAATGTTTGTTTATTTTTGAGAGAGAGACAGAGAGACAGAGTATGAGCAGGGGGAGGGCAGAGAGAGGGGGAGACGGAATCTGAAGCAGGCTCCAGGCTCTGAGCTGTCAGCACAGAACCCGACGTGGGGCTCGGGCCCACAATCTGGGAGATCATGACCTGACTGATGTTGGCTGCTTAACCAGCTGAGCCACCCAGGCGCCCCCGTGTTATCTTCTCATACCTACGGGTTTTCAGTGGTGTTGCCATCATCTCTGGTTGAGATTTCTGGGTAGCCTTCCCTCAATCTTTTTCTTTAGCTAGTTTGAGCTGGGTGTATGTCATTCGCGAGAGAGCCCTGAGGTGCTTGGTTTGAGGTGGAGCTCGGTTTGCCTTTGACATCTGATCGGGAACTGGTTCCAGCACAGCCATGCTTCTGAGGAACAGGTCCCAGGCACTGGCTGGCATCCAAATTGTAGCACTGACCCAGGAGGCCAGCGGTTTCCCTTGGGCCACAGGAACACAAACCACATTTATCTTGGAGATATCTGACCCTGACAAGGCTGGGAGATATGAGCCAGCAAGTGATACACATTCCGGGGTGGGTCGCACATCAAGGGAAAAGCACACACATGGAGAGAGAGTCCAGGCGGAACGTTGGTTTCCTGGCTTCATTAGGCTCTTACTTCCCTCAGAAGGTGATCAGCGCATTGACTCTGCCTGTCACCCTGGCACTGACAGTGGTGCCTGGGTCATCAGAAACCTGAGAGACTCGGGACAGGTCTCTTTACATGGCTGTTCTCTGGTGGCTCTGTTTCCTTCAGTGTTGCCATCTTACCTCTTAAATGCACAGGCTGGGCATGTCTTCTCTAAAGTGTTGCCTGTTAAAGGAACTTGCAGTTTTAGGTTTCTCTGTCCCCTTAGCTGGCAGGCTCCTGCGTCCTTTAAAAGAGCTGGCCCCCTCTGGGTGGGCTGTGAGGCCCGGGCTGCAGCGCCCAGAATACTGACAGAGGAGTCAGCATCGAAGGGTTCTCACCTCGGACCCCAGCTCTCGCTAGGTGCCCTTGGGCAAATCTCCTGGCTTCCGTGAGCCACACCACAAAGTTGCTGCAGAAACGCAAAGACCCTTTTCGTGTGAAATTTCTTGGAGAGGGCGATGTTGCAAAGCAGATTTGAATTATAGTTTGACCACACGCTAGCTTCCTAAGGCTGTTAGTTGCCTCACCTGTAAAATGGGCTAACGCTAGTCCCTACCTCACTGGGTTTGGGGCAGATGAAACGAGATGGACACCGGAGCACCGTTACTGGCACTTTGGAAAGACTCAGCAGACAGTGGCCTGTTGTGGGTGTGACCGTCGCCCCGTGGAGAGCGAGGTTCCTGACTGTCACTGAGGGTACAGCCCAGATAAGCACCCAGAGCCACGTTTTAAGGGCACACAGCTGATCAGCATCTTTGCTCTCTCTTTTCCAAGCAGTGGTCTGGACTGGTTGTGGTCATATGACCTGCAGCTGACCTGGGACAAACGGATCAGGGCAACCTGGGAGAGGTTCCTTTGCACTGGGCTGGATTGTATCTGTGACCACTGATCATGTTACTACTTCCTGGAGACAGCGAGTCCTTTCAATTTCGTCTTTCATTTATTTAAACTTTCCTGTGAAGGAGATTTGATACAGAGGAAGAGCCCGTGTGGCAAACCCTTCATTTCCTGTGATAAATGATGACCTTTGGAACTGGGGTCAAGTCTGAATTTTCCAAGGCAGGATTCTTTTTTTCTGCCGTGGTTTTAAAGTCACAACATGCTGTTCCTTTTGGCTGCTGTTCCTTCTGGCTGCTGATCCCAGTGAGATGCCAAGAAATTAAATGGGTGCCGTTGGAAGGCATTCAGAAATTACTCATTGGACTAAAAATGCAGCATCTGTTGGGGGACAGGGCTGAGCATGTGTAAAAATGGGTCTGATGCACTTAGCGTCAACATCAAAGAGGAAAGAAGGGCCACTGGCCTATTGCTGGGCAATATTTAAGAAGCAGACGGGGATCAGGTTGTATACACAGCTGTCCCGGCATCGAAGTTGGTGGAGAATGCCCCTGGCTGGGGTTGGAAGGAAGTCTTGCTGTCCTTCCTCATTCTTCTGCTAGATGAACATTTCAAACACATTTAGCTCCAGAGATGGAATATGCTGGGCTTTTGCTGGAAAGGTATACAGTTGAGATCCTGGTGTATAGGATGAGTTTTTAGAGTGGAATCAGAGTGTGGTTTTGGTTTTCTGGAAGTTGCTTTGACATTTTAGAAACACAGCTAGTGGAGCATGGTAGGAGACTCCAGTGGGGTATGAGATGAGCTCCAGACTGTGAAAGTGAAAGCAAGAAGGGATTCGGGGGGGAGGAGAAGTTCTCCTTTTACATATGAGAAAACCAAGGCCCAGAGAGGGTAAGTGAAAGGTCTAACAGCATACAGCTAATTAGAGCCAGTTTGAGACCTGATCCCAAGACTTAACATGTAATCTTGGGACTCTCCCATGAAGGCCTATAACTTGTTGCAGTTCACAAGATTTTTTACAATGATCGATTATTATGCTATTTGTCACTTCTGTACCAATTTTTATTGGCAAATAAAGTTTATACCATATGATGTGGTCTTTTTTTAAATGGACATAATCATATCACAGAAATTTTTTTTTAAGATTTATTTATTTTGAGAGAGAGAGAGAGAGAGAGCGCATACACGCGTGAGCAGGGCAGAGGCAGAGAGAGAGAATCTCAACCAGGCTTTGCGCTATCAGCACAGAGCCCAATGTGGGGCTGTGAGATCATGACCCGAGCCGAGATCAAGAATCAGATGCCTTAAGAGACCCTTAAAAACTGAGAACAAACTGAGGGTTGATGGGGGGAGGGAGGGAGGGGAGGGTGGGTGATGGGTATTGAGGAGGGCACCTTTTGGAATGAGCACTGGCTGTTGTATGGAAACCAATTTGACAATAAATTTCATATATTGAAAAAAAAAAAAAAGAATCAGATGCTTGACCAACTGAGCCACCCAGGTGCCCCTACCTAAAATTTTCTATAAAGAGCGAAGTCCGTCCACCATTAGTGTTTTGGCACATTTCTGTTCTGCCTTCATTTGTGCCTGAGCAAGTGAATGAGAAGAGAAAGGGAAAAAAAGGCCCACAAAGTAAATACACAAGCAGATATAACTATAATATTGTTTGACCTATCATTTAGCATGACCTTGAAGTTTATTAGAAATTGAGTTGGAGTCTCCTGATGGCCATATTTCCTGCCTTCTCCTGTGACTTGGGAAAATTTCTGTTCCTTGGCCAAACCTGGATTATATGATCCAGCTTTAGCCTCATCTGGTGAACAAAATTCTAACCTAAATGTCCTCAAGTGAAGAATTAGGTGGTGTTGGGTCCAGAAGGTGGCTTGGTTGGAATCCTCTTGCTGGACACTGTCCATGGGTTACTGACATCTGGATCAGCTTAACCAGACCCATGAGTGAGCCTACCAGACCACCGTGCTGCAGTGTAGAGAAGTGACAGTGGAAGGTGGCAGCCTGGGTTCCTCGCGGCTGGTTCTCATTGCTCTGCTCCAGGGTGTTGGGGAAAGCCTCAGTGCACCCCCTTTGCTCTCCTTTGTAACACCTCCACCATGACTGACTTCCACTCTCCAGAATGGCATTCAGGAATCTGTATTCTTTTAAAACCACTTTACTGGGGAATAATTGACAGATGTTAAACCATACCTACTCATAATACAAAATTTGAGAAGTGTGGGCTCCCTCTCTGCCCCTCTCCTGCTCTCACTCTGTCTCTCTCTTTCAGTGTCAAAAATAAATGAACGTTAAAAAAAAAAAAAAAAAGGTGGGACCTGGGTGGCCAACTTCAGCTCAGGTCATGATCTCTCAATTCCTGAGTTTGAGCCCCGCATTGGGCTCTGTGCTGACAGCTCAGAGCCAGGAGCCTGCTTCGGATTCTGTGTCTCCCTCTCTCTCTCTGCTCCTCCCCCACTTGCACTGTCTATCTCTCTCTCAAAAATAAATAAACATGAAAAAAATTAAAAAAAAAAACCATTTGAGAAGTATGGGGCAAATCCTTACACCTGTGAAGACACCACTACAGACAAGCGAGTGAACATATCCATCACCCCTAAAGGTTTCCAGATGCCCCCCATAATCCCTGCCTTGTACCCCTTATTGCCCTGCTTTCTGACACTATGGAAGAGTTGACATTTTCTAGCTATTTCTATCAATGGAATCATATAGTAAGTGCCTTTGTTTTTGGCTGGCTTCTTTCACTCAGCATTTGAGATTCATCCAACTTGTTGCATGTATCAATAGTTCACTCCTTTTCATCACTGAGTAGTATTCCACCATTTGGATAGACCAGAGTTGGCTTATCCACTCACCTGTTAGGACATTTGGGTTGTTTCTAGTTTTTTTGTTATTCTAAATCAACCTTCCGGGAATACTGTATATGTCTTTCTATGGACATATGTATTTCCTTTTCTCTTGGGTCAACACCCGAGATGGCATGGCTGGATCATATGGTAGGTATAGGTTTAGCTTTTCTAGAAATTGGCAAACAGTTTTCTGAAGCAATTATACCACTGTACAAGGAATCTTCTTTTTGTTTATTTTTTATTTATTTTATTTTACTTTAGAGAGAGAGTAAGGGAGAGGGTCAGAAGGAGAGGGAGAGAGAGGGAGAGAGAATCCTAAGCAGGCCCCATGCTCAGTGCAGAAGCCAACATGGGGCTCGATCCCACGACCCTGGGATCATGATCTATGCTGAAATCAAGAGTTGGGCGATCAACTGACTGAGCCACCCAGTTGCCCTGGAATCTGCTTTTTAAGTAAGCTTTCCCAGTGATTCCCCTAAAGCCTTTTCCTTTCTGAGATCATCCATCTAATGGCCCTGTGGTTGGCCCTGAGTGACAGGTCTTGTGAGCATGTCTCTTCCACCTGTTCTCTCAGACACAGCTTGGCTTTGGCACCTCCCCGCAGGCTGCCCCCTCTGCATGGGGGAGCTGGAGAAGGAGAAAGGGCCTCTCAGACTCTCTCTGTCCATACATGCCTTCAACCCACCCAAACGACAGCAGGTGCATTGACTTTCTGTAGGGTTGACAAGCTGTGTGGCAAGGAAATGCCTCATCCTTGGCCACAGTGTCTCACACAGAGGCCTTAAGCGAGAGGACAACTTCTGTGGTCTCCTTGCGAAGGCTCGGATTCCTCGGGGGTCATTTCTCGGCTGACTTCTGGATTGACGAGAGCCCCTGAAGGGACAGTCTGTAATCTGATCTGCCCCGAGAGGTGAGTCCTCTTCAGAGAGCTCCTCTTTTCTTTCCCCTCCCCGCCTCCTCCCAGTGCTTCTAGCCATCACCCAGCCATACCCTGAGCTAGGTGCTCATCACAGAAGGAGGAACAGGTAGCTTTGTCCCTCGTGGGGCTCAGCATCCTGGGAGGAAGGACAGGACGGCTAGATTTTCTGATGAAAGGAGGCCCAGAAGGGGGCAGGCCTGGTGCTCCCAGTGGGGGTGTCCGTGGAACGGTTAAGCCAGACTTGACTGCAGTGGCGAGGGCCAAGGCTCCTCATCCCCGTCCACGCACACCCTTCACGGCACGCCACGACTCCCGAGACGTGACCAGCGGCAGCCCCCTGGCATTCTGTGGCGAAGGCCGACCCGGGCCCCGCAGGGTGAGGATTGTGTACCAGGCCGTGGCCAGCGGTGACACGCATGCCAGTTGCTGCTTGGTGTTTCGCGGCACCATTTTCTGGGGGCCGACGAAATGGAAGGAAGACATGCCATCACTTCATTCCTTTTGTGGCGGAATAATAGTCCGTGGTGTGGATGTAGCACACTTTGTTTTCCCCTCCACGCATTGACAGGCCCTTGGCTCGTTGCCGCCTTTTTGCTCTTATGAAGGATGCCCCTCCTATGAACTTGGGTGCACTAGTACCCGAGTCCCTGCCTTCAATTCTTTGGGGGTGTACGCTTACGAGTGGAATTGCTGGATGATAGACAGGGAGCTTCTGTGTTTCATTTTTTGAGGATCTGCTAAGCCGTTTTCCTCTCGGAATGCTGCCGGAGGCACCGATTTCCCATCACCTGCAGGATGAAGCCTCAGTGCCTGCCTCTTGCGTTCAGGACTCTTCTGATTCTGGCTCCGCACCAGGATCTACTCCCACCTGATGGATTTGCCACCGCGTGGCCTGCGTCCTTCCTCTCACCTGAGACACCCCTTCCCCTCCCTCCTGGACCTAGTGCGCACGCTAACTTCACTGCCTCCTTTGGGAAAAATTGTCCCTCCCTGCTGCTCCCAAGGCGGTCTGGGATCCGTGATCCCGACTGACTGGCTAACGTGGGTTAGTAATCTCCGCCCTGAGGTTACTCTCTGCTCCTCACCTCTTGCTGTCTCGCTCCCGTTAGGGTTCCAGCGCATGGAAAGCAAACTCAGACTGTTCCCTGTGGCCATGCCCGTGCCTGGCATCCCCAGTCAGTGACTGCTGGCCCTTGTGCAAGCCGCTGCTCTGCTGTCAGCCTCCCTCACGTGGCGTCCTTGTCACACGGAGGAATCTGGCTGGCCCCGGCATGAGTGTGCTGAGCTGAGCCTTCATGCTGGCAGGCCGCCCCGGGTTCCCAGGGTGGTGACTGGCTGCCTCCCCCTCCTGGGCCCCTGCCCATCTGGAAGCATGCCCTCGAGCGCTGCCATCCCCGAGCCAGGCCATCAGGTCACCCAATCCCCTGCTGCGGTGGCTGGGAAGCTGGCTGAATGCTCCCACTAGGAACAAGTCACAGAGAAGCAGCCTTTCGGGGGGCTGCTTCTCCTTAGGGGCTGACTTGTGGCACTGAGAGCAGCCTGAGTGGCCTCTTGCCCCAGCCAGGAGCCCAGCGTCTTCTTGCAAAAGCCCATCCAGCTTCTCACACTGCAGACTCTTCCTCGGAAGGACGCGTCCATGCCTCCAGCTTAGACGAGCGCAGGGGCTTCCTGCACGTCCGCTCAGCTCGCACTCCCGGCTGCCTGTCCACGCCAGTCTTCCCAGGGTTCAGATCCGAGCTGCACCCTCCAAGCCCCAGGCCGCTGATTCACTCACTGGCAGCCCCTCCCCCACCAGTCGGGTCCTGGGGGTCCTGGGCCGTCTGAACGCGTCCCCCTCTCCCTCTCCCTGTCCTGTTTCCCGTGCGCGGTGTGCCAGGCCTGGAGCCTGCTCCCAGCTCTTCACCAGGCCTTCCTCCCCGGGAGGCGTATTCTGACCCCCGCTCTGTTGTCCCCGCGGCCTCCCCCACTTCCCTTCACAGCCCTGCTCACCAGACTGTCTTTAATGGTCTGTTCTCCTTCTCTGTCTCCCTTGCTGACCTCACCACAAATTGTCCCGCTGTGTCCCCAAGTCCTAGGCCAGGGCCTGGGCATGACGGGGCTGGAGAAACCTGTGCCAAGTGTGGATGAACTAAGAGGTGGATGGACCAATGGGTGAATGAACGGAGGAGCAGACAGATTTATGGGTGGATGAGTTGTCGGGCAGTTGAACTCATGGGCGGATGTACTGACAGGCGACAGGCAGACAGCGGATGGGCTGAGGCCCTTTGTGGGTGCAGGTTTCCCCCGGGAGTGTGAAGGGTGTGCCCAACCTGTGACAGTTTCCTGCTCTCACATTCAGCAGCTGGGCATTGAGCTGTCAGTAGGGCCCAGGGTTGGTGAAGGCCCCGAGGCTTTTAGGAGGCTTTCTAGAAGCATTAGAGCTGCTATCTCTTGAGCAAACAAGATGGTCTAATCTTAAAGGCAAGTTCTTGCAGGCAGGTCTTCAGCGGGGCTAGGAGGAGCCAGCATTCATTCCAGTGGAGCTGGTCTGCTGAGCCAGGCTGTTCCTCTTCTTGGCCTGGAGGGTCACAGATGTCCACTGGCGATGGTCCCTCTACTGGAGGGGGCACATCTGGGGGCCTCTTGAGGTTGCCGAGAGGCCTGGCCTGCATCTGATTTTTTGTTTTGTTCTGAGGCTCCCACTTTAGTAAAAAAATTAATTGCATAGGAAGGTTATAAACATTATGGGATTTAAAACTATTTACCTTTATTAAGATGGTGCTTTTTAAACAAAGACTGCATAGGAGTTGTAGTCACAGGGTAATGACAAAATTTATAAGAACTACTGATTTATCGCATGCTCCGGGCAGGCCAGAGCTGTGACGACAGAGTCCCCTATCCCTGTGGTTGAGCATAGTCACATTTGGAGATGATATAAAATATTTGACCTTGAGGCTTCCACGAAAGTGAGGCCAAGGCACCCCTCCAACCCTCATCTCCTGTTTTCCTCTCCTACTCCCACCCCCTCAAGTCCTCCCAGGCTAAGAAATGAGGATATAGGAGTGGCGCCTGGGAGAAGGGGCAGGTCACACACATTCGCAGGGCTGGGGGTTGCCAGGTTTCAGGAATCCCGTCCCTGGTTTCCCTGGCCAATCAGCATGGGGCTGGGGTTGCAAACGCAATCACCCAGAACCGCTGTTCTGAGCTCTGATGCCAGCCTTCTGGGAATAGTGCCTGTTCTGTCGGGCCCTGATTGTGCTGATGGTCTCGGAGTCCTCACGCATCAGTCCCAGCCGGACATCCCACCTCTCCCTCTGCAGATGGGACCATGAGCCCCCCTCCCCGCAACATGAGTCGCTCAAGGTCACACGGTAACAAAGCTCAGGCAGGAACCTGCTTCTTCAAGGCCTGGGTTGGGGGTGCCCCTGGCAGGAGGATGTTTTGGGTTCATCTTTTCCGTCTCCAGGGCTTAGCGCAGACTCTGACCTGTCAGTGGAGGATCAGGAAATCTTTGTTGAATGAGTAATAGCAGCCGGCATTTACTGAGTGCCAGAACTGCGGTAGCTGCGAATCTATGTGATTTCATTGAATCGTCCCCCGGCTCGGGGCAGCACCTTCATCCCCTGGATGATGTGCAGCTGGAGTGCACGCAGGACCAGAAACCTGCCCAACCTCAAACTATTAGTAAATGGAGCTGAGGTTTGGACCCAGATAGTGGATCAGAGCCACTGCCGAGACCAGCGCTGTCCGATAGAAAAATCGTGTGAGCCTCCTGTGAAATTTGAAAATTTCTAGTTGTCGCTTAAAAAAAAAAAACAAAAAACCAAAAAAGTAAAAGAGAAACAGCTGGAACTACTTTAATGATGTATTTTGTTGAATCCCATACATGTAAAATATTATCATTTTAACATGTAGTCAATATAAAACTATGCATAAGATAGTTTAGATTCTTTTTTTTTCCCCCCAAGCAAAGTGTTCCATATCCAGTGTGATTTTAACTTACGGCACATCCCAATTTGGACCGGCCACATTCTGGGTGCTCAGTGCCTACCTGTGTCCGGTGGCTTCTGTGTTGGGCAGTGCAACTCTGGGCCACTCTGCTACTGGGAGTTGCCGTTTGGAGCTGAGGGCAGCGTGAGCGTGTGGTAAAGGCGGGGGTAACAGATCGGACGGTGGACCCGAGCATGTGTGTGGGGTTCCCGAAAGCACTCGCTGGGTCTCTCTCCCCAAGTGTGAGTGCTGGGTGAAAGCTCCCTCCTTAGCAAAGGAGTGTCTCCTGGGGGGCCGCCCCTGAAAAAAATCAAGCATCCTGCTCACTTTCTGGGAGAGCCTGGGCAGGGCTTTGGAGAACGCAGACATCCCGAGCTTCCGGCCTCTGAGTCTGCTAGTCTGCGTGGGGATCTGGCTCTGAGTGGTTGTTGCTTTTGGCCAAAGGTGGTTGCAAAACTCCTAGAGCACAGAACAGGTACGGTGTGTTCTTCAAAAAAGGTTATGAGGTTTCAGACACAACAGAGGTTCAGAGTGTAAAAATAGAGGATGTCTCAGGGCCGATGTCAGAAGTGAAGTCATCAGACCCATACATACATCATGGGGTCAACTTCGGCTGACGCATTGAGGGCACCTTGGGCTCAGAAGCGGCCTGTGGCAGGGGGGGAAATAGAAATTACAGACCCAGGGGCGCCTGGGTGGCGCAGTCGGTTAAGCGTCCGACTTCAGCCAGGTCACGATCTCGCGGTCCGTGGGTTCGAGCCCCGCGTCAGGCTCTGGGCTGATGGCTCGGAGCCTGGAGCCTGTTTCCAATTCTGTGTGTCTCCCTCTCTCTCTGCCCCTTCCCCGTTCATGCTCTGTCTCTCTCTGTCCCAAAAATAAATAAAAAACGTTGAAAAAAAAAAAAAAAAAAAAAAAAAAAAAGAAATTACAGACCCAGGAGGGGAGGTGGAGGGGTGGGCAGTAAGGAACCAGTGTCTTCTCGAATGGGTCTCAAATGAAAGGGGTCAGGACTGTCACTTAAAACAGTTTCTAGATTGGTCCTAAGGTGCAGTGGGAAGAGGGTGGATGGTGACAGAAATCCTCCCACCCCAGACTTCCCCTAGGTTGATTCCTGCCTTGGGGGCAGAGATGGGAGGAATCTGTGGCCAGTCTCTGCCCCCACAAGGTTTCTGAAAAGGTGAGTTGGGGTTGGAATAGCTAAGGCCGGCCAGGGGCAGCGCTCGTTAGAAGGACTTGATTTATGTTGCTGGAAATGTTTTATACTGAAGACCATCCACTGGCCAAACAAGCGTTTGGTTGAAAGATCCAGCAGGGAAGATGGATGCTGGCCCAAGAAGCCCTGGTGGGCCGCCGAACAGTCGAGCCACCGTGGCTTGTGGGGGCCGTGGCACAGTTCTTAAAGTCCGCCACGCGTGGTGATAGGGTGGTGGCTAGGAAACCGAGTGGGGACCAGCAAAATATTTTAGCATTAAAAAAGGCCTGACAAGGTCGGTTGATAACAGCCACATTCTTGGAGGCAGGAGTGGAGGAGCAGGGAGCTGCTACGGGGGTTGGGGCTGGGCCACATGAAGTCCACATATCGTCCCCGTGGCTGGGTTCATGTCCCCACTGCTTGGCTTCCTGGTAGAAAACCCTAGGGCAAATCTGAGTCTCAGCTTCCCCGTTTGCAAAATGGGGCTAATAACCCCTGCCTTCCTTGAAAGTTCAAATTAGAGGGGTGCCTGGTTGGCTCAGTCTGTTCAGCATCCGACTCTTGGTTTCGGCTCAGGTCATGATCTCTCGGCTCATGAGTTCGAGCCCTGAGTAATTAGATACCGTACATGTGGAAGGACTCTGTGGAGCAAAACGCCCCACAAATCTGGGGGTTATTATTTTTAGTAACGCCAGTGTGGATGTTTTATTTTTATTCACTTCACTGCTTTAAGTTATTGTCTTGTTGGTTTATCAGGACTTTTAAAACATTTCATTATGATAAATTTCAGACGTACTCAGAGACGGAGAGGACGGAATACTGGACCCGCTTCAGCGATTTTTAATATTTCATTAGGGAGCTTTTGAGCTCATTTAATAATAATCCCTTTCGTTAATTGAGTTCCCAAAATGCTTAAAGTCCTTTGAACTAAAATCTCACTGGACTGAATTGCCAAAAAAGAAAGCTTCCCCCTCTTTTGGGGAAAACAGTGCTTTTGTATATTAGGTTGTGATTGGCTTTTCAGCAACGTCTAATTGTTTGGTGGACAGTGTGGCATCACACGCAGGGCCTGGACAACCCTGTGACCCCCTTGCCTTTCCTTAAACCACAAGGGCAAGGTCAGCTCTCTCAGGAGTTTGGGGGATTCTGTTGACTCTGCTTTTCAACTTGCTATAATTTGAAGGCAAAAGGTTGTTCTGGAGTCTAAATGATTATTTACAAGAGAAACTTGGGAGTGGCTGGCAGGAGTAATGAGGGAGTCTGTTGTCTCCATCAGCCCGCCACGCAGGCGCCCCCCCCCCCCCCCGCCCCGGAAGTGGTCACTTTGGGGGATGGTCACTCACTCCCTTTCCCGGGTGCGAAGGTTCTGGTGGGAAAGGTTGGGAGGTGGGGAGGCGGGGGTGAAGGCTGACTGGACCTGCCTCTGTCTGTTCTGGCTCAGAGCTCCTGTGTGTCATTTAGGCTTCTTAACTTGTGGTTCCTTTTCTCATCTATAAAATGGGGTTGATGATGGTACCTGGCCAATCTTACTGTGGGTGGCTATGAGGGTCAAATGTAAGCTCCAGGAGAGCACCATCCGTTTAGTTCACTGATCTGTCCTCTGTGCCTAGAACAGCACCTGGCACATATTAAGTGCTCAATAAATTTATGTCGAAGAATAGGAGGGTGGGGGGGAAGGAGGAAGGAGGGAGGGAGGACAGAAGGGAGGGAGAAAAGAAAAGAGGGAGGGAGAGAGAGAGAGGAAAACTACATTTATCTGTCTATTCATCACACACCTTTCAGGAATAAAGAAATGTCATTATAAGGCCCCTGAGGGGAAAAAAAAATGCCTGATCCTTCTGGGCTTGGAATGCCTCTCTACTTTTTCTTCTGTAGAAATTATGTTCTTATTCCAGGTTTAGCTCCAGTGACGTTTCATCTTTTTTTAATTTTTTAAAAAATGTTTATTTATTTTTGAGAGAGAGACAGAGACAGAGCATGAGAGGGAGAGGGGCAGAGAGAGAGAGATACAGAATCCGAAGCAGGCTCCAGGCTCTGAGCTGTCAGCACAGAGCCCGACGCGGGGCTCAAACTCACGAACTGTGAGATCGTGACCTGAGCCAAAGTCGGACCCTTAACCAACTGACCCACCCAGGCGCCCCAGACATTTCATCTTTTAATCAGAATGTTTTGGATTTTCTCTGGCAAAATCCACGGCCCCCTGCCCTGTGGTCCCACCCCGTTGTTCATGCTTCTGGAAAGCCCAGATAAGAGGATGGTCATTGTTCCGCTTTGTCAGACGGCAGCAGCAAGCTGGTCATCAGATGTACATCTACGAGGTTGGCATGGTCATCTCCACATTACCATAGGGGACACTGAGATTCAGAAAGGTGAAGTGACTCTCCCGGGTGGACACAGCTAGTAACACGGTTGGATGTAGATCCAAATTGAGCCTTGTCTAATTCCAAAGCCACGCTCAGAGCCCTATTCCCGCTGCTTCTGAGTGCATCCTAATCCTTTGCTTCTGGTTCTCCCTCTCTGGGTTTGGCACTTCTCCTAGGTAGGAATGGAGCCCGTGCCCGTGTCCGCTGCTCCCAGGGTTAGTGCAGAGCTAGGGACACCGGAGGTGTGCAGTAATCAAGTGTGGGTGCATCTCTATGGATGGTCAGTGTAACTCCACGTTATTATGGACAGCGGGGTGGGATCTTCCCCCCTCCTCACCCCGGCTGCCTGCAGGATCCCCCAGGAGTTCAAGAGCCCCCTGGGGCAGGGGCCTGGCTTACTCCAGCCCCTGTGCAACAGGGCTCAGCACATATCAGTTCCCCGTGGGACTGGCAGGTCCACCAGGGTTGTGGGCAGGGGGGTTGGAGGAAAGAGTGGAGGGACTCTGGACACCCAAATGTAAACTCTGTGCAGACAAGGGCCTTGTCTAGCTGTCTAGTTACAGGTGCAGTGCCTGTGGCAGGATGCAGCATGCAGTAGGGCTTAATAGATACGGACTGCAGGCATTGTACAGCCGGTGGGCCAGGCTGAGCGACTACCCAGCGTGACCCTGTCTCCTGCGTGGACAGCAGCTCTGCTGCCCCTCACTGGTGTCTCCGGTCCGGCTTTTGCCTGGAGTGTGGCCTCATAACCTGGTGTGGTTGGATAAACATCCGCTAGGCCAGAGCCGGCCCCGGGGCCCTTGCTGCACCCACTATTCCTTCCGGTCGTCCTCCATGCTCTTCTCACACACCCGCCTCTGCTTCTCAGTTCCTGAACACTCCTATCCCAAGTGGCCAGGAGGATGGTCCTCTGGAGAGGGGGACACAGTGTCCGAGCCACTAGTCCCTGGCCTTGGGCGTGCCCTGGAGCTTTCCTTTAAATGGTGTTCCGACCCCCAGCTGCATTTCAGGTCATATTCCCAGAGAGCCTGCAGATGAGGGCTCAGTCTGTTTATTTTCCGAGATTTCAGAAAACATGCCTCTTTTTTTTTTTTTTTCCCCTCTGACCTTAAACAAAACTTTTCCCCCTCCGACACTTATTTGTATTTTTAACTCCATGAGAAAGTATGGTAAGGGAGCATATTTTCGTTTCAAAACTGTCATTTTAAAAGATTTTTTTTTCCACTAAAAAATAAGCTTTGGGGGATGGAGAGCGTAAGGTGGGGTTTTTTGGTGATGGTGGTCCTGTGGGAACTACTTGGAGCTGTTTTGTGCCTAGAGCTCCTTGTACGCGGCTTCTGCTTGAGAGAGGGCTGTGCAAGGTGAGCCTGTGGCTGTTTGGGTCACTGTTGTGATCAAGGATTTGGGGGCCTCTCTCTCCTCTCCCCCCCGGAAGAGCTGGGGCTGCACCAGCTGAGAGCTGTAAACAAGAATTTCCCTCCCGTGAAAGGAAGTGCTTAATGTCTCTGCTTTTGAGGGCTGGTGTCCTGGGCAGGGTACGGGCTTGTGCCTCTCCTCCCACCATGAGGGTCAAGGATGCCAGCAACCCAGGGGCGTGTTTGCAGTCCCTGAATTCTCTTCTGGCAGATGTGGGCTCAGAATTCCAGAGAGGGTCGAGGACTTGGCCATCATCTCACAGCCACTCGGAAGATGATGAGTGGAGTTCTGAACGAGAGCGGCTTCCCTCTCCCTTGGTCTTTGTACCGTGGGCGCCCTACTCTCGAGTCTCCCTGTGGCCCAGCAGTGGTTTGTTGATTGGCTTCCTGGAGGCATTTTGCTTCAAGCACAGACTGAGCTCTTTGGTCTGACTGGGATAGCCTAGGTGTGGTTCCCCCGTGTTCAGTTTGTACAACTGTGTTCTTTGTTCAACCACTATCGGGGTCAGGGAGGTTAAGCACATCTTTTCAGAGATGTTTCTAGAGTTTAAAACTTAGTTCAATAATTACTTACTCATTGGGAAGCCACTCTGCACTCAAGTAAAATAGAAAACGGGTCACTTCTCACAAGGAGTACTTGCTTAGCAGAGGAGGTTAAATTATGAGAGACCCCCAGATGCTGAACAGCTTCTGGAAGAATGTCTCCAGCCCCTTCTCTCCCCTCTGCTGCCACTCTGCTGGGTCAGTCTCATTCCTTCTCTCTCCTGGACCTTTGCAATGGCCCCTGACATGCTTCCTGACCTTGCTGGCATTGTGGTGGCTCTAACCTTGCATCAGACATGCTTCCCTTTCACAGCCTGCCTCCCACTTCTGCCCAGACTCCTCTGCCTTCCCAGGCACCCCAAGATCCAGCCATTCCCAAGGATCCCTCTCTGCTTGGACTGCTCTCCCGCCCTCTGCTTGGCAGACACCTTCTTGTCCTTCTGGGTCCTCCATTGTCCCCTTCTGTTCTTCTACAGCCTTCTGTTCACACAGGTCCTGTAGATCTCCTTGTTGGGCATAATCCTCTGTTCCCATGTCTGTCTTGTCGTCCACACTGGGCTCCTGTAAGGAGGGAGGGGGCTTTTATCCCTGTGTTCCTGGCAGCAAGCCCAGTGCAGTGCAAGTCTAAGATGGGCGTGTGTTTATTTAGTAAATGCACCCGGGATAGATGGGGAGGGTTGTAGCAAAGCGAGAGGGACAGGAACGGGGGGTCCCTGGCTGATGTAGAGGGAGAAGCTTTGCCGAGGTGAAACCTGAGCTGGCCGTTGAGGGGTGAGTAGACATTCACTTGGGTGGTTTGGGGTACAGGGTCTCAGGTAGTGGAAACAGTGTGACAAGGCTGCTGGAGCCCGCTGTGGGCAGATAGAGGCTAGGAGGCCCAGCTGCAGCCGTGAGCAACGCCGGAGGGTGATCTGATGGGGAGTTTTTCTCTGTAACCTTTAAGTTTCCTGCGGGTTGATGTCTTCCGCTTTCTGTAAGCTGACATGAGAGGCAAAGGAAGGTTCTTTTGGACTTCCCAGGTGTCACCAAATTCAGCAGGAAACTCAGGGAAGCCTGTGGCACCCTTTCAGCTACATGCCTGGCGTCCTCGGAAAGACAGGTGTCTGACCACAGGCGCCTTTTGTGATCCCCCATTCGGAGGTAGTGGCTGGGTGAGTGGGCATGACCTGAATGTGTTGGCCACCGAGGGTGTGACCACAGCTAACCGTGGGCACTGGGGGATGCAGAGCTGTTCTGTGGAGCCAGGAAGGAACTGTCTTCGAGGACCTCCTCCTTGGCTTTCACAGTCGCCTGGTGCCTTCGCTCAGCCTTATCCGCTCATTGTTTCTGGGTTGTGCCCTGGGCCGGTAGCTATTCTGGGGGTCTTTCAGAGAATTCTAAAAAAATAAATAAACCCCAAACTTAGTTCTTACCCTCAGGGAATAAGTACTTTTGAAGTCAGGCACAAACTTAAGGATGCCATTTGCCAGGATGGGGTGGGACTCTCCAAACACTTTTGACTTCACGGTGCTGAGAGAGCACTGCACAGACCCAAGTTCAAATCCCAGCTACCGCTTATAGAGCGCTTACTGTGTACCTGTGACCTCTTATTTGATCTTTGCAAGCGTAGTCCCCTGAGGTCTGTGTTCTTTGCTCAGTTGTTCGCTCGCTTGCTCGCCAAGATTATTGAGCTCCTGTTGTGTACCAGGCATGACTGCAGGTGCTGAGTAAGGCAGACCGACTTTTCCCCCAGGAGTTTCCACCCCAGTGGGAGTTACCGAGGGTGGCAGAAAGCAGCATAGAGCTACAGTGTCTTCCCCAGGAGCGGAGCAGATCCGACAGAGGCTGAGATGCTCATTATCTTTCGTGCCACATTAGACGGAATCCTGGTTTTAGCTTCATCTAATTCCATAGTTTCCAAACTTGTTTTTAAATGTCTTAGGAACCTGTTGTTCAAGTGAAATCCCCCGCTTTAATGGTTTCTAAGGGGTGCCAGGGGCACCCTGTGGGGCCCTTGTGAAACAATTTGAAAGACCACAGTCTAGCCAAGCTCTCATTTTATCAGTGAGGGCTGCAGGAGAGACAGTGCCTCCAACTTCCTGATGCCATTGTGACAGAGCGCCTTCCAGGGTGCCACCATATCCCCTATTCAAGCAGCCCTTTCTCCTCCCAGTGCGCTTGGCTCCAGGGACCGTGCCCATTGCACATGCTCACTGGCCAGCACTTGGGATTTTTCTTCAAACTTAAAGTGTCGTTCTCCCTAAAGAAAATGCTGAAATGCTGCTGAGGAGTAGATAAATATGCATGCCCTCTGAGCCTGGGCGCCTGAGCCACAAATGCCTATGAACAGCTGTGTTTTTAAAATTGAGAGGTGCGGGGCACCTGGGTGGCTCGGTCGGTTAAGTGTCTGACTTCGACTCAGGTGATGATCTCACGGTTTGTGAGTTCGAGCCCCGCGTCGGGTTCTGTGCTGACAGCTCGGAGCCTGGAGCCTGCTTCGGATTCTGTGTCACCCTCTCTCTCTGCCCCTCCTCTCTCTCTCTCTCTCTCAAAAATAAATAAACATAAAGAAAAATTTTTTCTTTAATTGAGAGGTACACAGGATGTGGGCCTGGGAGGGAGGAGAAAACAAATATTCCTTTTTGTAGCCACACAACTGACATTTAAATATATATATATATATATATATATATATATATATATATATATATTTTAATGTTTTATTTACTTATTTTTGAGAGGCAGGGAAGGGGCAGAGAGAGAGGGGACAGAGGATCCGAAGCAGGCTCTGTGCTGACAGCAGAGAGCCCGATGTGGGGCTCAAACTCACGAGCTGTGAGATGGTGACCCGAGCTAAAGTCAGACGCTTAACCGACTCAGTGACCCCGGTGCCCCGAACCACTGACATTTAACTGAAGACTAGTGTGTTACCTTCCAGAGGACTAGCCACAGGGTTTGACCCCCAATCTGGGGTTAGCACTGCTAGCAACGCTCCAACAAGAGGCAGGAGCCCGGGCCCAAGAAGAGTGAGCGGTATGTGTTTTGTGGGGATGGGGAGGGGAAGGGGCAGCCCAGTCTGGACAAAGACGTCAGTGTGCAGTTAGCGAAAGACAGAGGTTGCCCCCGCTGTCATCTATATGGTGGCTCAGCTTAGAAACTCATAGTCCCAGAAAGACGACATGTTTCCCTTGGCTTCCTCCCAATCACAGGATGGAATAGGAAGGACATCAGGACATTGTCTCACCTGCTGTCTGCTTCTAGGAGATCAGTAGCACCTGTGTTCTAGAGCATTCTCCTTTATATTAATATATTGACCTAGGGGTTTACAAAAGATAATTTTTCTGGGTAAGCTTTTCATTGAGGTGTACTGTCCATGTAGAAAAGTACAGAAGCCAGGGCGCCTGGGTGGCTCAGTCGGTTTAACGTCTGACTTCGGCTCAGGTCATGAGCTCACAGTCTGTGAGTCTGAGCCCCGCACCAGGCTCTGTGCTGACAGCTCAGAGCCTGGAGCCTCCTTTGGATTCTGTTTCCCCCTGTCTCTACCACTCCCCTGCTCCCACTCTGTCTCTCTCTCTCTTTTTCTCTCTCTCAAAAATAAGCGTTAAAAACAATTATTAAAAAAAAAAAAGAAAGAAAGCATAGAAGCCGTGATGAACTGCTGGGTGGGTTTTCACAGGGCACACACGTCCTGGAACCAGAGCCCCCACCCTGGAGCCTTCTCCAGGCACCATCTGCCCCAAGGTGGTTCTAACACCATGGGTTGGTTTTGCTCACCTTTGAACACTGGATGACTAGAATCTTATCATGTTTGCCTTTTACATCTGGCTTCCTGTACTCACCCCTGTGTTTGGGATCCAGCCACATGGTTACATGTAGCTGCAGCGGGTTCGTTCTCCTGCATAGAATCCCACTGTCTTCCACTTACCTTTGATGTTCACGGCAGCCCATAAGCGGCACAGGGTGGGGATTGTTGTTCCTGTCTTATGGAGAAGGAAGCCCACAGCTGGGAGAGGGAGGCAGCCTGCTGAGGTCACGCAGGTCATCAGAGGTGAGCTGGGGCTCCCCCAGAAATGTGTCCCCTTAGTCTCCATTCCCCAGACGCTGAGACAGTGCAGTGAGAACCTATTCCTCCCATACCATGTAATATGTTCTGGAACTTTCCCCTCCAGTCCCCTCCGTGCTGCAATAGGAGTTAACTTTTACATATTCTTTTGTTTTGGAGAAATGGAGACTCTGTCCTTCACTCCTCTGGGAAATAATTCACATTCCCTGGAAGTCACCCTTGGCTGGCTGGCTGAGGGATGCCAGCCTCCTGAACTCACCCTCCTTCCAACCCTATAATTATCCATGTTGCTCACCCCCAAGCCCTTCCTTAGTTAGCTGTGATTCCCAAACTGTGAACCCAGCTAGAAAACCTCCAGAGGGTTGGCTTTTCCTGGGAAGGCTGCCTCAGGTGGTCATGTTGGGAACCTTTTCCTCAGACCTAGTGTTGAGGTGGGCACATAGGCAGAGGTGCCTACTTTGTCCTAACAAATCACTAGGAGGCCCTGTCATTTTCTCCTGCTGTAAACCCCACTCCTGCACAGCCCTGGCACAGGCACAGAAGCCTGCTACTGGAACATTCTGTGCCCCAGCTGCTCCTTATTCTTTGTCTTTAAATGGGACGCCTGTTGTCCCACCCCACCACCGCCTCCCCAGTGCAGCAGCAAAGTATGTTCATAACTCTAGATATTTATTTCTGGGCCCTAAAGGTCAAACGCCCTTTCGTCTCCTGGAGAAGTCTGGAATCGTGTCACCCTGAGGAGCTGGGAGCGGATTGTTGGTTGAGCGATAGTCCAGATCGTAGTGGCTCGGGATGTGTCCCATCTGACAGCCTGCCAAGGAAGTGACTTGATCTTTCTGGGAGTGATTTGTCACCTTTGCCCTAGAAATCACCAGTGGCGCTTTGGTCCTCCAAAAGCCCCTGGCTCTCCGTTTTGACCATGTTTCCTTACAATTGAATCATGGGTTTTCTGAATTCCCATGCTGGTTTTGCTTTGCAGCTAAGCCTAAACAGCAAACATGTAGCATGCATAGCATTTTTCTCCCTGCCTGTGCCAGTGGCAGACATTGCTAATCGATTGTGGCACTCCTGTCCACTGAGCCTGACCCCTGTCTTAGGTCCTGGCACTCCAGGCAGCCACGGCCATCTGTTTGGAGCTCGCGGGCTTAGCGAAACCTTTTTGCCATTGTAGCTGCAAGTGGTACAAACAGAAATCCTGCTTTCTGCCCAGGAAACTTGACTTCCAATGAAAGTGCCCAGAAATGAATGAAAGATACCTTTCTGAAGCAGTTGTTAGTTGCCTGGACTTTTTCTGGGTGGGAAGGCAGGGAGTGGGTGATGAGGCAGGTCTTGGCTACTGGGTATTTTGAATTCAGGAGTACACATTCCTTTAGGATGTCATTTACTGCCTCCAGAATCACACTTTGAAGGAGACTGGAAGATAGTAAAATAAATACCTGGGCTTAGTCCCAGCCTCCTGGGGTCTCATAACTGTGGGTGGTTAGTGGAGTCCTCTGGTCACAAATGTGACTTGATACAAGCCCCCACTTTGGAACAGACTCACTTTCTGCTTCCTGAGTGAGACCCCACCTGGCGGAAGGGAGGCTCTTACTGGGGGTGGGGGCAGCCCAAGGGTAGCGGTCACTTTCCCGAGGCCAGGTTTGGTCTGGGCACTCCTTGCTCTGCATGTTTATTTCCAAGGCAGCACTCCAGGGCTCACTGGAGTGCTGACCACCTCTGTTCACGAGAGCTGGTTGTTCGTTTTCTCCAGCAGGCGGCTTAGGCTGAGGATGGGGTCGGGGGCCACGTGGAGCCCCGGCGATTCCTCCTGTGGTCCCACCTTTGTTACTCCCCGCCTCCCCCCCTCCCAGTGCACTGTGTTATTACAGCTGGACTGGCTTGGTGTATCGGCCTCTGGCCAGCCTACCTATTGGTTTAAAACCAGACTTAATCAAAACGTAAATACTTCTTGGGGCCAGAAAGCAGGTCTTTCCAGGCGTTTGAGCAGAGGCAGCAGAGCTCAGGAGCCTGAGGAGAGGGTGGGGCCTGTCAGGCTCCTTGTACGCAGAGACTTGGGGTTCCCTGGGGCCTCTGTCCGGGGCCTCTAGAGGAGCGCCTGTTGCCAGGGAGACCGACGCCCCACCTGCCCCACTGCTGCTTGTGGACGCTATCACTGGGGCAAAGGTTGTTCTGGTGCTGACAGTATCTGCTCCCTTCCTCCTTCCCTGACCCCCCTCGCCTTCCCCACCCCCTCAGGGTCAGTGACAGGAGGTAGCATTTCACAAGGGGGACCTCAAGGCTCAGAGGGGCTCAGATGTGACCCTCTCAAGATTGCTCAGTGAGTAGAGGATGGTCACGTGCATTTATGGAGGGCTAACTTTTCACATGGTCTGGACTCTGAGGCTCAGCAGTGACCAAGGCAGATGCTCTCCCTGCCCTAGGGTGGGGGTGGTAGGCTGGCAGTGAACCAGGAAGCAAACAAGATCGTGTCATGTGGAAAGGAACAATTTATAAGTACATAAACAGGAATAATTCCTGATAGTGATAGATACTGTAGAGTCGATGAGATAAAGCAGAATTCGATGAGGGGAGGGGACAGTCTCTGCAAGGGGAAGTGTCACTGTAGAGGGGCCCAGGGAGCCTCCACGGGGGCATAGGATCACAGGGGTCAGAAAGGAGCCATCAGAGGGTGGTGGGGCAGGAGGCACAGCTGGTGCAAAGGCCCGGAGGTGGGCATGGGAAAGAGGTCAGGTGCCCAGTGGAGTGTGCGTCTGGGGCGTGGCAGGGGCCGAGCCGAGAGGCAGGCAGGCGCGGGTCGTGCGCAGGGCGGTTGCACGTTGGAGATCATTGGAGGACTTTAAGTGAGAGAATTCCATGGTGTGCTTTGAGTTCGGCCAACCCTGGCAGCTGGGCGGGGATGGTTTGAAGGGGGCGAGAACAGACAGGTGGGAGAGCAGGAAGGAGGCTGGGCCAGTTGAGTGGCAAGAGAGGATGCTGGCCTGGTCCAGGTGGCAGCAGTGGAGACGGAGGGAGGGAACAGGCAGGTGTTTTCGGGTAGCCCCACAGACTCCGAGATGGACCCAGTGTGGAATGTAAGGCGGGGAGGGGCAGGTGAAGATCCGGGGTGTCTCCAGGGTTTGAGGCTGGAGAGGGCTTCTCTAATCCGCTCACCACCCAGGGTTGCACTGTGCCCCGCGTCCCCTCCCCAGGCAGACCCAGGATCCTGGCTTACCCTGAAGTGCCAGTGTGATGCCCGGCTCCTGCGAGTGTCCATCGTCCCGCCTGGAGGCAGGCTGGCCAGTGTGATGTTACCCGGAGCTTGGGGATGGGTCTGGACTGTGTTTAGTGCCTGAGAACAGCTTGAGGGGCCGCCTTGGGCACCCCTGGCTGATGGGCGCAGGGAGCGAGATGCGGCCGGCGGAGGAGTGAACCGGGGAGAGGAAGGGCATGGGGAGAAGTGGTTGGTCCTTGGTGACAAGGATGGGACAACAGTGAGAGCGGCGGGGGACGGAGCTCTCACCGTGCACTGAGTTGGGAGCCGTACGTGTTTTCTCAGTTATTCCTCCCAACCCTGAGTGGCAAAGCAAATCTCATTCTCATTCACAGATGCAGCGAGCAGGGCTCAAAGAGTGTTTGGCCCAGGGTCACCCAGCTAGTGAGTGGCCGGGCTCCCTGACCTGCCCCGACTCCTTAGCCCGTGCCCAGCACCGTCCTCAGTGTCCCATGTTGTCCCATTGCCAGTCGTCTGCTGAGGGCCTGTGTAGGGGTGGCAGCCCGACAACCCACTTCCCCAGGGAGGTGCTCACTCTGTGCACGCGGCTGAGACTGCAGGGACAGTGCCGACAGGGCATGTATCTTAATGGGAGTCATCTGAGGGCTCCCTTCCCCTTCTCCTCCCTCCCTTTCTTTCCTTCCTTTCCTGGAGGACTTGCTTCTGGGGTCAGGCCTGGTGGCAGCTATAGGGAGAGGGGACCTTTGGGCCTGGGCAGGAGCTCTGCTGGGCCTGCCCTTGAGGGCGTCTGAGCCCCCACAGCTGCCTGGGGCCTGCCACCTGCAGCTTCCTGCCAACGGGTGGGAGGTGGAGTCCCTTCATCAGGTGTGGAGGAACTCAAAGGATTCCCTTAGGGTCTGAGGGTGAAAATAATGCCAGGAGGTTGTTACATCAAGTTTTCTTTAGCAGGGAGGAGGGGTGGTCATTATTCTGACGTCCAGGAGAGGGGGGTGTGATATGCCTACCTTTTCCAAACCGCAGTTCAGGGGCTCTGGCCCGAAAGATGACCATCTCTGTCTTTATGGGGACAGGGTGTGAAACTCCGGGGCTGAACGGTGAGGTGTGGTGCCCCTCATTGCTGCCTCCTCTGTGTCTACCCGCCTCCCTACGGAAACCCCTGGGTGCAGGGCTGCTTCTGCTGCTGACCCCCGGCAGACACACAGGAGGTCCTGGTTGGTGGGGCGGGTGAGACCGAACGAATTGCCCGTGGTCTTACATGCTTCTGTCTTGCTGTAGACAGGCACTAGCCAGGCCGGTAGCCGCTCGCCACATGTGGCCGTGGAGCCCTTGAAATGTGGCCAGTCTGAACTGGGATGTGCTCTAAGGGTACGATATACACCGGGTGTCAAAGACTTTGTGTGAAAAGAAGTAAAAATGCCTCATTAACAATTTTTTATGCTGATTACGTGTTGAGTGGTAATATTTTGGATTTACGGAGTTAAATAAAATATGTTCTTAAAATTAATTTTACTTTCCTTTCTATACCTTTTAAAAAATGTTTATTTATTTTGAGAGAGAGAGAATGCGAGTAGGGAGGGGGCAGAGAGAGAGGGAGAGAGGGGTAGAGAGAGAATCCCAAGCAGGCTCCACGCTGCCAGCACAGAGCCTGATGCGGGGCTTGAACTCACAAACCATGAGATCATGCCCTGCACCGAGATCAAGAGTTGATGCTTAACCGACAGAGCCACCCAGGAGCTCCTCTCTTTCCTTTCTAATTGGCTAGCAGCCAATTTAAAATTGTCTATGTGACTTGTATTATATATCTTTTGGAGCTTCTGACCGTCCAGCTTCCAGGTCTCCCTACCTCAAAGGCATTGATTGAGTGTTCATGTTTGAAAGATCTGGGTTAGAATACTAATTCTACCGTTCCTGGCTATTACCAAAGACAGGACCCTAAGCCTCAGTTTCCTCACCTCCGAAATGAGGATGGTCAGTCAAACCTTACAAGCCAGTGTCAGAATTAAATGGAGGAGGCAGGAAGTGCCTCGTGTGTAGGCCAAGATGTTTCTCAAGGAGGCAGGCTGTGATTCTGGGGGTGTTGGTCAGATCATGATGGAGTCCTGCTCCTGGGACTTAGGTACAGGCGAGTGAAACAAAAAGGAAAATGAAATCACCACTTTCCACCGTTCCTCAGTTTCCTCATCTGTCAGAGCCAGAACTGACTTGTCGAGTTGTGGGATTGGGGCGGGTCAGCCTGTAAAGAGCGTCCTTTGGCAACAGCACCTAATGGCTCTTATTATTTTTATTTCCTTGGCCGCCCCCCACCCAGTTTTCTGTATCCAGCACTTTCTCTTGAAGCTTTAGAAACAGAGACTTTAAGTGATTGGTAGCAAGCGAAGGCACACAGCTCAGACCTACTCCTTGGCCTGACCTCAGGGTCAGGTGTGGCCAGCAGGTGGGGGCTGGTCCATTCCAGCTGTGCGGGGATGCAAGGGAGGAGGTACAGACTCTGGCTCTCGGGGTTCCCAGAGCATCAGCATGGCCGTGGCAAGTGTCGCCCAGACCTGCCGTGGTGGCACAGGAGCTGGTGCCTGGCCGTGAGGAGCCGTGGGAGGGCCCGGGTGAAGGTCTCCTTAACCTCACCTTGTGAGTGAGGGTACACTGAGGGTCTGGCCCAGAGCCTCTGGCCTTCCAGTTCCCAGCGCTCCCTTCATCAGGGCACAGGGCTCTCAGACGCGGCAGGAACCCGGGGGCAGAGCAGGGGGCAGGTGGAAAGATGTGTTGGGTTCATCTCTGAGTCCTGAGTGGAAAGGAACACGGCACAGCCTGCTTCTGGGGTGATGCCTTTGCTCGGTCATTCGTTCAAATACTTTCTTCTTTACAGACACTTACGGACACTTCCCTGGGCACCAGGCAGTGTCCTGGGCACCGATCACTGGTGGCAAAAGGGATGTGGTCCCTGTTCTCTTGCAGGGAAACCTAATAAAGACACAGATTATGACATGTGCTTTAAAGGAAAGACTGGGGAGCAGTGGGAGAGAGGAAAGTGGAGACATAACTCTTGGGTTGACAGAAAGGGGGTTCAGGGAATGATGTGACGCTAAGTGAGACCTGAACACGTGGCCAGTGAAGCAGGGCGATGTGTCTCAGAGTGCTCAGAGAAGCCTTATTTGTGATGGTAAACATTTGGAAATAATAGCCTACGTGTCTCTCAATACAGAGTGAATGAATTATTTTGACAAAACCTATGTGAATGCGTATTGAAAAAATTTTATTCTCTTTAACCTTGAAACATGTCATTAAAAACAATGAAACGGGAAGTATATATCTGGCAGAGGGAATGACGTGTGCAAAGGCCCTGAGGCAAGAAGATATAACTTTCTCAGTGAGGAAATAAGTGAAGGCCTGGCTTTTGCCCTGGAGGCCACCCCACGTTGGGCCTCTTTCTGTTCAAAAGCTGCCCCTGAGACCAGGAAAGACCCCGTACAGAACCTTATGAAGACCTTTCTAGGAGGAGCCCTTGGAGTCAGTTTGAGGATAGTGTGACGGTGGGGGAAATTGAACCATTGGGGCAGTGCCTGTCTGGGCCAGATTTGTGGGAGGGGAAAGTCTTTGGGGTGAGTCAGCCCTCTGGCTGGAAGAAACAGAGCCTAACTGAGCTTCCACCAAGGACCCATGGTGATCCCTGTCTCCTTCTAGGGAGGCATTTTGCCTGCGAAACAGGCGATCTGAGTGAAGTGAGTCACTGTGTTCCCCACTGTTAATCACAGACAGCTCTGAGCAGGTCTGTTCAGCCTGAACTGCACTCACTGATGAACTGTGATGCCTAGACAGGCAAGCTGGACACGTGCCTCAGCTTTGTGTCCATGCACGGCTGGCTCTTCTAGGACTCTCTGAAAGTTAGTCAGGGCCTCCCGGACCCCGGAAACCTGGATTGCACAGAGAAGACCACAGATCTGTCCAGCACCTTGCTTTTCTGATGTGGAAACGGAGGCCCAAAGGTGTCCAATCTGAGGTCACATAGAGAGACAGGGGGCCTGGCTGCCATTTGCACTCCAGAGCACTTTCTCTTGGCCCTGAACGTGGGTCTCTATGTCCCTAGCCAAGGTTAGTCCTGTTGACCTCTTTTGGGGAAAGATGCGTTGTGTCTGACTCTGACCCCTGAGCCTGGTGGGTGGGGTGGGAACCATACATGTGAGGTTCTGGCCGGGGCCTCTGCACCTGCAGATGTTTCCTGCAGCTGTTCTGCTGGGGAGCACTTCCCTCCTCCACTGTGTGACTCTGGCTGCTGTGTCCTTTAGTAGGTACTGGGCGTAGGGCAGGGTGCCAGGGGACCATGATCACCCTGCCAGACCCTCCTTCAGGCTAGTCCATATCGGGTGGTGGTTAAAGGGTAATGGGGAGTTGCCTGAGAAAATACTGTATGACCTGGTGATTCACTTCTCCTCTCTGGGCCTCTTTGTCCCCAGCTGTTCACTGAGGGGCAGGGCTGGGTGATCACCAAGGTCCCTCCCAGCTCTGACATCCATTAGTTCTGACTCTGGTGGAGAGGAGGGGATAATTACAGCCCTCTCTCACTGAGCTGTCTTCACTGTGCCAAATGCTTTACACACATCATGTCCTGACTCCTATGTCTGTGAGGCACACAGGAGTCAGTTGAAGCAAAGAGAGGTTGAGTGATATGCCCAGAGTGGCACAGCTAGTAAAGGACACAGCTGGGATTTAAACCCAGGCAGCCTGGCTCTGGAACATATGGTCTTAATTATCACTGTGCCAGGCTGAATCAGGGCCCTTCAAAGATGTCGACATCCACATGCAACCTGAGTGTGTTACTGACATGGTGAAAGGGACTTTTCAGATGTGATAAAGTGAAGGATCTTGAGATGGGAGGTCATCCTGATTATCCAGGTGGGCCCAATGTAATCACAAGGGTCCTTACAATAGAGAGACTGAGGAAGATTGGACTACAGAGCAAGAGGCCAGAGTGGTGATGCTTGCAGGTGACTGCTTGTTTTGAAGATGAAGGAAAGGACCATGAGCCACGTAACGCAGGATGGATGGCCTCTAGAAGGTGGAAAAGGTGAGAGCACAGAGTCTCCTCCAAAGCTTCCAGAAGGAACCGGCCCTACTTGTACCTTGATCTTAGCCCAGTTTGACTTCCAAAACTTTAGCGTAATAAATTCATGTTATTTTAAGCCACTGAGTTTGCAGTGATTTGTTACAGCATCGATAGGAAGCTAAGTCACCCACGTTCCACTTGCTGTCGCCTGTGGCAATCTCTGCTTTTTGTATTTGGATTTGATTCTGAATTTCTAAGGGTAGAAATCTCATCCGCCAAATAGAGCTCTCCTTGGCCATTTTACAGTGAAGGAAGCATATTTTAGAGGAAGACTTTGTAAGGCCAACTGCCTTGTCCCTGTTTACTCTGCTGTGTAATGGAATTAGGAGGAGAAGGTACAGAGGGAACATGGTCATGGGGGGCCTGGGACCCCAGTATAGAGCCTGCCTCTGCAAGTCCCCAGGTAGACGCTCCACTTCCCCAACCACTGTCTTTAGTCTCCTCTGAGCGGTCCCGAACACTGTATGCCTGCCACATCTTTGTGGGCCAAGCAAGCAGAGCCAGGGCGAAAGTCTATGACAGCAGTAGGTGGTGGGCTAGTCCTCAGGTCCTTGCAGGGAACACAGGTGGTTCCTGGGCTCATGGTTCAGGCTCATGGTTCATTCTCAGGTACAGTGTGCTCCTGGTGGAAGTAGCCCATGAACTTTACTGGGTCAAGAATTTACATATCCTCTAAAGGAAACAGTTCTTTCCGCAGAGATGCTGCCTTGAGCTGATCTTTAAGGACAAAGTGCCGGCTCTGTAGACCCCAAGGTGAGGCCCTCTGGTTGCTTCCGGGAGCACACAGACATCCCCAGAATGTGGCTTTACTGCTTTCAGATCCATCACAAGGACCATAGGACCTGAGAACTCCTCCACCCAGCTCCTTGTCTGGAGAAACTGAGGCCCAGAGAGGGGAAGGCACACCTAGGCTCTCACGGCTAGTTAGTTAATTGTTTCCTTGATGGAGATTCCAAGGTCTCAAACGACAGGGGATTTTTCTGGGATCACATTAAGACAGGAAATGCATTTATTCATTCATTTAACAACATTTTATTGGATACTTGCTTGGTGCCAGGCACTGGGTACATTCATGGTGCCAGCTTCCAAAAAAATAGCCTAAGGGATAGAGAGGAGTGGATGGTAATAAGCAGGATTAATAAATGAATAAACTAATTTCAGGTCATTATAGTTTGTAAAGGGAATCCACAAGACGTAGCGATGGGGAGTACTGATGGGGAATCATGCTCAGTAGACAGGGTGATCAGTGAAGACCCCTCTGAGGAGGTGATTTCTCAGCTGGAAAGTGAAGGTAGGGCCATGGGAAGAGTGTTTCAGGCGGAATAAACAGCCAGGACATAGGCTCCGAGTGGGGAGAGCTGATGCATATGAGAAACAAAAGACAGCCCAGTGCAGCTGGAGCAGAGTGGACCAGGAGATGAGGCCAGGGAAGGGAGGCAGGTGGGCTTTGGCCTGAAGGGCCTTATGGCTCGTGGCAAAGAGTTCAGGTTTCATCCCGTGGGCCACGGGGAGCCACTGGAAGGACTGGAAGTAGTTTGCATTTGTAGAATGCTACAGGCTGCAATGGGTCAGGCAGAAACCAGGTGGAGGCAGAGAGGCCAGTCTGCAGTCATCGTATGAGATGTGATGGTGGCTTGGCCCGTGGCAGTGGCCGTGGAGGAGAAGGGAGATGGCAGAGTCAATACGTCATTTAGAAGTAGAATCCATAGGACTTGATGGATGGTTGCAGGCAGAAGGCAGTGTCAGTTAACTGTACTTGTGTAACAAATTGCTCTAGACTTAGCAGTTTAGAACAACAAACATTTGTTGTCTCGTGGTTTTTGTGGGTCAGAAATTTGGGAGCGACTTAGCCGGGTGGTTCTCCCTCAGGGTCTTTTATGAGATTGCAGACAAGATGTCGGCTGGGGCTGCCATCATCCGAAGGCTTGAATGGGGCTGGAGGCTCCGCTTCCAAGGGGGCTCGTTCACATGGTTGGCAAATTAATGCTGGCTGTCTGCAGGAGGTCTCAGCTCCTCCCCACATGAGCCTCTTCATAGGTCTGCACAAGTGCCCTTCACGAGAGTGATCCAAGAGAGCAGGGAGGAGGGCACACTGACTCTCATGACCTAGCCTCGGAGTCATACTCCATCACTTCTGCCACATCCTGTTGATTACACAGGTTCAGTATGGGAGGGGACCATGCAGGCTATGGATACCAGGAGGCAAGAATCACTGGGCCATCTTGGAGGCTGCTTACCATAGAGGCCAGGAGGAGGATGGAATGAGGAATGACACATAGGTTTTTGGCCTCAGTGCCTGTATGAATGGTGGTGCCATCTGCCAAGAGGGAGAAGCTGGGGGAGGAAGCACGGATGAAGGTAGATGGGAATCAAGAACTCTCTCCTGGACCCCAGTTTGGGAGGCTTCATCTCTGCATTGGAAACTCTTTTCTCTGTAGCTGTCTCTGTGCTGCGCCAATTTTGGGCTTCTGTGGCCTCAGGCTTTGGGGGAACGTTCTGAGGGGTCAGTTCTCATGTGTCTCTTGAGATAACTCCACATGAGCCTTGTGGGCTGGGAGTTAAGAACCAGGCGTTCTCGGGTTCAAATCCCAGCTTAGCCACTTAGCGGCTGTGTGAACCTGGGCCAGATACTTGGCTTCTCTGGGCTTGTTTCCTCACATGCACAGTAAATCAACTTTGCTGTGGTGTCCTGAGGCTCAGGGAAAATGGAGCACTCAGACCAGGGCCTGGCCCTCCCTTTCCTCTTTGTACCTCAGACCTCCCAGCCCTATATGGGCAGTTGTATCTACACCACAGCATACCCAGGTCGCTGGATGGATAATGATTGGGAGGGCTTTCTAAAGAATCTGTTCAGCTTCTTTTAGGTAGGTGATGCAAAAATTCTGGGGGCAACAGAAGTAATTATTACTCACAGGGAAATGCAAATATTTTTATGAATATCGTATGAAAAACTGGGGCATTTTTTTCATGAGCAAATAGTCCTGTTTATTTCTCCAACAAAATAACCACAGCCGGGCCGCTGGAGCCAACTTACAGCTGCCAGTGGCTTTTCTCCGGGGTCAGCTCACACCCCCCTGTCCCCCCCACCCAGCCTTTCTCTTCCTTAACCGAAAGAAAACATAGCGAAGACAAAAGTAACCAAATTTGGGCTTTGCTGAGAGAAGAGGATTACTTTTGCAGTGAAAAGTTAGTTTTTGTGGCCAAACTTTCTCAACTGTGAAAACCGGTGTGGACAAAGTGTAGTAAGCCCCAAAATACATTTGAAATATGGTTTTCCTTGGAAAGGACATTTTTAAGAAGGTCATCAGTGTTTGCAAGAGGATGAGGTGTCTGCTTTCGCTTGAAGGAAATTTCTCTCAAGCCCTGAAGAGACACAGAGGAATGGAGCAAACAGTGGAAAGCCCCAGGGAGGGGAGGGGAGGTCTGGGGGGGCCAGGATGGGGAGCGGCGGGGTTTAAATCATGTTAGTGCCTACCTGGTACCTGGTGCGGCGCTAGGGTTTTAAGCAGGTGCTCTGTCTGACCCTTACAAAGGGCTTCTGGATGTTTTCCAAATCAGAAAACTGGCCCAGAGAGGTTGGCGAGGTGGCCTGGGGCCACTCAGGCCACAGACAGAGGCATCAGAAGTCCCACGCTGCCCATTTGATGAGAGCCCCCACCCTGCCTTTCTGCGCTGCGCACGGAGAAGGGGCTCTAAGTTCAGGGTTGGGAGAGCTGACATAACTGAGGGGAAGGGCAGGAGAGGCTGTCTGCACCCTGCCCCCTCCCAGGGAAGGCAGCTGGATTCCCATTTTGAGGGAGGAAAACACAAGCTCAGAAAAGGCTATGGTGTGTGGTATGGTTTTTTGTTTGTTTGTTTGTTTGTTTTGAAGTCCATTTGGAAACCATCTCTTCTCTTCTGGCCCTGCCTCTCTGTCTATCCATCTACTTACTCATAAATGATTTATTGAGCCTTTACTATGTGTCGAGCACTGTTCTGGGTGCTTGGGAAATAGCAGAGAATAAAACAAGATTCCTGCCCTCATGAAGCCTACATTCCAGTGGAAGGAGGGGCAGAGATAGGTGACAAACAATGGACAGAATAAAGGAGCCACACAGAATGCTACAAGGTTATGGGTGTAACACAAATGAAAAAGTAAAAGGGTTCCAGGCAAAGGGAACAGCAAGAACAGAGAAATTCAGGCGAACTAAGACCCTGGGGCCAAATCCAGTCCGCTGTCTGCTTTTGGAATAAAGTTGTATTGGAACACAGCCCGTTTGTTTACAGATTGTCTGTGACCCAGAGACTCCATGTGGCCCTTACAGAAGATGTTTGCTGACTCCTGAGCTAGAGCAGAGGTCCTCAGGTGGGAAGGTACCCAGGGCATGTGAGGATTTTGAGGAGAGTGTGGTGTGAGGGAGGGAGTCGGGGCAGGTGAGGTCAGAGAGGAAATGGGTCCATATCACGGAGGCATGATTTCCGTGTGGTACCCTCTGAAAAACATGGGATAGATGCTGACATCCTGCTGATGGGGAAGTTGTGTGTGTGTGTGTGTGTGTGTGTGTGTGTGTGTGTGTGTGTGTGTGTGTTGGGGGGACGAGTGGTAGGATGGACAGATGGTTGCACTTGGAGTCAGAAGAAAGACCTGGGCTGGAGGCCTGCTGTCTGTCCCTGGCCAACTCCGTGCTCTCAGTTCTCTTATCTACACAAGTCATGTGGCTAGAGTGTTGATGGTGGCAGTGGTGGGCAACTGGGTGGTGGCGAGAATGCTGGTGGTGGCAGCGGCCACGTGAGGGGGGAGGAGGGCGTTCTTGTTAGTGATGGTGGTGGTGGCGATGGTCGCGGGGATGGTGGTGAGGAGGATGCTGGGGGGCGTGGCGACGGTGGCGGTGGTGATCATGGCTGCATTTAGTGAGCCCCTACTGTATGCTGGGAACTTCGCACACTTAGCTCTAATTCTTAACCCAGCCAAACAGTTGCATAGCGGCCTCATCCTCTGCCGGAGAAAACACCGAGTGACTTAGCGAGACCACGCAGCCGCTGTGCGGCACGGCTCGGGTGACAGTGCAGGTGACAGATAAGTACCCACGCGTCACGTCGCAGTGAGGAAGCCTCGAGGCAGTGCGCATGCGAGTCCCTGGTCCACAGCCCAGCTGTCACTCGGGGGGCGGCAGCCTTTGGTCGAGGTGGCCCAGTCTCAGCCCCGCCCTCAGCAGCAAGCTTTCCTACCTTGCCTCCCCGCCCTGCCAAAGCCACACCAGCGGCCTCCTTTCTCGCAGGCTCAGTGTGCTGGAGAGGGGCCATGTCTCCCTGTCCCCGTGGCTACCGTTTACCAGGCCTGGTGTTGGTTTGGGTTTTCCTAATTTGAGGTTGTGGGATCCTTCTGGTGGTGGCTGAGGTTTTTCTTCTCTGGAAACCCCACTGTGGTGAGGCCGTGAGGGGGGCCCGGAGGTGCTGGGACCTGCCCACAGGCCACAGGCCCCACGTGGCTTGTGCCACCCTCCGTGTTTCGTGCCACTTCCACACGGCACTTCCGTTCAAGGGCATGCTGGACGTTTCAGGTTCTCGCGGCTGCAGCTGCGGCTCGGGGAGACGTTCTGGGGTCGGATAACTGTGGGTGTTTGCCTCCCCACGTCCTACGGGCCTGGGGTGTGCGACTGCCCACCGTGGTTTTTGCCCGCCTTCCTGGTGGGGGCGGGGAGTCCCCTGAACAAAGGGAGCCCCCAGCTAAGCAGCTGAGCTCAGCTCCCAGGCGGGTTAATGGGGCCTGGAAAGGCCTCCAGTCTCTCTGCCTTCTCTCTTCGCTGACTCTGGGCAGGTGGCTCCTTGGGCTGGCTGCACCTGCACCAGACTGGCAACCTTTTGAACGGAGCCTGGGCTCAAGCCTGCCTTCTGGGCCTATCCCTTGGGTCTCTGGAGTGATAAGAAGGGTCAGTGTCTGCTGGGAGGTGACGCTGCTGGTTGTGTCGGGCCGTGGAAAGCAAGCGGACTTGGGCGGGGAGAGGCTCAGTGCCCACCCCCCCACTGCTTCCCCCTCTGGCCCACCCCTGGGGGTCCTATGCCAGCTAGGAAGGTGCAGAACACGCTCGAAGACCCTAGGCTCCGTGATGCTTCCTGAGGGGCCGTGGACTGGGTCCAGCATGAACGGCACAGTCTCATCTCAGGAGATTCTGGGCCAGAGATGCCTTTGGCGGCCCCAGGTTACATTTTCCTCCAAACATTCCAATCAGCGGGTAGTTATCGGGGCATCTCCACCCACCCTGTCCCCGGCACCACCAGATCCTGACCTCCCAGCTCCAGCACTTTGGGACAGTGTGGTAGCAGAGGAACTGAGGGCAGGAGGCATCTAGAAACTTCACAGAGGAGGGCGCCCTGAGGCAGAGACCACGCAAGTGCTGCGGGGCCCAGCTGGGTCCTATAATTGGAAGTTGCCTTGTTCAGGGCTGGATGAAAAGAGACTTTGAACCAGTGAGATGCTGCACACCCGCCTCATCAGCTTCAGCCGGGGGGCCACTCTGGTGGTGGCAAAGGCGGCCAAGCCCGGCTGGATGGGACAGAAATATCAGTGCTGGGAGGGCAAGGGTAGGAGGCAGCAGACGCAGGGGTAACCTACCTTATCAGAAAAACCGGCCTCCTCCGCTTTGCCCGTGGCCTCTGAGAACACTCCCAGCCTCCCCGTGGCGGCATTTTCTGGAAAGCCAGTCCTGCTGGCGGTGCTTTGGAAACCGAGACTTGAAAGCTCACCTGGGTAGAAAGGACTTGAACAGATTCTTTAGCCCCACAGACGTCACAGGCGAAATTGTAACACTACCTTCCACTTGACTGGCCAAGAGTGGGTGAGTCATCGGCCTCTTGTGCTGGGAACACAGAGAGAGATCCTTCCCACGTACAGTCACCAGGATACTCGAGAACTTCCCAGACCTTGATCAAAGTGCGTCGAGAGAGGCTCCTCCACTTTTCATGCTCCCCGCACCCCCTAAGTGTTGTAAAGAACTGCTTTACCACATAATTCGGATTTCTAACAGGTTTAGTCCCTTGCGTTACCATAATGCTGACTTTTTCTGAGCCTTGTGGCCCCCAGCAGCCCACAGGCCATCCGCTGGAGGGAAGACCTTGTGGCAGCAGGAGGAAGAAGGGGCCCCAGTGGGAATCCGGGGGCTCCTGAAGCCTGCGCCCCTTCCCACCACAGCCCGTGCCTTCAACCGGCAGCACCCAAATGTTCTAGAAGTGAGGGTGGTTGCTTCTGTGGTCTTGCGCAGCCCGCCTTTGGTGATGTCTGGCACTGCTGCCGTGGGGGCTTCTGTTCCGAACGTTCGAGCCCGAGCCCCAGGGAGGCCTGCTGCTTGGCCAGCCTGCCTTCTTGCCCCGGGGCCTCCCTTCTGCAAGGGCCAGAACTGATTGGATTGTGCAGAGTCTAGGCTGGCCCATGACCTGTGGCCGGGACTTTAGAATCAGGGTTCTGGGGGCACCTGAGTGGCTCGGTCGGTTAAGCGTCTGACTTCGGCTCAGGTCATGATCTCATGGCCTGATCTCACAGCTGGCGAGTTTGAGCCCCGCATCAGGCTCTGTGCTTACGGCTCAAAGCCTGGAGCCTGCTTCAGATTCTGCGTCTCCCTCTCTCTCTGCCCCTATCCCGCTCATGCTCTGTTTCTCTCTCTCTCAAAAATAAATAAACATTAAAAGAATCAGGGTTCTGGGAGGCAGGTGGTGAGCCAGGCCAGGGGGACCTAAGGACTTGGGGTCCTTGACAGCTACAATACATTTCTTTTTTTTTTGAATTTGAATTTGAATTTGAATTTTTAAAATTTACATCCAAATTAGTTAGCATATAGTGCAACAATGATTTCAGGAGTAGATTCCTTAAGCCCCTTCCCGATTTAGCCCATCCCCCCTCCCACAATCCCTCCATTAACCCTCAGTTTGTTCTCCATATTTATGAGTCTCTTCTGTTTTGTCCCCCTCCCTGTTTTTATATTATTTTTGTTTCCCTTCCCTTATGTTCATCTGTTTTGTCTTTTAAAGTCCTCATATGAGTGAAGTCATATGATTTTGTCTTTCTCTGACTAATTTCACTTAGCAGAATACCCTTCAGTTCCAACCACGTAGTTGCAAATGGCAAGATTTCATTCTTTTTGATCGCCGAGTAATACTCCATTGTATATATATACCACACTTCTTTATCCATTCATCCATCGATGGACATTTGGGCTCTTTCCATACTTTGGCTGTTGTCGATAGTGCTGCTATAAACATGGGGGTGCATGTGTCCCTTCGAAACAGCACACCTGTATCCCTTGGATAAATGCCTAGTAGTGCCACTGCTGGGTCATAGGGTAGTTCTATTTTTAGTTTTTTGAGGAACCTCCATGCTGTTTTCCAGAGTGGCTGCACCAGCTTGCATTCCCAGACAGCTACAATACATTTCTGATACTAACTACCCCAGAGTTTTAGCACAGACTGCACAGATGAAGGGCACAGTCCCAGAGACTGACCTCCCTTCAGACCCCAGCAGCAAGTTTGGGGGTCCCGGGCTGCACTCACTTCTGACCGGCAGGCTACAAAGTCAGGGATTCTCTCACCCCCTCAGGCTGATAATTCACTAGAATGACTCACAGACCTCAGATCACTTTACTTACAATGTTGTTAGAGCAAAAGGACACATCCAAACCAGCAAACGTGAGAGGTGCATAGGGCAAGGTCTGCAGGAGACACATCACCTTCCCGGCAGCAGCCGGCAGATCACCTGAGCCTGGTGCCTAGAGCTTTTGCCGGAGGTTTCGTTACTTAGGCGGCAGTGATGGAATCGTTGGCCATGGGGTTGAGCCCAATCTCCAGTTGCTCATCTCTCCCTGGATGGTATCACCAGGCTCAGAACCTACCCGATCATATGGTTGGTCATTCTGGCATGGTCAGCCCCACCTTGAGCCATCTTGTTAGCATAGACTCTGGTATGGTTTTGGGGGCCCCGCATGAATAAAAATGCCATTCTGTCACCTGGAAAATTCCAAGGACTTAGAGGTCACCATCCAGGAACCAGAGACAAAGGCCAAATTCTTCATTGTACACCAGTGGCCAGCTGGGCCTGTGCAAGGGGGTGAGTGAGTATGGTCTACAGAGGGGCAGCTGGTGGAGTGAGGGGCAGACACCCCAGCCCCAGCTTCTCCATGTCTCCATGGCCTTCTGATTCCCAAAACCCAGCTGCTCTTGGCTGCCTTTCCTTGGATTCTTAGAGGCCCCCATGATCCTGGTAACAATCCCCTTTGCAGGTCAACTCAAATGAGTCTCTCTTCCTGCTAACCTTGGCTGGAACTGTATTCACCAATACTGTTTTTCGATTTGAGTCGACAAGTCTTTCCTAGAGGAACATACTCTGTGGGAAAATATTCTCCCTCCTCAGAGCCCTCGAAACACGTCAGGTCCTCTGTGGACCCGGCGAGCCCATCTCCAGAGGTGGTTCACTCCTCTCTGGGATCCGTAGAACAATCAAGGTCCAGAGGCTGTCAGAATGTAGAGACACGTGGTAGGGGAAGTGTGTACTTACTGTTGGTACAGGAGGGGTTTGTGGGGGGTCCTGTCCAGCTTGTTAGGAGCCAGGCCAGGGCCTGGGGGCATAGAATAGGGTTCCCTGAGACTGGCTCCCCCACCTGGACCCTTATGGGCCAGCACCGAGCATGTTGGAAACAGGAGGGCCCTTGTACAGTTTGCCTCTCGCCCTGGCTGGTGGCCTGGTAAGTGGCTTAAGCTGATTCAAGTCAGGCAGGTTGCAGGGACCTCGGTGCTTGTCAGGCAGATCCCAGGATCACTGAATATGGGGGCTGGGAGGAACACTTTTGGTGGTTTGTCCCAACTTTGCTGTGTCTCTTCAAATCCTTTTTTAGAGAGAGAAATTCCCAGAGAGAGTGGTTCCATCTCCCATTTCCCATGTGATGTTCAGGGACTTTCTCTGAATTTAGGGCAGTGATTCTCAAGCTTGACTGAGCATCAGAATCACCTGGAGGGCTCATTAACACACAGGCTGTTGGGTGCACTCCCAGAGTTTCTGAGTCAATAGGTCTAGGGTGGAGCCCGAGAATCTGCATTTCTAACAAATTCTCCAGTGATGCTGATGCTGCCAGTCCAAGAGCCACACTCAACCTCAGATTCAAGGGCATGAAGGAAGGTTTTTCCACCAAATGCATGGAAGCTTCCCCTGATGAACTGCTCGTTGGTCAGCAGGGAAGAAAGAACTTTAGACTGAGAGTCTGGCACCTGGCTCCTGCCTCAGGTTGTGACACGGCAGCTTGAGTGATTTAAGGCAAGGTTTTTGCCTCTCTGAGACTATTTTCTCACCTGCAAAAGGGGTTCCGTAGCAGGACCTGCCTCATGGACTTGATGTGAGAATTAAGTGCGATGATGTCATAGCTGATTGTCCCCTGACCCCAAGAGCACAGGAAGTGTCACGTTGCTTCACTTTCCGGATCAAATATATCATACCATAAGGTTAATGAGAATTCCAGGGCCAGTTGTTTTGCAGAGGTCTGTCCCACTTCCTTCCAAGGATGGGAAGAGATGCTCCAGGGCCCGAAGGAGTCCAGCCAACGAGATCACAGACCATCGGGGTCACTGCCGCCGCTGGTTTTGTCAGTGTCCTTCGGAGGAGGAGCCTCTGCTGGCAGTTTCACTCGGCTGTGCCTGTCTGGCCACAGGCCTGGAGGCTGCTCATTGCTCAGAAGCTGTCATCGCTGGGATCCAGCTGCCACAGAGCCAGAGCCCTCCCCCTTACCCTCCCCCCCCCCCCCCCCCCCCGGAGTAGACATGGGTCCACCTCTCATTCTCAGTGCTGTCTTCTCTCAGTCCTCTCCTCTGCACAAATAAATACCTCCCTCTGGCACAGTACAAGCAACAAGAATAACAGTAAGCCAGTTTCTTCCCCCATAGTGACAGCTCTCTTGTGGCAGTTTATTTGGGGTGATCCTTTTATTGTTCCCTGGGGGTATCCATGGGAGCACAAGAAATGAGTGTGTGGCCCATGCTTAAGACATGGGAGCCACTATTACTTTGCTTTTTGTCCCCAAGTCCCACACTCCACTCCCTGCTAAGACTTGCCCTCCTGCCAGAGGAGCCCCCCAGCCCTCTCTGTTGGCTGCCTGTCTCCTGCCCTGCCACCCCCTTATCACACTTCCCTTAGCTGTGCCCCCCCACCCCCCCGGTACACCTGTGTGAGGCCATTGCTGGCAATGGAGGGGGGCGCTAGGGACTAGAGAAAGCAGCAATGCTTTGCTAAGCAATTTCCTTCCTGCAAGCTGCCCCCTCCCTCCTATGGGGACAGTTGGGGGTGAGGTCCAGAGTCAGAGAAGACTCCCATCTTCCCATTGCCCATCTTTCTCCAGGCTTTGCCTTGAGAAAAGGCAAAACTCTTTCCCGTTCCAGGATCAAGACCTGCCATCCTGATTCTTTGGTGCTTTTCCTCAGAACCGTGGGCTGGCAGACTTCAGCCCATGTCCCCCAGCATCTTGGCCTCTTCTCCCTTCCTGTCTGGCCCCCTGGTCCCTGTTGCTGCCATCCCCTTCCCGGCTGGAGCTGCTCCCCACCACCACCACCCCCCCCCCCCCGCCCCGCCTGCCAGGCCACCCCCATGGTCTCTGCTCTTTGAGGCCTGGAATGAACTGGATGTCTCTGAGGGCAGGGACTGTGTCCAGTTCACTGATTGTTTCCGGCACACGAAAGATAAACTATGAGCAGCAGTGGGTCAGATGGTAAAGCAAATAAAACCCAAAGCTGCTCAAGACAGGAAATGGCTGGGAATTCATTCACTGATCCCATTAATTCCTCTCCCTGAGCCTCTGGCTTCTCATCTGTGAAATGGGGCTAATGCCACCTTAATGAACACCAAACATACAGAACCCAGTTCAGTGCTAACCTCAGACTGCTGGGGGTAGGGTGGGGTGGACATTGTCATTTATTCCGGCAAACATTCATTTACCCAGTCAGTCGTCCTAACTTAATGAAAGCTTGTGATTAACCAGGCATTGTGTTAGGTGCCCCACCCCCCGGAGGGACACTGAATAGGTCTGGGCCGAACCGGGAGTAGGCTGTAGGCCTGGCAAGTTGGGGGGCGGGGAGTCTTCCTCTCAAGGGCAGCCCTGGAAGGGACAGCTGGCTGGGGCTTGAAGAAAGAGCGGGCTTCAGCAGGTGGAGGGGTCAGGAACTTCTCCTGTGGGGTCATGGGGGAGAGGATGATGCATGCAGAGATCACAGGGACAACGCTTGCATCTGCTTGGCAAATACTGTTTGCACATCCACAGTGGGCCAAGGAGAGAGCAACGGAGAGCAGAGAAACCAAGGTCTCTGCCACCATGGTCTTCCTTCAAACAGGGAGACTAAGGATTGGCAAGTAAATCACTAAATAGGAAGATGTCAGGTACTGGTAAGAGCTGGGGCTGGTCCTGGAAATCTGGTAGTAACTTCACACATACAGGTTGGACCCATCAGTGAAAATGTGCTTAATGTGTTGGGAGAACAAGTGAATCTGTTGGGACAGATAAGTGAATCTGTCAGCTGATGAGTGTGTGTAAGAGAGACAGGCTGCCCAACTGACCAGGGCCTCCCAAACACTGTTTAATGGCAGTGGTGAAGGCAGAGAACGGGCCCCACTTCAGCTACTGAGGTCAGAGAAGGCCCTCCTGGATGGCCATATGGTGCATAGGAAGCCTTGAAGCCGAATGCCTGTGTTAAGACTTGAAGCATGGATGAAAGTCATTTATACAGTAGGTAGGCAGGAGATGTTACTGCCAGAAGGAACAGTGAGTGCAAAGGTCCCGAGAGCAATGGCAGGGAGAGAAATAAAGCTTGGAAAGACTGTGACCACATGGTGAAGGGCTTTGAAACTGGTCAAGGAGAACGGATGAGCAGTGGTTGATGGGCAGGCCTGGGAACTGGCCATTCCAGCTGCTGGGGCCTGGCTGGGCCCTGAGTAGTGGAGAGGTGGTGGCCTTAGCTCCCTGTAGGCCTGACATCCTCCCAAGCAGGGAGGTGGGCCTGGGGCAGCTGGGGTCACAGGGCCAGGACACGCAAGGAACTTCTGCAGCAGGGTGTTGGGCCTCACCACCTCAGGGTCCTGAGAGACAGTCACGTCTGACTGAAATAATAGAGTGTTGACACTTCAGTCATCAAATATGTGATCTAATAACCCAGTAGCACACGTAAGAGCTAACTATTTGTCTGGAAGTGGCGACCTCTTTGAGTTATGGAGGGGCAGGGTTTGTGTCCAAGGAACTGGAGGCCAGGTGAGTTCAGGATCCCAGTGGCCATTTAGGGGGACACCCCGTGGAGAGCATCCCTGGATTAGTTTCCTTTCGCCGCTGTAACAAATACCACAAACCCAATGGATTAAAAGAACACAAATTAATGAGTTACATTTCAGGAGGTCAGAAGTCTGACAGGGGTCTTACTGGGTTAAAACTAGGGTGTGGGCAGGGCTCCGTTCTTTCTGGAGGCTCCCAGGGAGAATCTGTTTTCTTGCCTTTTGTGGTTTCTAGAGGCCACCCGCCTTCTCGTGGCCCCTTCCGTCTTCAAAGCCGGCAGTGGCTTTTCTGGTCTTCCTCACACAGCATGGCTCTAAACTGACTCTTCTTCCCCCTCTTCCACATGTAAGGACTCTAACCATTACACTGGGTCCACCGAGACCACCTGAGATAATGTTCCCGCTGTTATCCTTAATTCAATCTGTAATATTCGTTCCCCTGTGTGATATAGGCTAACATGTTCAGGTGACACTTTGGGGAGCATTATTCTGCCCACCACAGTCCCTGCCCTGTTCTGGGGGCTCCTACTCCTTAGGAGGAAAGGAGCCCCACATGGGCCAGAAAGTCTGCCCCCTTGGCCCGGGACAGCTCCCTGGGTGGTACCCCCTCCCTTCCTAACTCCAGCTTCAGCGACATGTTGCCCCGTTACTAATGTCTCCCCCAAACCCTGCCCTTCTGAGTGCTGGTCCAAATGCTTGTTAAATAAAGCAATGTGTCTCCACCTCAGCACTATCGACATTTTGGGGCAGATCGCTCTGTTGTGGGGGGCTGCCTCACGCATTGTACACTGCCCAACCGCGTTCTTGGCCTCTGCCTACCTGATGCCAGTAGCACCCCCGCCCCGGCTGTGACGACCAAAAATATCTCTAGACATTGCCGGTTGTCCCCCAGAGGACAAAGTTGTCCCCCTGCGTTGAGCCACTGAAATAAAGCCTTTGATGTCTGTCTTCCTTGCTAGGTTGGAAGCCCCAAGATGGTGACACCCTGTGTCTCTTGCCCCAGCTCCTTCTAGTAGATGCTCAACATATATTGGCTGAGTGAATGAATGAGTGTGGGTTAATGTTCCTAATGGTTCAATTAATCTGTAAGAACTATGCACACACACACACACACACACACACACACACACACACACACGTATATGCGTGCAAAATAGGCTTCTGGTTTCCATACACTGGCCACCTGAGAATCACCTGGCGGGGGGTAGGGGGATGGGTCTTTCCAGAAGTCACATCCCTGGGTTCTGATCACAGAGAGTTGGGAGACAGCCTGATGCAGTAGAGCCTGGTGATCTGTACTGTCCAGAAGACTTCATCAGTTCTGCAGAAAAGTGGAACTACAATATGACCCAGTGATTCCACTCCTGGACATATACCCAAAAGAGTTAAAAGCAGGGACTCAGATATCCATAGCAGCACCGATCACAAAAGCCAAGTGGTGGGAACAACCCAAGTGTCCATCAGTAGATGAATGGATGGTGGCGCCTGGGTGGCTCAGTCGGTTAAGCGTCTGACTTCAGCTCAGGTTGTGATCTCACAGTTCGTGGGTTTGAGCTCCATGTCAGGCTCTGTGCTGACAGCTCGGAGCCTGGAGTGTGCTTCGGATTCCGTGTCTCCTCTCTCTGCTCCTCCCCCACTCACGCTCTGTCTCTCTCTGTCTCTCAAAAATGTATGAATGTTAAAAAAAATTTTTAAAAATGGATGGAATGGATAAACCAAATGTGGTACCTACACACAATGGAATGTTATTTGGTCTTAAAAGCTGAATGAAATCTGACACACGCCGCAACATGAACGAACCTCGTGTAGGTTACACTAAGTGCAATGAGCCAGTCACAAGTGGACATACTGTGTGATTTCACTGGAGGAGTGAAATTCACAGAGACAGAAAGTAGAATGGTGTCTGCCAGGGGCTAGGGGGGAGGAGGGAGCTAGTGTTTAATAGGTCCCGAGTTCCAGTCTGGGGTGATGAAAGAGTTCTGGAGGTGGATGGTGGTGATGGCTGCATAACAATGTGAATGTATCCGTGCCATTGGACCGTATACCTAATCATGGGTAAGATGGCACATTTCATGTTGTGTATATTTTATCGTACACACACAAATGTGCTTTCTTCCAGCCAGATCTGGGAGCGAATAGTGCAGGAATAGGAAAGGACAAGGACTTAGTTCTTGTTCTGATGGCCCCTTTTGACCTCCCAGCCTGGTGGGGGCTGAGACGGGAGCGTCTGACTTTGCTGATGTCTCCAGAGGGCGGCCCTTTTCTAGGGGATGCACATTTTAATCCCTACAGAGGCCAAGCAGGCCACACGGCCTGTCCACGGGAGCAGCTGTTCCCTAGCTCTAACCCATTCTTGCCATGTGGGATGCTTCGTTATGGAGAGAAATCTGAAATCCGGATTTGCATGTGAAGTCTCCTCGTGGTTTGAAATCTTGACAACTGGTTCAGTGAACGGCAAACAAACAAGCCACGTGTGGGTCAAGCAGAACAAGTCTGCAGGTGTCTGGGGTGACGTCTTTTCTCAGAGCTTGCAAGCTTGGGCCCCAGCTAGAGAGATCCCTTTCCTGCTCCTCTTACTCGATGATGCATCACTTCTGGGGTCTGACCCCAGCAGGGTTTTTTTTATCCCTGAGAATTTCCCTGGCTTTCAATGTACCCCAAAGGGAGGTTTACAGACAGAAGGGTGAGGGTGAGTGCCTGGGGTCCAGAGTCTACTCAAGTTGGGGCCTTGGCTCTGCTATTAATAAGCCAGTAAAGAAAGCCACTTGCTTCTTTCTTCCCCATGCCTCAGTTTCCTTATTTGTCAGGGGGGAACAGTAATAGTCCTGCCTTGTAGATTTAGAGTAAGGACTGCAGAGAGTCCAGGGAAGGGCCCCGGGGAAGGACTCTGCAGTGTGCGCACATGTGTGTTGACCCTGGTTAGAGGAAAGAGCAAGTGTGGAGTCAGATGGGTCATCAGCCGGCGAGTTGCTCAACCTTGGATATTTGTTTCTTCATCTGTGACGTGGCTCACAGTGATCTCTTCCTCAACAAGACATTCTGAGGATTACACAAGATAATGTTCAAATGGTGCCTGGCCACAGCAAATGCCCAATGCACACTTGTTCTGTCCTGTAGAGTCTGAGGCCTTTGCCCTCTGCAGAGGCTTGAGAGGAAAAGAAGACAGGACAAGCAGAGAGCAGAGAAAGGACACCCCCACCATCAGCTCCCTCTCCTACTTCCCAGCCCCCAGGGTGGCGGTCCTGGTCCCAGCCTCAGAAGCCAACCCACTTGCTAATGGGGAACCCGGCCTTAGCTTTCCAGGGCAACAGGGTTGACGGTTGGGGATCCCCACTCTTGAGACCAGCTCCCTGCCAGCCCTGGGGCACACATCGGGCCCGGGTGGGCACAAGCTAAGCCCTCCTGTATCCCTTGGTTTGCTGGTTGGAGAGGGGGGCCCAGGCACGCTCTGGAAGGGTTAAAGGCTGGAGGTGCTGCACACCCAACCCAGAGCAAGGAGCAGGCCCAGGGTGCCGAGGCCCTACCCCAGATCCTGTGTCTCTAACTGGGCTCTAAAGTCCACAGGTGTTGGGGTGTTGACTACATGGAGGAGGGTGAGAGGCCCTCAATATCCTAAAATACTGAAGGACCTAAAGAGCTATATGATCTTTAGTGATATGGTATCTAAGGCCACTCTGGAGGTGGATGGTGGGTAATGGCATCTCAGTCCCTGGAAGGTCCTGGCCACTAGACACAGAGGGGCCTCCAGGTCTGGGGCTCAAATGCCGGTGGGCTCAGGAACACAGGCCAGAGTTGGTGCCTCCCCTTGCTGTTTGTAGACCTGAGCGTTCGGACATCTGTCCACTGTCCCTTGGATAAGACTAGCGTGGTTGGTGGGAATGCCCCGAGTGTGTACCTTACTCAGCTCCACGTGTTAATTTCATGTTCATTACGTGTGCATGTTCATTGTGTGTGCAGATTCATTGCACGTGTGCTCATCATGCGTGCACATCCATCACACGTGCGTATCCCTAGCATGCGCGTGTTCATCGCACATGCGCACAGAGGAGGATGCAAAGCAGGATGGGGCCCTTCAGGAGTCCTTCCAGCCTTGGGTATACATCCTCTGAGACCCTGGGGTTTGTGGGGGAGGGAGAAGAAGGGGGTACACAAGACAAGTGGAAATTGAAGTCCTTGTTGCCAACCTCTGGCCTCCAGTTGGGGAACGGGACCCTCCCCAGGAAACAAGAGGACAAAAGGAGGCAGTGAGGCAGCTGCAGTCCACTCACTTGTGGATCCATTCCGCAAGGACTTCCCAAGCCCGAAGGCAATATTAAGTCCAGCCGGCCTGGCCCCTGCTGTGGGAAGGTTGGGGTCTAGTCTGACGCCACAGACTGGGCACCCAGGGGGCCTGAAGAGCAGGGGGAGATGTGGAGAAAGAACAGGGCAACTGGCGTGGGTTCAGGCACGGATGACTGGAGGGGCTCGTCTGTTCCTGCTGCTTGAGGAGCCCGGCCCAACTGTGTGGGGAGAACACACAGGCTTGATGCTGGTCAGGAGGGAGTGTGTGTGCCTGGGGGGTTTGGGGTGTGCCACTGATTTGACGTTGAGCCCCCTGGCTGTCTCCCAGCCCCTGGAGCTGGTGGACAGGCTCGCCGGGATGGGAAACAGGCTCTGGAGCCTTCCACAAGACCAACATGAGCCCGACATCTTTTCCCCCCATTTCTGCAGGGGGTGGAGGAAAGCGCAAGGGGAAAAGCAAGAAGTGGAAGGAAATCCTGAAGTTTCCTCACATCAGCCAGTGTGAAGACCTCCGAAGGACCATAGGTAAGCTGCCCTGCCTGGAGGGGGCATGGGAAGGGGCTGGGAGGGGAGCAAGGAGCCCACTTACAACCAAACTATTTGGACAGTGAGTCAAATACGAAACAATTAGTGCAGCAAAGTGATTCCAGATAGGAGCTCCAGGCTGACATCCTTGCTAATTGACGTAAAGATGGAACTAACGCTCGTTGACTCTTTGGTGTGTGCTGGGCAGGATTATCTCCCAATTACCCTTGGAGGCAAGTACTGTTTTGTTTTGTTTTTTAAGTTTATGTATTTATTTTGAGAGGGGGGATAGTGGGGAGAGAGAGAGAGAGAAAGGGAGAGAGAATTCCAAGCAGGCTCCGTGCTGTCAGCTTGGAGCCCAACGCTGGGCTCAATCCCCTGAACCGTGAGATCGTGACCTGAGCAAAATCAAGAGTCAGACACCCAACCAACTAAGGTACCCAGGCGCCCTGCAAGTACTGTTTTTTTTTTTTTTTTTTTTTACTCCGTCTCTTGGGTGGGAAAACTGAGGTTCTGCAACCAGCCCAAAGTTGCACAGCTTGTAGGAGGGTGGTGGAGGTGGGCCAGGCCTGGCACTGAGCACCCACATATAGCTTTCCACCCTTCTTTCCTGGAGACTGTGGGCTCTGCCCTCAGCAAGCAAAGCTTTGGGAATTGAGGGTGAGGCGAATGTCTAGGCTCCCTGTCCTCTTGCTGAGGATGTTGATGTGCTCACTGAGGGGCCACCCTGTTCAGTGGTAACAGCCCAGAACTCTTTATCCGGCACCCACACAGCAAAGCACCTTGAACAGCAGAGGGACCTTGTTTCTTAAGGGGCTGGCACAGCCAAACTCACCAAATGAGGACACAGGGCTCCCACGGAGGGGGTGGGCATGGTGGGGCTCCTCCTTACTGGTGGGGGCCCTGACCCTTCTCCCCTGTGTGCCCCATGTACACCAGCCCCTGCTGCGTGAAGGCTTCTTATCTGCTCCTGTCTGTCGGAGCGCTTGTGGACGTGCTAACCACTGTTTATTAGACCGAGATCCATTGAATGCTGGATAGAGGATGGCCCTGTCACCCAGAACTCTGTGGGCCTTGCTGCTCTTGGGACTTCTGTCCAGGGCTGTGGGTGAACTTCCCAGTGCCTGCTATGAAATGTGAAGCCACTCAAAACCACTTAGCTTTTCCGAATGGCTTTTCCATGTGGCCTGGCCTCCACCAGTTCCCCAGGCTAGGCGGGACTTACATGGCCCCCCCAGGGCTGCTCAGTCCTGGCCGCTTAGCCCACCCTCCAGATTCTTCTGCCTTGCTGTCGCAGCAGATGACAACTGCTTGTTCTGTGTGCCCTGCATGCCCACCATGGAGGGAGGAGCTCGCTTAATTAGTGTTTATGAAATGAAAGGAAGCCACCTGTACCTGATGAAGACAGATGTGAGCAGGTGAAGAAGATGGGGTGCTAATGCATGGGAAATGTCCTCAAGATCTACCTCAGATCAGACCCCCACGGTGTTCTTAGGGTGAGTGGAGCTGGCCTAAGGGATCAGGGTCTCTGGGTCCAGACAGACTTGGGTTCAAATCTCACCCTCTCTACTGGCCCCCTGACGAGTCACTTAATCTTACTGAGCCTCTGTTTCCTCGGGTGAAAGAAATGATCATGAACCCAGTCAAGTGAGACCATGTGTAAAGGGCTTCACTGGAGCTGTCCTCAGGAGCCCAGGACACCTCCCTTAGCACTTCAGCTTTCTTTCTGGGAGGCCCAGCAGCCATCACTCTGCTAGGTCCTTCCTGTGCTGGGGGTGCCACATTCACCCTTGATGTTCACCCTTTGGGGCACATGGGGCAGGGTGGGAGAGAAGATGGGCACATCTCCTGAGGCTGGGAGAGTTTTGCCAGTTAAACTCCAAGTGGCTTTCAGAGAGAAGACAGGAAGAGCTTATCTGGAGTTGGCCCATTATTTCCTGGGGCCATTTTGTTCTTCACTGCTAATTTATGCTTGGAGAGAATAGGGCTAGGGGTGGAGACCTCAGTTGCCATGGTTGTCATACCCCCTTGGGGAGACAAGCCCTCTCCTGTCCAGGGTGAGCAAGTTCACCGGAGACCAGAATGTCTTTCCTGGGTGCTGAGCCCAGTTTTCCTCAGTGGGCCCAAGGAGGGGCTCCCACTCATGCTTACAGCCAAAGGACTGATGCAAGAGACCTTTCTGGGGTGTTGATTTAGAGGAGAGAGCTTGAATAGGAGGTAAGAACCCCTGCCCTCAAAGTGGAGAGCTGTGCAGAGAGGCGGGGTCATTGTGTGAGAGCCAGGCTCATTTGGGAGGGCCTTACCTGCAAAGCTTGTTCTTGGGAAGCCATTTGCTTCTCTGCTTTTGGGAGGACCGCCCACAGGTGGTGGTACCAGGAATGCCCTGTGGGGCACAGTCAGGCCCCAAGACCACTTCCTCAGAGAATTTATTTATTTATTTATTTATTTATTTATTTAAAAATAATTTATTGTCAAGTTAGCTAACATACAGTGTATACAGGGTTGTCTTGGCTTCAGGAGTAGATTCCCGTGATTCATCACTTACATACACCACCCAGGGCTCATCCTAACAAGTACCCTCCTCAATGCCCATCTCCCATTTTCCCCGCCCCCCCAACCCCCTGCCCCCATCAACCCTCAGTTTGTTCTCTGTATTTAAGAGTCTCTCATGGTTTGCCTCCCTCTCTGTTTGCCATTTATTTTTCCTTCCCTTCCCCTATGGTCTTCTGTTAAGTTTCTCAAATTCCACCTATGAGTGAAAACATATGATATCTGTCTTTTTCTGACTTACTTCACTCAGCATAATACCCTCCAGTTCCATCTATGTTGTTGCAAATGGCAAGAGTTCATTCTTTTTCATCACTGAGTAGTATTCCATTGTATATATATATACCGTATCTTCTTTATCCATTCATCAGTTGATGGACATTTGGGCTCTTTCCATACTTTGGCTATCGTTGAAAGTGCTGGTATAAACACTTGGAAGCATGTGCCCCTTCGAATCAGCACTCCTGTATCCCTTGGATAAATTCCTAGTAGTGCTATTGCTGGGTCATATGGTAGTTTTATTTTTAATTTTTTGAGGACCCTCCACACTGTTTTCCAGAGCGGCTGCACCAGTTTGCATTCCCACCAACAGTGCAAGAGGGTTCCCGTTTCTCTACATCCTCGCCAGCATCTATAGTCTCCTGATTTCTTCATTTTGGCCACTCTAAAGTGTGAGGTGGTATCTCATTGTGGTTTTGATTTGTATTTCCCTGATGAGGAGTGATGTTGAACGTCTTTTGTTCAACATTTCCCTGATGAGGAGTGATGTTGAACGTGTCGGTTGGCCATCTGGATGTCTTCTTCGGAAAAGTGTCTGTTCATGTCTTCCTCAGAGAATTTAAATTACCCCACTGGCCAGGGTCTTTCAGAGCGCACTGTTCTCTTCTGTGGGGGTACCCTGCCTCAGCTGTGGTTTGCTGTCTGCTCACCCCAAGTGGGAAAGGCTCTTTGGGAAGGATCTTTTAAATTCTCTACTGTGTACCTGGTGCCTGGAGGCTCACAGCAGACAGCTGGGTGGCTGAATGAGCAAAGGAAAGGATGAAGGGGCATAACAATCAACTTATACAGTGTTTCCAATAAATGGAAGAGCATTGAAAGCCGTGTAAAGGGCATTCCTGCCATGCAGGTTAAAGAAACCTGAGTATTCTCTATATTTGAGTCATGTGTTGCTTAAAAATATAAAACATATAAGTATGAAATACAGGACTTCTGGTTCCAGACACGATAGAAGAGATGTATTGTCCCTGGCCCTCCCACCAAGGACAGGCCAAAGCTCTGGACATTATGTACGAAACAAATATAGGAAAATTCTGAAAAGTGGAGACAAGAAGGCAGACTGGCTGGGGGCCCGGGAATGTGAAGAATGACCTGACAGTGAGCTCCTGGGTTCTCCTTTCTGCCTTCCTTATTCCCAGGCACCGGGTGCGGGAGACACTCACAGCCCAGAAATGCCAATGGGTGTAGACAAAAAAAATCAACCCCCTCCCCCTCCAAAGAAACCCCAGCGTGTTCTTTTCTAGTCAGAGGCCTGGGAAAGGGGCTCTGAGCTGAACGGGCAGCGGTTGGTGTAGCTGGCTGCTAGAGCTGTCTCTCTTCTGCTGGTCCTCATCAGCAACGTGGGTGCCTCAGTTTCCTTTTCCGCTCACTAAATCTGGTTCCAAAGACCCGGTGCACGCCTCCTCTCCACTCCTCTCGGATGCTGTTCTGATCCTTTGAGGTGAGCCAGTCCTGCCCTTCCCAGCCCCCTCCCCCATACCCCACACTGCATCCCTGCCCCCCATGAGCTTCCTAGCACCACCCCAGAAACACCACAAATGTCCCTCACCTTCCAGTTGGCCAGACCTCAGTCTCACCTCTGGTCTGGGGGATCTGGGAGCATGGGATTCAGCTCTCAGATTTTCTGAGGACCCCACCCGCGGGCCCCCTCCCCATCTGTCCCTGTATGTCCATAAACAGGCCTCCTGGCAGGGTCCACCCCCTGGGGAGGGTGAGAGAAACGTGCGTGCTGGCGTGTGCAAATGGATTCTTCTGTTCTCCTGGAGGGCATTGAAAAGACTCAGTGTGTGAGAGGGCAGTGTGAAGAGAGGCCCGGGGAAAACAGGAAGGCCGCCATAAAGCTGCCGCTCGGGGCAGTGGGTCCCTGTGCTCGGGCCTTCCCGAGCGTTCACCGTCCATCAGCCTGGTGTTCGCCCAGCCTCTGCTGGGGTCCTGCTGGAAGGCTTTTCTAAAGTACAAATCTCGTTTCTGTTCTGGACCAATATTCAAACCAAACAGTGGCAAAGGCCGCATTTATTTTTCTTGTGGATATGTGTGCTCACTTTCTGAAGCTCTTTGGGAGGATGCCCTGGGGTGGGCTTTGGGCCAAGTGACAGGGCTCCTCTGGGTCAAGAGGGCAGCATGAGGTGGTGTGGTGGGTGGGTGGGAGAGGCTTGGGAAGAGCCCTCGAGGCCCTAGGGGCGCTGCCCCCTCCAGATTGCCCAGGACAGAGGTCGGAGTAGGCCATGCCCTCACTTGCCCTTGGCACCACCGTGTACGGGCACAGTCTTCTCCCACAGCCAGGGTGACTTTGCAACCCGGAGGCTGCAGCCCATGAAACCTGTGGAAAGCACGTCCGCAGTTCTCCGTCCCTCCTGGAGTAGAAATCGAACTCCTTGTGAGCACTTTAGCCGTCGGGTAAAGCCTAGGGACCCCTTCTCAGAATAATGCTTTTCCTTATATAAAACAAAATACGTAGGGTTACAAAGGAAACCGGTTCTTTTCAGATTCAGTTATGAGATACTTTAAAAATTGATGATGTTGAAATATGTGTGCTCCTTTGTTAACACTTTAGATAGTAGTGTCCAACTGGCTGGTCTAACAGCTGTAACTCTGGGTTTGTGATGAGCGGAAGTGATGTTTCCAGATGTCTGCCACAGTGGTGTTATGAATGCATCTGCAGTATCTTGTTGACGAATGCTTGGCACCACTAACGTCACTGTCGGTTGTTGGCATTCGTGACGGAAGGAAGTGCTCGTTTTCAGGTAAAGGCTGGTGAAAAGAGAGATGACATTTTTCTCCCTCCAAGTCCACAAACCCTCTCAATCTTACCCACAGACCTCTTGGCAATGCCCTTCCCAGCCTGCCCTGCATGGGCAGACCCTCACCCTCGTCTCGGGTCACCCCCTCCTGCCCCATTCACGAGCCGCACGGGTTACCTTTCTGTTCTCCAATTACGCCAGGTATGTTTCCAGCCTGGAGCCTTTGCACCTGCCGTTCCCTCCACCTGGAATGTTCTTCCTACGTTTTGCCAGGTAGTTGTTAGGTCTCAGCTCAGATAGAAGCCTTCCCAACCAGCTTCTCCCTCTACTTGCTGCCTCTCACATGGTGCAAAAAAATTTTTTATGTTTACGTTTGTTTGTTTGTTTGTTTGTTTATTGAGAGAGAGAGAGAGAGAGAGAGAGAGAGAGAGAGAGAGAGAGAGTAGGGGAGGGGCAGAGAGAGTGAGGACAAAGAATCCAAAGTGGGCTCTGTGCTGACAGCAGACAGCCCAATGAGGGGCTAGAACTCACAAACCATGAGATCATGACCTGAGCCAAAGTCGGATGCCTAACCCACTGAGCCACCCAGGCACCCCTCACAATTTCTTAATGTTCTTTGCCCATAACTGTATCTGAAATCATCTTTTGTTCAGTTGTTGATTTGTGTATTCTCCGTCTCCCCAACTGGACTGGATGTTCCACAACAGTGGTGACTGTGTCTTGTCTGGTTCACCACTAGAACAGTGCCTGGCACATAGTAGGGCCTCACCAAATATTGGGTGAATCAAGGAGTGAGTGAGGTGTGCAGTGTTGGAAGTTGGGGCTCTTTTAAAAATCATGTGACCTGTGCTTGCTGTACCCAAATTTCATCTTAGCCAGTGTCCTCCACTTAAAAGTACCAGAAGCTTGGACTTGGGAAGCATCTAGTCTATGGCACCCTTTCCCCAACCCTTGCTGTGTGCATGAAGAAGCTTCATACACTTACAAGACGGGGCCGTGGTCTCACATCTGCTAGATGGGGGAGTCCAGCCAGGCCCCTATTCCTTGAGGCTGCAGTTTGACCAATTCTCCCAGGGATGTGAGGTTTTCATAGAGTGCCTGACTCAAGGAACTGAAAGTATCTTCTCCAACCACACATTTCGGACCTAAGTATACAGGCTCCAAGAGTAGAAGTGACCTGCCCAGGAGGGTCTGGGCCCCAGGCCCTGAGCTACAGCTTTCCACTCCCCAACATCAGATTGACTCATAAACATCTTGGGCATCAGGCCACAGCCGGTATTCAAAGCAGAGTTGGTCTTTTTCTGTCTTTATTTTATTTCATAAGAATGGATTGTGTGTTCATTTGCTTATTCAAAAAGTACTTATTGAGCAACTTATTATTTTTTAAGTGTTTGTTTATTTTGAGAGGGGGGAGGGGCAGAGAGAGAGGGAAAGAGGGAGAATCCCAAGCAGACTCCATGCTGTCTGCATGGAGCCAGATGCGGGGCTTGATCCCACAAACCATGAGATCATGACTTGAGCTGAAAATCAAGAGGCAGGTGCTTACCCCACTGAGGCACCCAGGCACCCCGTTGAGCACTTATTATGCACCACCCACTGGGGAGGTAGACCTGGTTCTTGCCATCTTGGAACTCATTCACAGCTTTGCCCAGGAGACTGGGAAATAAGGAGGTGAAAACAAATCAAGAGAGTTGCATGATGGAGATACCGGCTGCTGAGCTAGAGAACAATACTGAGGTCTCCACCCATGAGGAACATTCCTGGAGGACGTGGCCTCACTCTGAGCCTCCCAGGGCATCTCTTTGCGTGAGATCTCTGAAGGTATGGACCATGTCATTTCTATCATGGAGGTCTCCATGGCTGGCACAGTGAATGGATGGATGGGTGGGTGGGCGGATGGATAAAGTGGCTGAATGGACATTGCCTCCCTACCCAGCCTGAAACCAGACCTGTGATTGTCAGCAATGAGTATTAAGACAGAGATTCCTTGCCACACATATCTGTTTCCAGTGTGAGCCCAGACGTGAGTAACTGATTTCAGACAGCCCTGGTGGAGGGTGGGCAGACCACAAGGGAGGGAAGCGGTTCTCTAATGTCTGTTCAAAGCACCATCGAATAATGACATTATTAGTTAATAAACTAATTGTTCCCATAAGACAATTAGAGAACCCAAATCAAAGACGTTCTCAGAATGCCCAAAACTGAGAAGGTTGGACGTCATCATGAAGATAAAAGATTGTTGAGGTCTGTAAATATTCCTCAGTGACGCAGAAAGTTCTGTTGGGCAAAAGTGTGGCATTTTTATTTATTTAGTTCAGGCTCATTGCGTACTTTATTCTTTCATTAAAAAAAAAAAAGTATGAGGGGCTTGAGTGAAAGAGTTGATTATTCCTCTGTTTGGCAGTATTTCTGGAGGAACTGTCCAAAAGCCATATAATAAATCAAGTCCCCCTCCCCACCCCCTGGCGGGACTGACGTTCACGAGGAGGCCATTCACAGAAAGTAACTGCCGTGATGCCCTGTGCACTCACAGATGGATGGGGGACATTTCGTTTGCCTTGTGGGAGAGCTTCTTGCCAAAGCCTTAACTCTCCAGGAGCAGAAGCTCTAGATTATTGGGGATGCCTAGAAGAAAATATAGATTCTTAACTTAAAAAACAAAACAAAACAACCCCAAACACTGTAATAGCGTGAAAATTGCCTCGGACTGCTTGTTTATTCACCCAACAATGCTCATGCTCTTTACACAAGAAGTCAGCCTACAACTATTTGTGGAGCCCCTGATGTGTGCCAGGCATTGTTGAGGCCCAAGAGCTGTAGCACTGGCTACAGAAGCTGTGCAGTCCTGTGGAGGGACCTCCAGCATTGGCACTGTGGTCAATGGTGCCCCCAGCCATGTGACATTAAGCAACTTGCTTAATTTCTCTGGGCTGCAGTTTCACTGCCTGTTAAATCGAAACACTGATGCCACAGCAGGAGAACTGTTATTAGGGCCAGCAGAGTGCCCGGCACATGCCTTCATTGTCATTGTCCTTGTCATCCTCATCATCATGGTGCTAGTGGTGGGAGGGCAAAGGCGAGGACCCTTTGGGAGGGCTTTAGAGAGGCTGAATTGGCTACGAATGATGAATGAGTCTCTTTTTGTGCTGACATCACATGGGTCCAGTCCCCAGAACACCTGCCTTGGGGTCATTGGTGAATCCTACCTTTTCTTGAGCCCCCACCTCCAGACCCCTTCTCCTGGAGGTTCACCCTGATTCCTGCAGTCCTCAGCCTTCTTTCCTTCCCTTTGCCCCACCGCACACCTTGGGAAGCCCATAGTGTCACACACTCTGCCCTGACCCCTAGCCTGGTAGATCTCTTTGAAAGGACGTGTGGGTGTTCTGAAAGGTGGCACCCCATAGTCCTAACAGTGGTTGCCCCAGGGGAGGCATGGAAGTCAGAGGGGACATCAGCTTTATCTATAAGGTGACTTTTTTAAAAAAGGAGAATGCATTGGCATGTTATTTGGGTACTTAAAAGTTGAATGAGGGGCTCCTGGGTGGCTCAGTCAGTTAAGTCATGATCTCATGGTTTGTGGGATTGAGCCCCACATTGGACTCTGCGCTGACAGTGCAGAGCCTGCTTGGGATTCTCTCTCTCCCTCTCTTTCTGCCCCTCTCCCGCTCATGCTCTCTCTCTCTCTTTCTCTGTCTCAAAAAACAAACAACCAAAGTTGAGTGAGTAAAGACTGAATCCCCCACCTGATTCCACGGCAGGGCAGAATCTTCTTTCCTTGTTGACTTTGTGTCCCCTAATGAGTCTGTGGGCTCCGAGAGGATGGTCAGAGCCTCTTCCCCTTTGATCTGCAGGACCGTGGCTGAGGGGCGCCTGCTCCATTCTGCTTGGATGCTGGCAGGCAGGAACCATCCTGTAGCCTTCAGCAGGTGGGGTTGTAGGGCCTCTGTCTGGTGAGGGAAGCCCAGGCCCCCATCAGCCCAGTCTGACCCTGGACACTATCCCTAGAGACTGGGCTGCTCAGCTCTGCTTTCTGACCAGCAGTGGCCCCTTAATCCAGCTCCCAGTGGTCTGCCCACACACTGTTGGTGCTCACTGAGTGTTCTCCTTCTTCCTCTTCCTGTGTGGAATGGGACGCCTTGGGTCCTCCCCCAGGGATGCAACAGGGACTGGTCTTACTGCAAACAGCCTCCCCTTCTGTGCACCCTTCCTCAGGGGCCATTGGCTCCCCCTCCCCGCCCCAGCATCCCGAGGTACACTTAAGGGTCTGGAAAGGAATCTGGGCTCCTGGGACAGGTCCCACCCCACCTGAGGGCCTGCGTGACCCAGTCCCCGTCCGTCCTCCTGGCACGTGAGCTCTTGATTTCATCGTCAGGGAGACCAAGTCTTTCTGCAGACGTCATTCCCGTCCTTGGGGCGATAAGGGCGCGTCACGTCTGTCATTCTGCCACTTACCATGCTCTGATAAGGCACAGCATCTGCTCGTCCTTGGAGGGCAAGATAAATTTAGATGTGGTGGATTTAGAACATCAGGTGACCTGTTTGCAGCTGTAGCTCTCAGGAGGGACAGGGCAGCCTGGCTTATCTGCCCGGTTTTCCGGGTATTAGCCTCACCTCTCCATCAAGACCAACAGCCTCTTGAAGGCAAAGGGGTTGGGTTCCCGGTGTCCAGAGCAAGCTTGGATGCATGTGAGATGCTCAGTGATCCTAGTTGGTGGGTTTCGAGTTTGGAGGTTCTTAGAATAGGGTATTGACCAAGATTTTACAGATGATCTGGAATTGTTTTCAAAGGCTGCTCTGCAGGGAGGGGGTATGGTCCAGAGCAGGCTTCTAACTGATCAGGGTTTCTTTTTACCTTTTATGTTTGTACCTCTTTGTAAGATTTTATTCCCAAGGTTAAAACCATGTTTAAAACCCACTGCTGTAGGCCAGGTCTCCCATTTTCCATGTAGATAAACCGAGTCCCAGGGAAAGAAGTGACTTGCCATGTTCTCCCCATGACTTGACTCCATGGTAGGCTTTCCTTTGCTGTCTTGGTTTACTTTCTCTGCCATAACAAAGCGTCACAGACTGGGTGGCTTAAACAACAGATTTACTGTCTCACAGTTCTGGAGGCTGGAAGTTTGGGATCAAGCCTTTCCCCTAGCTTCTGGTGGTTCCTGGCAATCTTTGGCTTTGCTCTGTTTGTAGAAGCATTACTTTGATCTCTGCCTTCACCCTCACCTGTCCTTTTCTGTATGCGTGTTTGTGTGTTCACGTTTCCCCTTTTTATAAGGACTCTGGTCATACTGGATTAGGGTCTACCCTAATGATCTCATTTTAACTCTATTACCTCTGTAAAGACCCTATTTCCAAATAAGGTCATATTCTGGAGTACTAGAAGTTAGGACTCTAATCTGTCTTTTCTAGGGTATTCTAATACCCACATTCTTACCTGGTCTTTGGAAGTCAAGTTCAAGGGGCCAGAGGCTCCCAGTTCCCACCAGGTCTGAGCATAGACCCCCCCACTCCCTGCTGACCCTGGCTCAGGGTTAACTCTGGCAGGCCCAGGCTGACTGCTTCCCCACAGGCCACAGGACCATCTAGAGAGGATTAACAGTTTTCTGAACCATGCTGCACACTACATTTTTATTCCATCTTTATCATTGTTGTCTTTGTTCAAGTCATTGTAATTGGTAAATTACTTTGCTTAAACACATACAGAAAATTGTAAGGAAAGGTCACCCATAACTTTAGCACTCAGCTAGTCGTAGTCAACACTTTTCATGTAATTCCTTCTAGCATTTTCCCCCATGCACATACTTACCTTTTCTTTCTTACTTTTTTCTTAATATAATTTCAAAAATATTTCTCATGTCATGAACATTCTCCATACATGTGATTTATGTTTTTCCATTTGATGCATATTTATTGAGTGTCAGGCACTGGGGATACATCAGTGAAGAAAACACAGAAATTTCTATTCTCATGCGCTGCCCTTCTCCAGGGGAGTGGGCATACAAATGGGCAATGGGGAACTGGCCTAATGCCTTCTACCTAGCATTGGTCCAGGTCTGCAGTCTATCCTTACCTGTGGCTTATTTATTTATTTTTTGTGGGCGTATTCTTCCTTTAAACTATCTTGAAAATAAGCCCTTGCCCATAAGTATAGCATAAACTTGATTTTTGAAGGCTTCATATTGATTATACATACACATATATATATACATATATATATGTGTATGTATACACACACACACACACACACACACACACACACACACACATACACACACAGTGAGAACTATTTGTTTTTCTTTTCCAGTGGTTTTTACCATTACAGTTAGTATTCAGATTAACACCTTTGTACCTCATTGTGGCATTTTGATCTCTGGCTCAGAGGCCAGAAAGCCCATACTGTCTTTTTGAAGGCCAGACACATTAGCTAAACTCAAGCAGTGAGTGTAGTGGCCTCTCCACCTCCTTTGCTTCCTCTGGAATGTTCCATTTCCAGCCTGTGCTTGCATCTGCAGACGCCATTAACCTGAACCGTGTCTCTCTGACAGACAAAGCAAACCAGGTTTGGTGAGCGCCCTGGGCCCTGCTTGCCAGCCCCAAGTCACGGCAGTCGCAGGCATGAGAAGGGCTTTTCTGTCTGTTTTAAGGCTCGTCGCCGAAAGTGGGAAAAACAAGCTAGTTTATGCAGCAACGGGGACCTCAACCCAGCACAAGGGGCCAGCTGACCCGCAGCAGCCTCAGCATGACAGCGTTCTGCCCCATAAAGAGACACTAGGACAACACTTTTAATGGTCTCTGCCCAGACTCTATTTACGAATTTATTTCCCGGGCTCCGTCTGCTCAGCAGCCCCTTGGCAACATCTCTCGCGGCATCTGCCTCAACGCATTAAACACCCCTTGTTCCGAGTACCTCGGAGCTAGCACCCAAGAGAGTGAGAAGAAAAAATGTGGGTGGAAGGAGATTTGGGGCCAATATAAACGTTTAAATTAAAAAAAAAAAATCACCAAAGAACAACAACAAAAAGTTTATCCCCTAAAGAGCGCCTGTGGGCACGGGTTCCTGTTGACTCCTAGCTGTGGCCCTTCACAGCCAGTGTCAGAAAGGAAAATGCAAACTCAAGAAACATTCTGAGTGCTGGTGTTTGTTTTTTTCTGTTTCATGGTTGTGCTGTCCGTGTATCATCTTTAAAAATTATTTTTAGAATTATCTTTTAGTTCGTTGTCTCTTTACAAAAATAAAATCCATCCATTGATGACATTTCCAAAATATAATCTAAAGAGAGGAAAATTTAAATGGCCAGTGAGATACCCAACTACGAACATTTTGGTCTGTGGCCCCGTCATAGTTCTGCTTATGGCAAGGGAATTGTATCCTCTGTCATTTGTTTCCCTGCCCAGAAATCAGATATTGTTTTATTTTGTTTTGTTTATTTTATTTTATTTAATTTTATTTTTTAAATGTTCATTTTTGAGAGAGACAGAGAAAGAGAGCACAAGTGGGGCAGAGCAGAGAGAGAGAGGACAGAGGATCTGAAGCAGGCTCCGTGCTGACAGCGGTAAGCCAGATGTGGGGCTTGAACTCGTGAACTGCAAGGTCATGACCTGCACCAAAGTCAGATGCTCAACCAACTGAGCCACCCAGGTGTCCCCAGATATCGTTTTAAATGAAAACATATGGCTGTAGAGTCCCTGCTAGACTGGGAGCGAGAAGACTGAGACTCTCATGCCTCCCCCTTGATTCCAGGGCCTTGGGAAAGTCCCTTAAACTTGATTTGCTCATCTTTGAAATGGGGACCCAGCAGTCCTTACCTTAGTGGATGATCAGGTGGCTACAGGAGTTCCTGGTAGGAAACGCTTTGTAGAGTGCTCGGCAGTTTGTTGCTGGCTGTTTTCAGTGTGGTCGTGTGATCCTTGGGTACGACAAGCGGCTGATGTAATTTTCCTGTAGCCCTGATGAACTGTGTGCAACCCTTTCTTCTAAAGCTGCCTCTGTGTTTGATCTTGGTGCAAATCACCACCCTAATCCATGCTGCCCAGAGACCCGGGGACCTCCCTCTCCCTGTGCCCTGCTTACCTTCCCCTGCCCAGCACACACGGCCAATCCAAGTCCGGGCCCCTCTGCATCCCAGTATCTCTGGAGTCAGGCCTCTCTCCCCTAACCCTAACCCTAACCCTAACCCTAACCCTAACCCTAACCCTAACCCTAACCCTAACCCTAACCCCCACTGTTTCCCTCACCCTGGCCACCTCCCTCTCCTGCCTCAACTCCTTTGTCTCCCCCTACCCTGACTCCATCCAGGCTTACCTGTGTCCAGCCACGCTCCACACAGCAGCCAGGAAGCTCTTTCTAAAATGTCCATCTCATCATGCCAGCACCTGCTACGATAGGCCGAGGGTCTTATCAGAGCTGACCAGGCCCTGCCTCACCTGTCCTCACTTACCACTCCAGCTCCTCACCCTGCCCCCGACTCAGCCGCTCCTTCACGTTTCCTCTCTTCTCCATGCCTTCGCCAGACACACTTCCCTAATTCTGCCTGGGAATCGACTCGACCCTGGGCCTCTCTACCTTGCAGGTCACTTCCCCTGGAAGCCTTCACTGGTGACCCCACCAGGCCTGGGTTTTGTCCTTATCCTTGCCACAGTCTGATGACTGACCTCCGTCCTCCACTTGACCACAGGGCTCCGTGAGGGTGGAGCCTGGATCTGCCTGGTGCTGTTGCCCAGCCCTCAACACAGGTGTTTCCTCTTCACCAGGCTCTTTTGGAATCTTGATTTTCTTTCTTTCTTGTGTTATTTTTTAAAAAATGTTTATGTACTTTTGAGAGAGACAGAGACAGAGCATGAGTGGGGGCGGGGGGAGCACAGAGAGAGAGGGAGGCACAGAATCCGAAGCAGGGTCCAGGTCTGAGCAGTCAGCACAGAGCCTCACATGGGGCCCGAACTCATGAGCCGTGAGATCACTACCTGAGTCAAAGTCGGATGCTCAACTGACTGAGCCACCCAGGTGCCCTTTGATTTTCTTTTCTCGCTCAGATATTTTTGTTCTCCCCTGGGGATGGAAAACAAAAAAATCTTAGTCTTCCCAAATCCTGGAATGATTGCTGATGGGTCTTTTTTTTCTCTCTGAGTCCTTTTAAAAGACCCTGCTTTTCTCTCCCCTTCTGGGCCCCGGCTGGCCTGAGGGGGGAGGCATAGGAGAGTTGAGAGAGGGGTGCATGCTTCCAGCTGTCATGCTGGCCCCTTCTGGCTGTCAGAGCCTGATTGGCCAGGCAGAGGTGGACACAAAGATGGATGCTGCTCCGGGACTTTGGCTGAGCCCAGCTTGGAGCAGAGCAGAGCACAGAGAATGGCTTTGCCCAGAGACTCAACATCAGGCTTCGGTGTCGGCCTGGGAGCGCCCAGCCGCTGTTGGCACTGGGCTTATGTCTCAGGGACAAAGCTCCTGAAGGGCTAACCCAGCTCGGTCAAGTCTGGGGGGAGACAACAGTGAGGGGCATGAGCTCTGGTGTCAGAGGGACCTGGGTTTGGCGAGGCTCGATTCTTTACTGACTGTGACTTTGGACAAGTGATTTGCCTTCTCCAATCCTCAGTCTCCCTACCTGCAAAATGGGAATAGGAGGGTCACAAGGAGCAAATGAAGAAACGCACCGGGAGGGCTCTGCAGAGGGTCTGGCACGCGTCAGGCACGCAGACACCGAAGCTGCCCTGTCACTGCTATCCACTGCCATCATGTCGGCAACAATCCTGCTCGGTTCGAAGCTTTGTTTCCTGGTTCCCCTGTGGGTGGTGGTTGCCAGGTCCTGCTGGGCTTAAGTTTATCTGTTCATTCATTCGTTCATTCATTCTGTTATGCCCTTGCTCTGTGCCAGGGATCTGGGGAGCTGCCAGGTGGTGGAGAGCTGCTTTCGGGAGTGGCTCCTGGCATCACGGGCTGGGCCACCTTTATTGCCTTTATGTAACCTGAGTATCACCGCTTTCCCCTTAGCCTACTTCCATCCCTCAAAGCTCTGTTTACTAACTCTGTGCAGACCTTCGAGGTTCAGGATGGTACCCCGCCCCCTGAACAAAGGCCACCTGACCCATCCCTCCGCATCCGGGCAGGAGGGGCCTCAATCAACTCAGACACATGGGGTGATAGCCAGTTCCAGCCATGAACCCCTGTTCAGCTTTTACTCTGGGCAGGGCCCTGCCGAGGGTCCCGAGGGGGGAGGTGAAGAGGTGTCCTTAGCTGGGAAGACGGGGCAGAAAGCACACACGTGATGCTGGTTAACAGCCGTGTGAAAGTGGGCAGCTGTCAGATGTTCGTCTTCAGTACCAAGTGCATGGAGGTGGGCTGGGACGGGAAACAGACATCTCTGTGGGATGGGAAGGTGGTAGAAAAGGAAGACTTTTGGAGTCAGCAGGCGCAGCATCGTACAGCCGGCAAGCATGTCCCTTCCTAGGCACTCACTGCGGCCAAGAATTGGGCTATTTGCTTTACAGGCACACACTCGTTGAATCGTTATGAAACCCCATGGGCCAGGCGCCATTTCCCCCACCCTCTATTTTATGAATAAAGATGCAGAGACTCAGAGAGATTTGTAAACTGCTCAGAGTTACAGAGATTTGGAAGAAGCAGAGCCCAGATTCAAACCTGGGCCCGAGTCAAGCCTATGCTGGCCGTGGATCCCCACCACGTTGGCCACGCTTTCCCCGTGACAGTAGGGCACCATGGGGCACCTTTGGGGAGTGATGTATGCACTGCTTCGACGGGCTTAGTGCAGACAAGTCATGAGGGAAAAGGTCCAAGGGAGGCTGCGTCAGGCCCGAGACACCATCTGTGCCTCTGGCCTGAAAGGTTAGGTCTTTGTCCTACAGGTAGTAGGGAGCCACTAAATGTTCCTGTGAGAGCCCCTGCAGCAGTCCGCAGGGTGAGAACAGAGAACGAAGGGGAGCCATGGACAGAGCAAGCAGGGCTTTCAGAGTGATATGAGATCCATTCACTTCTCCAGATATTTATCATTTACTTTGCGCCAGGGAGAAATGAGACAGCGCTTCTCAAGTGGCCAGCCAGGACCTGAAATGTACCATAAATGGCCTCCATTCCTGGGGACGCTCTTCCATAGCTCAGGTAACACCATGGGAGGCAGGAGCCGCTGGGGCTTTGGTCCCCTGTGGTGTCAGGCTGGGAGCAGGTTTCTCTGTGACGCTGGGTCACAGGATGCCTTTCACACCACCCATGAGGTCTCTGCTTTGGCAGCTGTTTTTGCTGTCCACCTGTCTCTTCCTCCCTCTTCTCAGAGGTGGTTTCTCGCTCCCCTGCTGTCGGGCCCCCCCCCCCCCCCGCCCCCACAAGGCCTTTCGGAAGGCAGCAGATGGGCATGAATGTGACACTGGCTGTCTCTGAGAGACCACCTTGGGGGCCACCAGGTGGGGCTTGCAGGGCATGTGCTAACTGGGGGTCAGGGTGTGGGTGTGGGTGCAGAGGGGGCTGTCCACCCCGACAGCCTCCTGGCTGCCTCCTTGGGCCAGCCGGCCATGAGACGTATTCTGTTAGGGCTTTTGCTCCCCTCCATTCCCATCTGACTTTAACATGGAAGGAATAGTTCTCAGCCACGCTTACCTGCTGCTGGGTTAACTTCTCACCCATTCCCACCCTGCACCCTTCCTAGATTTCCATGTCCCACAGTGGCTTTACCAGGCTCACCAGGTAGAAACCTCAGAGTTCCTGTCCCCACTCAGTTAGGTCAGCCCCCTCTTCTCCATCCTACTGCCCTGACACTCATCCTGCCGGGACTGATGCAGTAGCCTCTTCTTCATTGGTCCACGATTAATGGCTCGTTTCTTTTTCCTTCTTGCCCATCCAATCTGACCTTGTTTGCTGACTCTAGCACTTAGAAGCTTCTTAACTTTTCTGAAGACATCAGAGCTGAGACTTCTAGCAGATCTAAATGGCTCACGCACTGTCCAAGCACACAGCCCTAAGGCAGGGCATCTTACCAAGCTTGGCCTCTGCCCCCTTAAAGTGGCTCACTGACTTGCTGTGTGAAGCTACCCAGAGTGGTCCTCTCCCCAGCCCCGGAAGCCTTCGGGCTTCTCATGCCTTTGAGTAAACCTCTACCAGCATGGTGGTTATCAGCACATCACAGCACAAAATCGCTGCTTTTTATTTACGAGCTGTGTAGCTTCAGGCAATTTGCTTAACCCCCCCCCCTTGCAAAAATAATAATGATAATGATAGCCATCACTGACCATGTGATAATGATAGCCATCACTGACCATCATTTATCATGTGCCAGATACTGTGCCCAGCACTTTGCATTGCCTCTTCGTACCTACCCCAGAACCCTAAGAGAGAGGTGTTTTTAGGCTTCTTTGGCAAATAAGGAAATCGGGGTTTGTGGCAGTGAAACCCCTTGCCTAAGGTCACACACCACTCAGAAGCAGAGGCAGACTCAGGTCCTGTCCTCGCCTGGTCCTCACCTGTAGATACGGGGACCACGCTGGAGGTGGTCTCAGAGTTGCTGGAGACTTTAAATGCAGGGACACGTTTGGGAACATCTGTCCAGTGCTGAGCACCCAGGGCCTTGGTAAACAGGTTTTCTTCCTGCTTCTGGCTTTGCTCAGGCCACATCCTCTGTCCTCCTCCCTACCTGGCCAGGTCCTACCTCCAAAGTCAATGGAATAACCACCCACCCCTCCACCCGGGGCCCTAGAGTGTTCCACACATGCCATCACCAAACCCTGGCCACGGGGAACAGAACTGGGCTTCAGGTGTCTATTTTCCTAGAAGGTGCGTGACACTTTTGTAAGCCCTGGCCCTCCCCTAGTGCCTGGGCCTCCGTGGGGAGATGGGAAAGTGTCCACAGAGCCAGCGAGTCATCAGAGGAATCTACAAGGATGGGGAAGGGAGGAGCAGAAGATGAGAAGCCACTGTCACGCAGGGACCCGAGGAGTGGTCCTCTGGAGCCTGTGCAGCTGGACACCTCCCTCCACCCCTGCCTGGCAGTCTGTCCTCACACCTTCATGATCTGCTGTTTGGGGCATTTGCTTGTTATTCCCTGACTGTGACCTCCTGGGTCAGAGTTCTCATTTCCGGGGACAGGAAGGAAAAAGCCCCATGGGGCCGGGTTTATGGAGGGTGAACACTCTCCTTTTGCAGCTTCCTGCCTGTGGGGCCCTGTAGTCGAGCCTTGGCCTCATGGCACTGGCTGCCCCGCTCTGGGAGTGGCCTCAGGTCTCTGTGGGACGTGTGAGCTGGAGCTGTGAGGCTGAGTACCTCGGCCAGCTCGCACGCCACCTGCCTGACCGTCAGACGCCATCAGAGGGGGCTAGCTGGCCGACCTGTGGGCCCTGCTCGGAAGGACTGGGGGGTCCTCGCTGTTCACCCGATCCCTGGGCCCTGGCTGGGGCCCTGGTGAAACCAGCTCACCAGGGAGCTCAGTAGAATGAGCCGGTCTTTCTTGTTGTCTTTTGCACCCCTCTGAGGACACAGCCGGCTGGGCCCTCTCTCAGGCTAGAATCTTTCACCCAGGAGTGGAAGGCATTTGGGCTGATTTGCTGTCCGTGGGACTCCCTCTCCCCACCTCAGCATCAAGGTGTAGTCCTGATTTCTGGGAACCATTTCATTTTGGTTGACTGCCTCGTCCTGAGGCCTCAGGTACAACCGTGACCCAACTTATGTGAGAGGAACCTCGGCTTTTGTTATCCGTTGCTGTCCAGCCTTCTGGAAGAATCTGCAGGGATTCTTTCTTGTTGATAGGACACAGCGTGGCATTTGTGATCCATCCCTGTATTATGTGAGTGAGTGAGTGAGTGTGTGTGTGTGTGTGTGTGTGTGTGTGTGTTTGTGTGTGTGTGAATGTCTCCAGATTAAGTACCCTGAAGGCAGGCTGCTGGCTGTCTTGTAGGCCTCCCACCTCAACAGATGTCAGGGAAAATGACTCTGACCCGGAGACAAAACTGGCAAGAGACGGCCGTGGTTATGGTAGAGAGTCTCCTAGGCCAGAAGCTAGAACTTTCAAATTCTGTATGGCCCCTGATTATGAGTCACACTGCCTCCCTACGGCTCAAAGAGAAGGGACTTGTCAGAGCCACTGGCTGGTGAGTAGGAGAGCCTAACCCAAGGGTCCAAAGAGGCAGTGTGTGTGCAGGGGAAGGGGGAGCTGCCTCTGCTTCTGCCTCCTGCTGAGAGGGTCCCAAGGGTTGTAAGGCTCGGAGAATCTCCCCAGGAGCAGCTTTGATCTCTTCCATGTTGGTTTGCAGCAGGAAGTAAGCTCAGCCCCTCCCTTTGGCCACTGAGCTCACACGTCCTTCCGTCCTGGTGGCTCCTTCCAGGTGGCGGTGCCAGTGCCTGGAGCTGAGGATCCACGTTCTGGTCCAGTTTCCCCACTAACAAGTTAGGATTTTTCTATAATGTGAGAGCTGGAAAACCTCCGTCCTGTGTGAGCCTTACTGCCTCGCTGCCAGGTGGGGAAACTGAGGCCCTGCAAAAGGGATGGACAGGGCAGGCTGGAGGCTGAGGATGTCAGGAAACAAGGAAGAAGCAGGTCTGTTGGCTTTGTGGACTCAGGAGGTGCCTGGCAGTTCCCAGAAGTGGCATCTCGCATGTGGGGCGTAGGGCTAGAGCTGGGGAGAAGCATTTCTGGGCCTGTGGCAGGAAGGGACTCGACACTGGTTCCTGACCTCCTCACATCCTGCCTTAGAGGTAACTGCAGGGCATATAGGCAAGGCTGTGCACTCCGATTTAGGGAAGGCCTTTCTCCTAGGCTCCGAACCTTCCCTAGGGGACGAGGACAGCTTGGCAAGTGGAGAGGACAGCCTCACTTGTTCCTGTGGGTGTGGCCAGGGGATGCCAGGTGACACTGTCCTTTGTCCCATTCTGTTCCAGTGTCTCTACCATCCCTGCTACTTGAGGGAGGGCAGAGTGATGCCCCCCGCCCCCCGGGAGCTCTTCGCTTGCCCACCAAACTTTGCCTGCCTGCCCTTGTGGACAGGGGCTGAATCTCAGTCCCCGGTGCCCCCGACATGTAGCCAGTGCCTGCACACAGTAGGTGCTCGTGGTCTGTTTACTTAATGAGGAGCCCTGAAGCCTGGTTTTAGTTTCTCCTCCCCGCCCAGCACCGCCACGAACCACCCACCCGTGTCTCTCTTCGTTCAAACTGCGAGGAAGCCCACAGCCAAGTTTCATGCTGAAAGCATAGCGCTCCTGCGTCAGATGTCCTGGGGGGAGCTCATTTTATTCTCCCCTCCCTCTTCGCTGCTCATTTCCTGCTCTTTGTCTTTCATTGAACAATTGAAACGTGCTTTTATTGGGACACGCTGCGGGTCCTTTTTGGAAAGTAAGCGAGCAATAAATAACTCCGTACATTAGACATGAAAAGGTGAAAACTCTTCCCGCTGCCCCTGGGAAGCGGGTGTGTCTGAGTCCTGCTCCTCCTGTCTGCAGAGTGGGCAAAGTGGCAGCCGTCCTTGCTGGCTTCGAGGAACACAGGAGAGGACTGTATTATGACAGGCCAGCGTGCCGGGCTGTGCCAGGCCAGGGCCTGCCCCGGGGCTCTGCGAGGTGGGGTTGCTCAGGCAGAAAGATGCAGTGGGCCTCCACGGAATTGGCCATGGCATAGCCGGCCTGGGGGGGCTCCGAGCTTGCCCAGCTGGGCACAGCTGGCCAGCTCCCCGTTTTGGAGAAACTGGCTGAGAGCTTGGCTAGACAGGCCATCGGAAGGTGCCCCGGCGGGGAATCAGACATCACCAGCTGCAGCACTGGTGGCAGGCCAACTATGTTTGATGCGTCGCTGTGCTTCCCCCTTCCTGGTAAAGAGACACAAGGACCGAGCTTCCACAGTGAGCCCAAAGGGCAACATTGTCCAAAAAAGGAGATAGCTGGATCGAGAGGTATAAATAGGAGTGTGTGTGCTGGGGGTGGGCCAGGGGTGCGGGGAGCAGATGACAGGACTTCTCTGCTCACTCCCTCGGCCACCGCAGGAGGGCTGCTCTTGAAGTCCTGGCCACCACAGGAGATAGATTTTTTTTTGAGATGTCGGCAAGAGAGGAGAGGCGAGCTATCCCCTACCGTCCTCCACTCCCCTCCCCCCTCCCCTTTGCTCTCGCCATGCCCTGCCATCACAAGAGAGAGAGTTTGAGAGAATGAGCTCTAGGTGGAGAGGTTAAACATAGTCCGTTTGCTGAGTTCAGAGGCGAGCTCGTGTGGGAAGGACACAGGGAGGGAGCTAACGGGCTGTTAGCCCTGGGCCGAGGCTTCAGTTACAAAGGCAAACAAAAGGAATACGGCAGCTACAGGCAGGGGCTTTGGGAGGTGGGCTGAGGGGATGCTGTGTTAGATCATATTTCTGATGGTTCTGGAAGGAGAGCGATGTCTTTAAAACCAGACTAGGCTCCTTCTTTGTGTTTCCACTTACTCGCTGAACAACCTTGGGCAGGTCTGTCACCTTTAGGAAGCAGTTCCTCACCTGTACTCTGGAGTGAATAAATAACACCTCCTGGCATCTCCATGAACTTCAACTAAGACCCCTGTGCACAGGGCAGGCCCCTGCAGGGTGGAAGGCATCTCTCCGGAGCCTGAGATGGTCGTCAGCAGTGGGTGTGGGGTCTATCTCTCTGCAGTTCTGCTGATAGCCTCTCCAGGGTCTCTGGCCGGCAGCCAATTATTTTCCCAGTTGGGTCTGGATGGGGAAAGCCAGCTCTCCCTTCGGGGATGGATTCAACTACTGGTACCTCCTATGCCTCCGAATTTCGGGGTTTCCTATGATCCTCAAAATCACCACCGGCCTGTGGGGCTCACTCAGGCCACATGCCGCTGGCTGTTGCTCTGAGTGTGGCTATGTCCCTCTCCGTGGAGGCAGCGGGCTGCTGTGCAGCTTGCCAAGCTCTTCTCACACCCCCTGAGCGCACGCCGTCCCCCAGCAATCCTGCGGGAAGTGGCATTTTCCTTCTCCGATCAGGCTTCCAGAAGTTGCCTAAGTTGCCGGTTTACAGGCAAGGCCTGGATGTGACTTCGTACTGCTGCCTCTCGGGGCTTGATGGTTGTGACGACCACCCGGCATCCTACCCAGGACGGGGTGAGGACACAGTGCAGCTGGGGCCTGAGGGTCGAGCTCATTCCTGCTGGATGAACTTCCCGCCAGGCGGGCATCCTCCAGCTCCGGCATGTCGTCTCTGGTCCTTTGGTCCCAAGCAACCTCCTGCCTACACCTGCCTCATTTTTTTCAGTCTGCCATTTGGCCACGGAAGGTGGAGGTGGTAGGAGAAGTGAGTTACCGTCCAGTCTGAATTGGCGTGGATTTGCCAAATGAAACATTTTCCTTATGCCCCAAAACAGTTTGCTTGGTTACTCCTTAACAGGCCAAGTGCACTATTTTCCGTGAAAACATTTCCACCGTTAAAGAAGTATCTCTGACCCAGAAGCTGGGTCCTGCTGCATCCTCGTTACAGCTCACATTTTATTTGGGATCCAGTGTTTTCATAATGTCACCACCTCTTGCTTTGCATAAGGACTACACTCCCTGATGGAAATATTTTGCAAGAATGTATTCAGCTGTTGAGGAGGTGCAAAACTCCTTCAGAAGGTCCTCTTTGTCCAGCTCAGAGAAGGACCCCTTTTCTGTGAAGTCCCTGCCACGTTTCCCTGGCCAGTACGGGTCTCTCCAGGGCGTCATGAAATGGATCAAATCCCATCACAGCAAAAGCCATTTAAGGTTCATGGAAGTGTTTGTGGAAACAATTGCAAACTCCTTCGCTGACAGCCCACTTCTTACGTGTGATTTTTTTTTTTTTTTTTTTAATGGAACATGCACCCAGCACAGCAGAAGAATTTGGATGGCCCTCAGAATGTGCTGGAATGGAATTTGGCTGGGCTCTCCGATAATGGCTGCGAGAGAATGTTTTCCTGCTCATTAGGCAGATATTCAATGGACTTCCTTTGTGTCCCGGATGCTGGGTTAGTCAGAGACAAGTGCCACCCAGGCCCCATCTTCAAGGAACCTGGTTGATAGGGAACAGAAGATATATGTACACTTCATTCCTCAGTACATCAGAATGACATTAGGAAGGGTGGCAGTCACCTCTTGGTGTGTGTGATGATTGTAGGTAGCACACTGAATTGTGGTTATGCATTTTTAAAAAATTTTTAATCTTTATTTTTTGAGAGAGAGAGAGCACAAGCAGGGGAGGAGCAGAGAGAGAGGGAGACACAGATTCTGAAGCAGACTCCAGGTTCTGAGCTGTCAGCATAGAGCCCCATGAGGGGCTTGAACTCACAAAAGCGAGTTCATGACCTGAGCCGAAGTCGGACGTTTAACCGACTGAGCCACCCAGGTGCCCCGTGGTTATGCATTTTTTTAAATGTATGTCATAAAAAATACACAGTAACAGCAGTAATTTCCCATATGTAATTGCTTAACAGGTAGGAGGGAGAGTCCATTAACACCCAAGTTAAAGAGAAATATCGAGTCAATGCTATAGTAATGGGAACTGTTGCAGTTGATAGATTATGGCAAAGGTTGTTTTAAAAAAAAAAAATCACAACAGTGGCTTACAAATGGCTGATGGCTACAAAAGTTAGGGCCATGTTTATTGTGTGCTGATGGAATGCCAGGGGCTTTACCTATATTATTGTCCAAGCCTCAGGAAGCTCCCAAAGATGGTAGTGTTTCCATCCCAACTGACAGCAGATGAAACTGGGTCTGAAAGAGGTGAAATGATTTGCCCGAAGTCACATGACTAGTGAGTGGAAGAACTTGGATTTGCACTCTGGTCTGTCTGGCTCCTGATAATAAATTCTTAATTGCTATACTAGAGGACAAAGTACTGCAGTTGGTCAAATAAAGAAGTGATTTTTCCCTCCCTCGGGTATAATCCAAGAAAACTTCCCGGAGGAGGCAGCCTTGACTGAGTGGTAGGATTTAGCAAGGGAAGTTTTGGTGGTAAGGCAAGTATCCCATGGGTTAGATACCCATGATTACTGGCTGGATGGTTTGAACAGCACATTTTTTCTTCACGTAAATGAAGTCTTGAAGTAGGCCGTGGATTGGCAGTTCTGTGTCATCAAGGACCCAGGTTCCTGCTATCTTTCTGCTCTACCAGATACCTCATGGCCTACTACGGCTGATGCAGCTCCAGCCATCACATTCTTGTTCCAAGCAGTAGAAAAAAAGAATAGAAGGAAAAGGAAAAATGCACATTTCTCTCAATGAGTCAATGACCTTGAAGGAGCTTTTCTGGAAGCTGAACCTAACAGCTTGTCCTCATCTCACTGGCCAGCTCTGCTTCTGAGGGAGGCTGCCTACTGTGTGTTGGGCATATGCAAGTGGAGGACAGTCGTCCTGTCCTCGAGGCTCTTCCAGTAGAGTGAGCTGCTTCCAGTTTGAGGCGTTAGAGGGATCAGCAGTTGAGTGGAGAGGAAAAAGCTTCCTCTGGACTGGAACTTGCTTTTGGAGTGGTCCCCGGAAGCTTGGTCTGTTTTGGATTATTCAGCACGTTCATTTGGTGTTTATTTTTTTAAATTTTTTTTTTTCAACGTTTTTAATTTATTTTTTTTTGGGACAGAGAGAGACAGAGCATGAACGGGGGAGGGGCAGAGAGAGAGGGAGACACAGAATCGGAAACAGGCTCCAGGCTCCGAGCCATCAGCCCAGAGCCTGACGCGGGGCTCGAACTCACAGACCGCGAGATCGTGACCTGGCTGAAGTCGGACGCTTAACCGACTGCGCCACCCAGGCGCCCCCATTTGGTGTTTAATTGGAGTGTAGAGTTGCAGCAATTAGGCTGCCTGAGGCGGCCCCTGCCTGCCATCCCATCAGCGCCTTTGAAAAGACAAGAACCACTCTTGAGTACAAACGAATCCAGCTCCCTTAGAGCAGAAGCCACAGAGCCCGCTTTTCCCTGAATCCTGGGCTGCGATTTAGAGCCCAGCGTGGTGCTCACAAGCCCCAAGGTGGGCATGGGGTGTTCTGCGCAGCAGCTGCTCGCGGGCAGGTGTGAGACCTGGGAACCGCAGCCTGCCTGGTACCTCCCTCCCGGCTCAACACCCCCACCCCTACCCCGGCCCTGGGGGCATGCGTTTGCTTTTCACTTCTCAGCTCTCAGGCGGTGCATGCTGGCTGGTTGCCGGGAATATCAGGTTTGGAGCGTTCTTTAAAAATCAGTGATGCTCTTGTGAGTTGCCAAAGTTGGCCTGGGACTCGTTCATAGAGCGTCGATCCTTATTCGTGTGAGGCCCTCTCTGCTGGGCCTTGGGTTCTTTTGGGTCTGAAATGCTCTGTTTTCACTTTTGGGGACTCAGGTCGTCAGACCATGGAAAGGTTAGGGCTAAAATGGGTGCGAGTGGGGGGGATCAGCCTCCACGCCTCCGTGTTCTTGACCAGAAACTTGGCTGCAGGCTGGTTGGAGGCAGAACTGGGAGAGCAGGCTTCCGCCCTCTGGTGCTCTGTCTCTGTTCTGTAATTACCTCCAAGCAGATAGTATTGTAGAGGCTGGAGAGATGCTTTCCTACGGCCTTAGAAATCAAACCGCTATTAATATGCTAATTAAAACCATTTGTATTTACCATCAAAGCAGGTCCTGGAGAGCTTCTCCTCAGCAGCATTATTAGACGTTCTGTTCTTGAAATAGAAAGTCCATATTATTTTTTAATGAAAGCTCTAAATCCAGAGCTTCCCTATGTTCTGCCAGCCCCTTTCCTTGAATTTAGCGGGCCCAGCCCTGGGCTCCTGAAATGAAGGCCAGGTGGGCGGAGGGTGAAGACAGATTGATCACCTCACAAAGCAGACCAGAACTCAAGATGTCGGTTAGATGCTGGGGCCCTGCAGTTCCCAGGTCAGTTACCTGCTGATGTCATCGTACGTGTAAGCATTATTTTTAGCAGTGGCTTCACTCCTAAAACCAGTCCTACTGGATTTATTTTTAGACCGGATGATGCAGGTGCTGTTTGGAAAATGTCTGTTTCTCCCCATATCACTTTTGTCCTGGAACTACCCAGTTTATGAGGAAAACAAAATGGCACCCACAGCCAGGGACAATACAGCTACTTGTTTGGGAAACAGAGGGATGAGGGCCTTATTTGCTTTGAGGGTAGATTCCAGGGAATCCATAGCTCTTGACTTTCCAAGGAGCTGTGTGGGACAGGAGCCCCCTGTGATCTGGGGGCTTTCATTCACCGGCAAACGAGAGAGGGACTTCTTGTTCCACTCATGGATTGAAGATATCCCATGAAGGTTGTGGGACTTTCCTAAAGAGTAGGCTGTAGATTCCAGAAGAATAATACATTAGCTATGGTATTTTATACATCTAACAAATATTTAGACCTAATGTGCCAGACCTAAATGTGCCAGACCTAAATTAGAAATTTAGGAATGTTCCACCTACCACCAATGAGTGATGTAGTGAAATAAAACAAACATCATGCTCATGGATTCTGTAGATCCAGAATTCAAAGAGAGTAAAGCAGGGATGGCTTATTTTGCTTCATGTTGTTCAAGGCCTGAGTGCAAGACTTGAAGGTTGGAAGACTAACCCACTTACACGTCTGGCAGTTGATGCTGGCTGTTAATGGGTCCCCAGCTCCTCCCCATGTGGCTTTACCATGTGGCCTGGACTTCCTCACAGCATGGTGGCTTATCCCACGGGTAAGCATCCCAGAAATGGAGAGTGAAGCAGGAGCTACATCCCTTTTGTGACCCAGCCTCAGAAATCACAAAGCATCACCTTCACCACATTCTACTCATTGGAGTAGTGACAAACCCCTACCCAGATTCAAAGAGAGGGAACAGAGACACCAGCCCTTGGCAGGGGGCGGGGCCTCAGTCACATTGCATGCAGAACATATGGGATATAGGTATATTTTAAGAAGTATAAGAGAGACTTGGAAATATGAACAAGGAAGAAGACGGTATAAAAATGACAAAGCATATAAAAGGTGAGGAAGAAAACTTTAAAAAAACGAAGGTGGAATAATCAGAATTAAAGCATTTGAAGCTCTGTCTTTCAGAAGCAAATATTGATTAACCTCAGATTTGTTAAGAACAGACAGCAAAACTTCAAAACTGATAGAGTAGCAGTTTCTAAATGTGAATTGGGACTCTCCGGGGACTCTTTAAGCAAGATGGAAACTGTGTTCATAATGATACATAATATCCCATAACGGTACTATTCTCTTTTTTCACTCTTATTCTCTCACAAGTGCAGAAATTTCTAGAGCCCATTTGACACAAGATGATATCATCACTTGAACAGTTAACAGAATATATATGCTTGTGTATTCCTGTGTTTGCATTTTTTCTCAATTTTATTTTCTAATATGGAAAGTATTAATAGATATAGCCCACATAAACAAAAGCAGTTGGGGGGGGGTGTTGATAATTTCTAGAGGTGTGACAATTTCCTGAGGCCATGAAGTTTGAGAACCTCCCTTGTAGGAGAGGGCACAAAAGTGGGAGAGAAACAGAGACCATCCTTGTGAAATATCATTTCCTGGGCTCTGAGAAACAAATGGTGGTGATTGTTCATTATAAGTTATTCTTCTATAACTTCATTCATAGTTATTCTTCATTCTAAGATAATTCAAGATAGAAACTTTTAAATCTAGAGGACTGATGGAGAACGGTACTAACCTGTGTGCAGACTGGAGATCAGGGACCTGGAAGAATTTCAGGACTGGGTCATGTTCACCCTGTGTTACAGCGACACCTACTGAACACCGGGGATATTGCAACCCAGCTGTATGGAACAAATGACCAGCAAGAGTAAATACTGTATTCATACCAAAAAGGACGTAGAAAAGAGCAAATTCTGTCAGGCAGAATATGACATTATACCAGGCATAGACAGACATTCTTAGACAAAACAGAGGGCAACTCAAAAAAGACATAGTGAAATTTCCATTGCCTATGCACCCTCTTCCTTGGTTAGATGGAAAATTAGTGGTTTCAAACGGCAGCCCAGGGCAGAGCCTAATATCAGAGCCACCTTGGAGCATTTAAGAAATAAATAGTTCTAAGGCTTTGTGGAATCAAGAGTCTCTGGGCCCAGAATTTTATAATTTTTAAAAGTTCGCCAGAGAATGTAGTCCTAGCTACAATATCTGGCCCAGAATGGGTCTGCTGATGATGGTTTCTGTCCCATAGGAGCCATGTCAGGGCTGGACAGGCTGAGCTATTCTGGTGTCAACCCCAAGCTCTTCCACTGGTCCCACTGCTGTATTCCTTCCACTGCTGTCAATGCCCAGGTTTGGAACTCCAAGTCCTTGGACTTTAGACCGTGTTCGTGCCTCTTGATTTCTGGGGTCCTGTCTGATTTCCCAGTTTGATCTTGCTCAAGTCCTGTTTGCCCAATGCCCTATCAGAGTACCCCCTTTACTATGCCTGGGTGTCTACTCCCAGCATGGCCTAAATCCAAATTTGGGACTTTGGGCCCTTCCGGCTCCTTCTCTCTCCTTTGATCCTAGGCTTATTTCCATTTATGCCCCAGAACCATCAACACGGAAGGGTCTAGAATCGAGAGAACTATCAAAAATAATAAAAACAAACAAACAACAAAACTGAACCCCAGCCCTCTGTGTGCCAAGGGCTAGCCTAAGCCACCACTGACCCCTCTTGTCACAAGCTTTCAACACAGCCTATGGGGGGATTTGTCTTCTCATATGAGAACCTTTCTCAAAACTGACAAAAGGAAAAAGGCTTTGCTTTACTGAAATTTGCACGGCCAGCCCTCCCTTTCGCAACCTACCAGTTCCAGGCTGTCTCATGATACCTCCACGGCTTTGTCAGCAGAGACCCAGCCCCAGGACAAGGAGCTTCCACTCCCACAGAAGAACAGCATGTGGGTGAAACCTGGCTAGGGAAGTGAAAAATTCTTAATAACCAGTGGGGTGTGAAAGGGGGTGGTGGCCAACCAGAGCCCAGAGCCCAGGCGGAGTGAAGTTGATGCCAAATGCTTCGCCCTATCCAAGGTAATGAAAGTGATCTGAGTGGTGTTTTTTTTCCTTTTAAATGACAGAGCAGAGCTGGCTGGGGAATAGGGTTTGACCAACGTAACCATAAATGTAGGCGAAGCTTATTTACACTCTGAAGATAAAGCAGCAAACGGGAGACAGGGTGGGCTGTGGCCTTCCACTGCATTTGGAAGCTGTTCCCTTTCTCTGGGCAAATTCCCTGAAGTCCGAGACCATCCCAGCACAAGGAGGAAGCGCCTTCGGAAGGACCTGCATCATGTGTGCAGGTCTGCCCCCGGGAGATGGTGGCTGAGGCACACGTGGGAGTGGCCCACTGAGGTGCCTGCGCTCGGGGAGATGTTGCAGGGGCTGTGGCCCGTAACAGGGAGGGCGTCCCTCCAGCCCTGGTGGGGAATGTTCCATTCTGCTGCACACCTGGCTGTTCTCCAGAGATCTGTGTCCTGAAATTCGTTCAGTGTTAGCGATAGCAGCTCAAACTCAGCACCCCTGTGCCGGCTCCCGCCATTTACTGCTCTGCAGGTGTTTCTTTCCATGCGAGCAAGGGGCCCTTGGTTCCCTGCTGGCCACTCACCTCCCTGCCTGCCGACATGGCCATGTGGTGAGCCAGGGCTTCCCATCTTCAGCAGCCACAACATCCTCATGTGGGTGGCGGGGGGGGGGGGGGATGCTTCTTCACGCATATGCCCTGGCCCCTTGGGGACTGGATTTTAGATGGGTGTTGAGGCAGCCTTCTGAGCCAGGCTGGGCAGTGTCTGCTGAGGAGCTCCCATCCCCTTGGGGTGGCTGTGTCAACGACACCCCAAGGGGAGAGGCCTCAGTGTGGAAAGTATATGAGCTTTGGACATTGCTGCACATGGCCTGGAATGCTTTGGCCCCTTCTTCCCAGGCCCCGACTGATTTCCCCATTGTGCAGTGGGAAGGACCAAAGGGCCGGCTCTCCCCAGTTCCTGGAGCACCAGCCAGTGTTCTGGGGCCAACAGTGGTGAGGGCTGGGAGGCAGCATTCCGGGTTGGCTGCCCAGAGGGCATGGCTCGTCCCGACTTGGGTGCTGTGCCCACAGTAGCAGGTGGCTGTCACTCCCACGAACAGCAGGGTTCTCATTGCCATTGCTCAGCTGATTGTGCCTGGTACATAGCAAATGCTCTGCTTACGCCAGCTGCCCTGAGCATGTGATCTGTCTGGGGTCACCCAGAAGGTGAGTGGTGGGGCCAGGATTGGCCTCATGTCCATCTCACGCCCCGGCCCAGGCCCGCCTACCCGGCAGTGGGGCCACCTTCTCCCTGGACCTCCATAGGCGTCTCAGGGAGGCAGGGTAGAGGGTCAGTAGCTCCATTTCACAGACCCGGAAACTGAGGCCAAGGGATTTGTCACAGATCACTGAGCTTATAAATGACAGAACTAAGCCTCAAACTTTGCTCTTTTGATCACCCGCCCGATATTAGCCACGACCCGGGTTGCCATGAGAAAATGACACAGGCTCAGGGGCTTTAACAACAGAATTTATTTTCTCACAGTTCTGGAGGCTGGAAGTCTCAGGATGGGTTTCTGGTGAGACCTCTTTTCCTGGCTTGTAGATGGCTGCCTTCCTGCTGTGTCATCACAGGGCCCTTCCTCTGTGCTCATAGAGAGAGAGACAGCAATCTCTGGTGTCTCTTTACCTTCTTATGAGGACACCAGCCCTCCAACTAGGGCTCCATCCTTAGGACCAAGTTTAACCTTTACTATTTCCATAAAGGCCATATCTCCAAATACAGTTGCTTTGAGGGTTAGGGCTTCAACATGGTAATTGTGGAAGGGGCACGATTCAGCCCATAATACACCCTGAGCCCCTTTCATGGCTTTGAGCCCCCATATCACAGCAGGAAATAGGTGCTACTACATATCAAGGTACTCGTTTTTGAGTGGTGGTGCTGGAGCCTAGAAATGGGTTTGGGCCAATCTGAGAAGGCTTCCTGGAGGAGGAAGGGTGTGTGTGTGTGTGTGTGTGTGTGTGTGTGTGTGTGCGCGCGTGCACATATGCTAGACTTGGGTAGCATGTGCACTTAGGGGGAGTCTAGCCCATTTCAGGGAACCCCGTATACAGTCCACCCCAGTAACTCAGATGAGCTGTGGCTATTTCCCAGGAGCCACTTTCTCTCTGTGGCCATGGTAGGAGGGGACCGTCCGGTTCCTGCTTGGCCCAGCAAGGGAGCTGTAGCTCCATTCAGCCAATCAGGTGGCGTTTCAGGTCTTCAATGTGGAAGGGAGTGGGACTCCAGGTGGGCGGGGCGGGGCAAAGGCAGGCGGAAGTAGAGCCAAGGACCCGTGGAACCCCCTCCAGCAGAGAGAGACATCTGCAGGGCAGGGTGGCAGCCTGTGGTGGCCAGGCCCCTGCCACTGAGGTCCGGCTGCCGGCAAGGCCGATCCTTCCGTCAAGATGGACTGTGTTAGGACGGCATTGTGTGCACAGGCCCTTGCCGTGATCTCTCTTCTTCACCTCGTGTCTGTCCTCTGCCCTGAGACTCACACGCCAGAGTCAACTGGCAAAGGGAGTCCTCACTGCCAGGTGTAGAAAATTGAGATGTCTGCAGTGTCTTTGTTTCTGGAGTGAGGACAGTGTTCTTGGGGCAGGAGTGTGGGTTCATGCACCGAGTCCTATGTGGCGTCCAGAGAAGATCCAGGTCCCAGGCAGGGTTGCAGAAGGTATCAGCAAGGAGGCTGGGGGAGCTGGGGAGGCTGGGAGGCTGGGAGGCTGGGGAGGCTGGGAGGCTGGGGAGGCTGCGAGGCTGAAGAGGCTGGGAGGCTGAGGAGGCTGGGAGGCTGAGGAGGCTGGGGAGGCTGGGGAGGCTGGGGAGGCTGAGAGGCTGGGGAGGCTGAGAGGCTGGGGAGGCTGGGAGGCTGGGGAGGCTGCGAGGCTGAAGAAGCTGGGAGGCTGAGGAGGCTGGGGAGGCTGGGGAGGCTGGGGAGGCTGAGAGGCTGGGGAGGCTGGGGAGGCTGAGAGGCTGGGGAGGCTGAGAGGCTGGGGAGGCTGGGGAGGCTGAGGAGGCTGAGAGGCTGGGGAGGCTGGGGAGGCTGCGAGGCTGAAGAAGCTGGGAGGCTGAGGAGGCTGGGAGGCTGGGGAGGCTGAGGAGGCTGGGAGGCTGGGGAGGCTGGGGAGGCTGCAAGGCTGAAGAAGCTGGGAGGCTGAGGAGGCTGGGGAGGCTGGGGAGGCTGAGAGGCTGGGGAGGCTGGGGAGGCTGGGGAGGCTGAGAGGCTGGGGAGGCTGGGGAGGCTGGGAGACTGGGGAGGCTGAGAGGCTGGGGAGGCTGAGAGGCTGGGGAGGCTGGGGAGGCTGAGAGGCTGGGGAGGCTGGGAGGCTGGGGAGGCTGCGAGGCTGAGGAGGCTGGGAGGCTGGGGAGGCTGGGGAGGCTGCTCTTTTGGTGGAACTTCCTATTTCTCACATTTCCTCCATGAAGGCCCCAGGACCCAGCCCTCCCCCAAAGTAGAGTCTGTGAGCCCATCCATCCTGGGGGTGCAGAGCCTGGTTTTGGCCTCTCTCGTGTCTGTCCCTCAGCTTAGCTCACTTGGGCCCCTGGTGGGCTCCAAAGGTGTTCAGTAAGTTGCTCTTTTCAGAGTTTCGACCCGAGCCTGTCTCTGAGGGGAAACTCCATCCTGAAGTACCGGACGTGGTTGCATCCCCCTCGTCATGGGAATATTTATTCTCCCTGCATCTCCCATCCCTTATATTCCTCCTCTGCACCTGGCCCAGGGCCCTTTGCTCGGGGTCATGCTCTGTTCCCAGGCCCTGTGTCTCCCCGGGTCTCTCTTCCTCCCTGATGGAGGCCCCGAGTGTTTCTGAGCCTGTGTGTCCTTGCTTCTCTGGTGGGAACTGGTCGCTTCCTCTTAAGGGAAGAGCGAGTTGCTGGCTTCCCTCTGTTTCCCAAGGGTGAGCCTCTCCACTGCCACTTTATGACCTTGGGCAAGTCCCTGAGGCCGGCTGTGCCAGGGGGCGGTACTCTCCACCCGCAGGGTAGTAGTAAGTGAGAGAGTAGAGTCTTAAAGCATTGGGCTCCTAGTAGGTGCCAAGTACCCGTGTGCCCACCACGGTTTGAGTGTTCTGGAGTCCGGTTGGTGACCGTGACCAGATGGCCACTCACACGTGTCAGTGTATGGCCTCTGCTGCTGTCTGACTGTCTAGGTGGAGAGGCCTCATCTTCATCATGCTTGAAATCATTCCCTTCTTCAGTAAGCGCCAGCCACCGTCCATTCATCCGTGCTCCCATTTCTGTGAGCCTGCCTTGCACCAGGCTTTGCTCTGGGGAGCACAGTTAGGAATCCGACCGAGTGGGGCTTATGCTCCATATCCAGGCAGCAGGTGGGGAGGGAAGTAAATCAAGCAATCTTACCCGGGCCGATCTCGAAGATCACCAGGAGCCCGGGTGTTGAGTGCCAGGAGCCCGGGCTAGGGGCCCATGCTGGTGCCCAGCACCAGGTGAGGCTCAGAGAGGATTCAGAGTTGAAAGGCAGCTTAGCTCTTGGAAACATGGGCTCCAGCTGCAGGCTGCCCCCACTCCGTGCTCTGTGACCATCAGAGGCGGTGATCCTGCAAGAAGGAAGTCAATATTTAAAAAAAGGAACGTCAGTTCTTAGGAAGCCCTTAGTTGCCCTGTATACAATCTTGCATTTAGCCACTTACATAAAGCCTGGGGTCAGAGGCTGCCTGGATGTCTTCCCCTTGAGTACACACACCTCACCCACCTTCCCAGGCAATATCGGCCCAGGTGCTGGTGTGGCCAGCTTGGGATTGCCCCTTGCCTGTGTCCTTCGGAAACCCTAGAGACACATGAGTCTGATGTGGCCGGGAACAGGGGCAGTTTGCACAACACATGCATCTTGGGAAAACAAATGTGGTTCTCCATGTGCTCCCTGGAGTTCCTGGAACCAGAGTGTTTATTTTATGTAATATACAGCAAAACCAGTTCTGTTGACTTCAGAACCTTCCAGCATCCGAACGATAATTTTTCCTCAAATACTCTTTCAGTGTGGATTACTCAGAATATCGTAGGGAAGGAAGACTGAATTGTGTTCGCTGGGGAGGAAAAATGTTCTGCATCTCAGGCTACCCTCTTTCGAGATGAACACAAGCTTTTTGAGACTCGGGTGCCTTAAATCCATCAGGGAAACAGTCCTGCATGTGCTCACGTGTAGGGCCTGCCAGAGGAGTGGAGGGCCCCTGGAGCCTTATAACGGCAACCTGGGTCATGCCGAGGGAGGTCGGGTGGGTATGTTGTGTGGGAAGCAATGCCACGGTCTCCCACTCTGCGGCAAAGGAGCATGTGAAACAATGCTTGATTTAGATGAGGCTGAAGCGGGCGAACATTGGTTCTGGTTAAGCCCTCTGTGGCCATGCGTGTTCACACTCTTTCCTGGCTGAGCAGTGAAGGGGGTGGGTGCAGTGGATTTGGACAGGAGTACCGGCGGCGGCTGCTTATGACAATGGTGGATAGGTCGTATTTACTGAGGGTCTAGCGTGTGCCAGGCACTGTGCTAAGCGCCTTGATTGAGCCATACCTATGAGGTAGGTCATCGTCTCATTATCTCTGTTTTAGGACCAAGAAAATGAGTCTCAGGAAAGGTCATACAGCTAGTAGGTGGCTGGATCAAGCAGCCTTGATACAGGTTCTGCTGCTATAGCCAAGACCCAGGCTAACACTGGTTTAAACAAGGTGGAAGCTTATTTCTCTCTCCTGGAACAGTGCTTGGGTAGGAGCCTAGGGCTGCTATGGAAGTTCTGTATGGCTATTCAGTTCCAGTCTCTTCTGACTGTAAGGTGTTTCCTTCTTCTTCATGGTCCCAGGTGGGACCCCACAGCATCTGCCTTGTAGGCGTGTGTGTCTATGGGAAGGGGGACAGTGAAGGAAAAGGCACACGCCCTTTCCCTTGAAGGGCATAACCCGGAACTAACTTGGAGCCTTTGCTTCTGCACACATTCCTTTGACAACTTGGTCATATGGCCACACCTAGCTGCAAAGGTGGCTGGGAAGTGAGTTCCTCCTTCTGCCTCTCACCTCTCCACTGCTTCTCATCCTGGAGGAGTTCTAGGTTAGCTCCAAGGAAAAGAGCCCAGAGCTGGACCGGCTTCTTGGATGCTTGGGGTAGTAGGTGTTTCTGGTGATCACTTGATCCTCTGGCCTAGCACAGCTCAGGGCACCAAGTAGGTGCTCAGTAAATTAATCTTAAAAGAAAGGTGGGGAAGGGCGTCCTGGCCTGTCAAATCCAATCCCAGCTAATGAGTTGAACAAAGCTGGATGCAAATATGAGGGAGCTGGAAACTTTGGGGACAAACTACCAGAAGGCAGCCAGGTCCGGGGGGATTCCCTTCCACAGTGGAGCTCTGGAGCTGTTTTGGTCTGGATCAGAGGTTCAGGGTATCCTGTTGGCTCCCTGGCTTTACCCCAACCGTGAACAACGTCTGTGAGCTGTGCTTCAAGTTGGAAATTTGATTCCGAGCCCCCTTTGGGAGGAACTGGATTCCTTCGTAGTGGTGGACACTTGGGCTGTGCCACGTACATTCCTGACTTGGTTCCAAGTGTGCATAGGTCCGGTTTGTCAGCTACTGGCCCCCAGGCGGACCCTGTCTGTAAGGAAGGTTCTCAGCCTCCCTCCTGCGGGCCTCTGGTCGCCTACTTTAGCTGGCCCTGACTCAGCTAGAGCAAAATGCAGTTACAGGCTCGCCTGTCAGAAAGAACCCAGGTCCCCACTACGAAGTCCTCGGAGGCTTTCTGGTACAGCATGCTAAGAGCTGCTGAGAGTTCCCCTATCCCTTTCACCACTTACATTTTCTGAGCAAAGCTTCTTTCCGTGCAGGTGCTCAGAAGGAAAAATAAGTAAGCATTGGAGGTTCCAGTGTGGAATTTTTCAATCATCTGAACATTGTTCTTGGCAAGGAATAATTTAAAACAAACAGCCGTTATGGGTTACATTTTCAGACCAGTTAGAAATAGGAATATTCTCTGATCATCCCAGTCACTTCTTTTTTTCTGTTCCCAGTTATCTGTCTTGTGCTGAGTCGCTGAGGAGGATCCCTATTAGGCTTAACAGCAGTTAAATATTTGTCAAGCTGTCTGTCACGAGCCTGGCAGCCAGAGGGAAGGGAAAAAGCATTAATGGAGAGCCGAGCTCCAGGCTGAGCCGGTGCTTACGTGGTCTAGACAGTTAAGAGATACGTGGGGCCCTGAAAAAAGAAAGAGAGAAGGGACGAAAGAAAAACATGTGCTTTTGGGTCCTGCATGCTTTGATTCTGTACTTGGATGTACAGAAAAAGAAAGCTTCAGTTGAAAATAAGTGGTTTTTGGCAAGAAGCAGTTGCTGCACGTTGCAAATTGATTGTGCTCTTCTACTTAGATAAAAATGAAAATGCATGAGGTATTTTGCTTTTTTTCTTCTTGACGATTAAAAGCCTCTACTTGGCTCCATGCAGAGACGGCCCTTGAAGATTTATATGAGGCACCTGTGTGGCATCGATTACAGGTCTTCAGGCTGCCAGAAGCAGCTACACTTGCCCGCGCACAAAATGCCAGATCCCAAGAGGGACTTTTAAAAGACTCGACTGGGCGTCTCTGTGCCAGGCCTGGGTGGGACCCTTGGGTGAGGGTCTTTGAGTTTTACTAAACGACTTCCACTCCCTGATCACTATTGGAACGTCCGAGGCGGCTGAGCGAGCCCTGAGGTGATGGATAAGATGAGACCCTTTCCCTACCCGGGCCTCAGTTTCCCCACGTGGGAGGTGAGGGTGTCAGACTGGCTTTCCTCCAGGTTTTCTGCAGAGTAGATGGCCACGCTCTGCAACATGCCCTTTCTCCAGCTCTGACATTATTGCATTGTGAAGGGGGGGGCCATGTCAGTGCTGGAAAGGGGCTCCATTTCCAGTATGGCAGATCCATTCGTTAACTTGACCCAGCGCAGGGAGGAATTTGGAAACAGGTATGTTAGGACATAGCCAATGGCTAGCACATTGATGAGTTAGGTCGTTAATGTATTCTATTCATTCACTCGTCGAATGTTCCTGCGCCACGGCTCCAGCCAGGCTCGGTGCCAGGTGCTGGGCTTTGCAGGGAACAAGGCAGCCTGGCCCTGCCTGCTCCAAGTTGGGTCTGGCCCTGCTTGGACTTCTGTCCTGTTGGCTTAAGGACTTGCCTCCGTGTAGGTCCAAGCCCAGGAATGTGCTATGAAATGCAGTTCCAACACCCTATTAAAAGCCAAGCATTTACTTCTAGACACCAAGGACTTTAAGACTTCTATCTTCAAGGAGCAAGGGATTTGTTTTGACAAAAGAAGTATAAACAGGATCCCAGTGAATAACTTTTCTCATGGCTGCTTCTGCTTCAATCAATCCTATATTTATTGGTGACCTCATAGTGTCCAGACTGTCCCAGACTCTACAGAGGATCCAAAGGGGGGGTGGCAGCGGAGAGAGAATTTACAGTTTGCAGCTCAGCCGAAGAGGCAAGGCCAACTCTGGGGATAAGAGCCTGAGGAATGAGACAGCACATAAGTTACGTGATCACAGGTGTGCTGCAGGCCTCGGAGCTGAAGGAGCTCAGAGCCAGGGAGGGGACAGCATACTTGGATCAGGTGTTCTGGAGGAGGAGAGGAGAGAAGGCATTCCAAATCATTCTCCTGTGCTGGCCCAGCCCGCGGCGTGTAACTGTCCAGCTGATAGCCAGCCGCTGAGCTGTCATGGCTTTTCCAGTACTTCGTGTGTGGAGGCTGGAGCTCCCAGGCTCAGTGTGCAGAGCAGCCCTGGGCCCGTGATCGTGGGACGACCCCTGGCCATAGGGAGGTCCGGGTTACAGGGGTGCCCCATTCCCCATGGACCCCCCAGAAGTTGCCAGATGGTGCCACCGGTGAGATCTCGCCCCACTTCTCGGGGTCTCGGGTCCTTGCCTGCTGCTGCTGTGGATCCCTGGAAGCTAAAAGTTCCAGAACAGTTGTCCCACTACCAGGAAGAGCTGAGTTCAAATCCTGCCTCTGTCATTTGCTGCTCTGTGGCCTTGTGCTAATCCTTCTCTGTGCCTCTGTTGGCATCTAAAAATAGGTTGATGATAGCATCCTTTTCATAGGCCTATTAGGAGGACTGCAGGAAACAAGCATGTAACATGCCTAGCAAGGTGCCTGGGATACAGCAAGCAGCCCATTCACGTCAGCTATTATTGTTCCTACTATCGTCGCTCTACATCGGGTGGCAAAGTGGGAAAGCCGCTGCCTGGCCCAGAGGTCATCTCTTTCTGGAAACTAGCTCTGCCAAACACTCTAAAAGTCCATGTCTAGAATCCTCACCCCCTTGAGCTGTAGCTCAGCCAAGCATTCTGAATCGAGACTGCAGCTTTCTCTGTGTTAGTTTCTGCGGAAACAACATGCCTCTCCCGTTTCTTGTCTGGAACATGGACATCGGGTGAACTCTGTGCCGTGAACATCTTCCCCGCTCTAGCCCCTCGTGCGTCTGGGGCTGACTTAGGCAAGGACGGCTTGATGGGAGCTGTTGACATGGTTTCACGTTTAATTGCCAAAAACTTGGATCGGGTTCCAGTGGGCCAAGCCCTCCGGGGAAACAGTTTAGGTGCATCATGTGACTGGTATTCTGGGAAGTCATAAGGTAGCGGCTAGAGGAAACCAGTTTAACTGCAAGAAGGCTCCGGGACCAGAGAATAACTGTCACCTGACATTCATTTTCTGCATCCCAAGAATGAGGACCTAGGAGCAGATATTACAGAAAGGCAGGTTTGACCTCACAATAAGAATGGACTGTTAACATGATGTTGACAAAGGGCACTGGACACTCTGCAGGTAAAGCGCTTCCAGTTCCTGGAAGTGTACAAACTCAGGTCGGCTGAGTCTCTGATGGGGCTCATGGCAAGAGGATTATTGTAGCTGGGGGTCTTCAGACCCTGAGACGTCACGACTTTCGGGAGGTCATCAGTTGCTTCCACCTTCCCGGGCATTCATTTCTCAAGTGACCTTGGCCAGCACAGCTGTGAGCCTCACTGGGCCCTGGCCCCCGGCCCAGGAAGAAGCAGCTGCCTCTCTGTATAGAGGCTGCTATTTGCCTTGGCCCCTGCTTGCCCAGCCATTTCCTGGCCCCGCCCTGCCGTGGCTTTTGCTTCATGAGCTCATAGCTCCAGGTGAAGCCAGTCCCCGGGGCCCTGGATGGCGCAGCCCTGGAGGCTTCAGGGCCCCCACACCTCCCAGGCCAGCGCAGCTCACAGTAAGGGTGGGCCAGGCATCGCCATCGAAGAGTAAACCAGAAAAGCCCTCGAGAGAGACTGAGGCACAGAGAGCAGGGAGTAACAACCCCAGGGCCTCATGGCAAAGTGTAGTGGGCTTTGATAGAAACCAGGGCTCCCGGCCCCCAGACAGCACCCTTCCTGGGCCTTCTGGACATTTTGCCTCTAAGCGTGTGCTTGCTCTGTTCCTGCGCTGGTCACAGTGCAGATGTGGGCAGGAAGGCACCTTTGTGGGCTGCAGGCCCCGAAGGTTGTGTGCTCTACTTGGAGTTCCGATGTTGGAGAAAGGCCCCATGCCCCGTGGTGTCTCCATCCCCACGAGGCTCCTCACAGGAACTGCCAAATTGGGAGTTCATTTAAGCTCCGCTCATTCATCAGGCTCACTTTGTAGAAAGGGAAACCAAGGTCCAGGGACAATAATAATGGGTCTGAGGTCATAGAGGGGTCAGAGAAGGTGCTGGAGGCAAAGTCCAGTCCCCTGGCCCCATTCCTATGGCTCTGGCTGAGCTTTCCGGAAAGCAGGGCTGGGCAGGACCCCACGTTCAGGCCCACCTCACTTCTGGGGGCTCTGGACCCACCCCGGTGTCCCCTCCGAGCATAGCACGCAGCCTTGCCTCGGCTCGGGCGCCCTGAGCCCTTTTGTTTCTCTTGGACTGAAACCCTGCTAGGAACGACTCTGTCCTCTAGTTCTACAGGGGGACCTTCATTTCTGGCAGATCACCCACTGGGGGGTGTGTCAGGGGGCGGGGTGTGGGCCCGAGACGTCTACTCCCCTGTTTGGCAGCCAGTGGCCTCCACGTCACATTGATTTGTTCATTCCCTGGTTCCATCTTTTGTCTGTTGACACATACACCTGCATTTCTGCTCCAGCCAGGCACTGCTCCAGGGGCTGGGGCTGAAATGTGAGCTCAGACCTTACGGTTAACACAGAGCCGGAATCACCCCGGAAGCTTTAAAAACCCCTGACGCATCTCCAGAGATTTGATGCAGTTGGCCCGGGCATGGCCTGGGTATTTCAGTTCCTAAAACTGCCTGTATCTGCATGGAAATTTTTTTTTCAAGGAGAAAAGAGCTGGTAGAAAGAATGTGATTGTAGAGAATAGCATCCTCAGGCTGGTTGTGGGCAGAGTGGGGCAAGGGAAGGCCTTGGGTCACAAGGGAGGGACAGCGTCCACCATTGGTGTTGCTGTCCCGGTGGCCAGCACCACAGCAGGCCTGGCACCAGTGTCCAGAAGGTTGCATCGCAGGCCACTCGGGGTGAACACGGAGTGCCCATAAGACCTGCATGTGACCCGGGTCCTGCAACTAAAAGGGGGACATGTCTGGTGGTTACAGCTCCTTTGCTTCCAAGGGCCTTCTTGGTCTCAGTGATTTTGTAGCTGTGTTTTTAGAACAGGTGCTCTCCCCTCGTTTGCAAAAATACTGAAGATCTAGACACATAGAAAGAACCAGAGGTCACACATCGGCGTGTCTCCCGTTTTGCCGGGAGCTTTTCAGGAGCTACCACGGCTGATATACCGGGGGCCTTCCTGCTAATGCCCCTTGGTTTGCCTCGCTCAGCTAGCGCTAGCGTGGAAGGAAGGCTTCCAGTCACAGAGCAGTGGGCTCACAGCACAGGAGAGGGCTCGGAGCACAGTGGTTCGGGACTCTCATCTGGTGGGGGCAGGTAGAGGAGCCGGGCCTGGAACCCGGGTCCCAGCTCGGCCCCCGACCCTTTCCAACGTGCTACGCTCATCCCAGCTACTGCCTGCACAGTGTCTCTGTCCACCTGGCTGCTCCCTGGGTCCACCTGCACCACCCACTCCTCCGCTTCCCCACCCAATTCTTAGTTTCATCACCACTGCAAGGGAATATCTAAATTGTTTGCTTTTCTTGGCCTTGAGGATGAGGGAAAGGTCATTGCCTGACTCTGGGGCCCCATTATTGCCCAGAGGGCCCTGCGGCGACAGCATATGCTCTGTGTCCTGTCCAGCTCAGCCCCAGCTCCTTCCCAGACTCGCAGTAAAACTCGAGACCAGAATGAGGGGGACAAGAGGCCCAGGAAGATGGGGCTTGGCTGGGGTGTGTTTGTGTAATGTGCCATATGTCATTTTCTTTTCACATAAAAACATCTCTGTTGAAGCAATAGGAACCCGCTCAGCTGACCAAATACCAAATGTTTCCCTTCTCCTCTCTTGCTCCTTCCAAGAGGTGGGCTGTGAGGAATTGCCGTTATCCGTTATCCGTGATGCTATCTCGCCTTTCAAACGTCAGAGAGCTTTTTCCTTAGAGCAAGCACTTGATTGTTTTTTCCAGCCTTGGCAGGAATTTTTAAGAGAAAGCTCTCTTCAAATCACTTTTCTGTTTATTGTTGTAGACCTGGGGTATGGCAAAGTGAAGGGCTCGTGGCCCCTGCCTAATCCACTCTCCTCACATCTGTTTTCCTAAATTACCTTAGGACACATCAGCACCTCCCCACCCCCCGAAAAAAAACAAAAACCTAAAAACAAAACCAACCCCCAAAACCTGGTATTTCGGAAAAAACAATGTTAAATAAAACAAAATGAAACAAAATGAAGTAATATAAACCTCCAGTTGGTAGAAAAATGGCTCCAGAAATCGCCTTTGGGGCTCCCCCCGCCCTCCAACCCCTCATGTACAATAAACATGTGGTTTCATTTCCAAGGGCTCCGGTGTTAGCGTTTGCATTTCCTCAGGAAGCCGCCTTTCTTGCTCTTACTTCTGAAATGGAACGTGCATTTTCATTGGCCCAAGTTCAAGGAGCGCCTGGGGCAACAATGAAAACAGTCCCAAGCAGGTTTCAGTCAGCGACACCCCCCCCCCCCCCCCCCCCCCCCCCGCAAGCTGTGACTTCTCCTTGCTCCCCATCCGTGAGGGACAGAGGCCAACTCTCCCAGCCGGGGGCAGAGGGTGGCGGCCTCGCTCACTTGGGTCTGTGGCCTTCTGAGGGGAGCCACGCTGTCCTCGCTGCCTGCGTTCTGGCCTTCAGTTGGGAAAATCTGGTTGCCCTCCAAGCATCCGCATACCACAGCTCTTAATTAAGAAAGTATGTTCCCATTTCATGTCACTCGAAAAGAATGAAAACAGTGACAGCATTTATTTATCTGCACTATCAATATCATTCCTGGTTCTGAGTCCACCGGGGGTTATGAGTCTTGAAGGAATTGACTGGGTTGTGAGAGCCTAACCTCGGCCATGTGCTGTGGGGCCATGGCTTCTCTCTGGGAGGGAGGCTCCAAGTGAGGCAGAGGAGGGCCGGCAGCGCCCTGGCCCCTGCCCTCTCCCAGCCGGGAGTCCACTGCTCAGCGACAGGAGGGGCGGCCTTTGCCTTCTTTGGTGTGATGTGGAGTCCAGTCCCCTTTCACTGGCTACCTCCCATTTTCTTTCTGAACCTTCCGAGAAGTAAAAGCCACCATTTCTTGAGTCTTCTAGAAGAGCTGCGATCTGTCTGAGGGGCGGCTTTTCATGTGGGACCTGCCAGGTGCTGACACAGGGCAGGGGCTCTCCCGTCTTGCTAATCCCCCCGGGCGGCCTCGGCCTAACCCAGCGTGTCCGGGTGAGACGTGAGGCGGCTGGGCCCCTGTTAAGAGACTTGCCCGAGACGATAGAGCAAATAAGTCCACGGCGGCTGCTGGAACAGAACACCACAGACTGGGGATTTGAAACAACAGACATTTCTTTCTCACAGCTCTGGAGGCTGAGAGTCCAAGATCAAGGTGCCGGCAGGTTCGGTGTCTGCCGAGAGCTTGCTTTTCTGGTTCACAAACGCAGAAGTGTCCTCGCATGGCAGAAGGGGTGAGGGAGCTCTCAGGAGTCTCTTTTGTAAGGGCACTAATACCGCTCTTGAGCGGGCTCCCTGCTCGCCGCCCCATTGCCCAGCATCCTGTGCGCTGTACTTGAATAATATGTGCTCTAATATGATCCGTGGTGGGACACTGCATCCATTCCAGTCTCCTTGGCCTTGGAGCCCAGCCCTTTCCTGGGCCCAGCCTGCCTTTGCAACATATTATCTCCCACCACACTCCTGTGTGCACCTAGGGGCTGGTGAACCCAGCCTCTCCCTGGGGCACTCAGCCCTTTGATCAAGGACACAGCTCGCTGTCCTAGAGCTTATAAGGGGCCTAGAGCCTTCCCCATGTCCACACCTTCCTCTAGATATGCTCCAGCCTGCCATATCCACTAGACCTCTGTTAACCACAGCGAAGGTCGGATGTCATGTCACACAGGCCACACCCCCATTCTTGGTCTCAACTGACCACCAGCTGTTAACGCTAAGCCCATTACTGGATCATTAACCGGCCAGTAAGTTTAAGATATGTTTCCTCCCACTCTTCCACACACCCCCCAGTTGTTGAATTCAAGAAGAGAGGCTTAAAGTTGAAGGAACCTTCTTGTATCAAAAATCAGGAGAGCTCGGATGACAGTTTGTTAAATGAAGGACCCACAAGAGTAAAGCTAGAATAATTAGATGATCGGTGGGTACTTTGGGATAGAGGAGCCCGATGCTCCCTCATAACTTGAATAACGATAGCTTCTTTCTGGCTTGGAGGGAAGGGCCAATGAGACACATAGCCCAAAGCAGGATTTTCACGTTCTAGAAGAGTGTGTGTGTGTGTGTGTGTGTGTGTGTGTGTGTGTGCAGCACGTGCATGCCTGTGTGCATAACATCCCAGGGTTCTCTCAGCCTGAGAGATAGAGAGATTCAGAGACAGAGAGAAAAAGCTCTGCCCTTCTTTCCTGGAAGATCCTCCCCACCAAGCCCAACAGATCACACTTCGGAGGAGGGGTGTGGGCAGGGCCCTTGCAAGCTGGGTTCCAATGACAGGGAGGCTTCTGTGGAAACCAAGAAGAAAGGTCCCCTCTGCAGATGTATTACAGACCTCCCTGTGCTTCCAACCTGTATGGTCTGACTTTGCAGAAGCGACCAGCACCTTGGGTTTGCACTTGCCAATTTGCATCTCCTCCTGTCATTCTGATCAGTTTCCAAATTCATAGGCTCCCTTCTATGGCCTCCGTCTTTATTTCTCAAGGAACCACAAATGTTGCATTTTGATTTTGGTGGTGGTGGTGGCGATGCTTCCTCAGAAGATAAGCCCATTTATCTTTATAGAAGCCTGAGAAAAGAATCCAAATAGATGATTACCGATTGTTTTCTTTCTTTCCGGGCTTCCAGTGAGTGGCTTTCTTGCCTGGGATCCTCTGTACAGCTGGGAGAGGCATGGAACTGAGGTGCTGACAGCTTGTGTTGGAATCACATGGTGTTTACTGTGCTGCGAGTTTATAACAGTCTTGTTTCCATACTGACAGCAAACGCCATATGGAGAGAAAAAATCCTGTCAGATGAACCCTTAAGGAATCACAATATGGTACATGAAATCTCTTAATTGCTTTTGGAAATGGGGAGGGGCCCATCGTTCAAATCACATCAGCCATGCGGTTCTCTCTGCCATAACTGAATAAAACCGGAGTTGGACACAAGGTACTTTACTTCCATCCTGTCTGTGCTGGGAAGGTTTGGCTGATTGGGAAAGGATGAGGTAGCTTTCTTTCCTCACCTCGGTGGGGGGATCAGGTTCAGTGGGAGGCAGTGAGAACGCAGGCTGTATCTACAGGGCATCATGCTAACAGGTGCAGGCCACAGACCTGTCACCCTCTTAGCTCCCTCCCTCCCAGATTCCCTGCTGTGGCTGATGATAACACTCATCTAACTTGACATTTTATTACTGTCACTTGGGATCTTGTCTGCTCACGCACACATTCCACCCTGTTCAACAGAATCCAGGCCCCCTGAGGGCTGGGATTGCATCCCGTTCCCTCCCCCCCACACACACACACACCAATTCTGGCACACATCGAGGTGGGTTAAATGTTTGTTGGAGTGGCCATTTGTGAACCATCTGTGCATGGAAAGGTAAGGGAGTTCAGGCAGCAGTCCAAGGCGAGTTTCATCCCCGAAACCACTTGACGAGGGATCAAGAGGGGGAACTTGGAAGGTGGCTATCTGTGTTGATCAAAGCATCCACTCAGGAGAGAATGAGAAATTTTTGAGTGCCTTACACAGTGTACTTAGAACTGGTGACTGCCCACAAAAACAGTTCCTGCCTTCAGCCAGTTTACCCATGAGAGGAGAAGTGGGCTATAAAACTCTCCAGCCTGTATGCCTAGGCACTTGCTCTTTTGGTTGCCGGAGACACAAACCCAACACCAAATTACTTCAACATTCTGTCGGGTAAATAAATGTGCAGGCACCAGGCTGGCCTTGGTGAGGCTGGCTTCACGGGCTCCTGAGATGTTCACACCACGGGGTTTCTTCCTTGGGCACTCAGTCCTGCTTTCTCCCCTGCTTCATCCTCTGTGGGTTCTCACTGCCCAGTGGGAAAGACAATTGTGCTAGCTCTTGGTGGACTGGTCCTAAGACCTCGGCATCCAGAGGAGAAGCAAATGCCCTTCCTGTAACTTCTACAGGACTCCCACCAACTCAACTCTTGTGCCCTGGAAATGGAGGGCTCTGATTGGCTAGCACTGAGTCACATGTCTGTTTTTGAACCTATCACTGTGGCAGAAACAGGGACCTCTTATTGTTTAGGGCTGAGTCAGGTGCCCGTCCTTCATCCGGTCTTGTGGCTGGGAGATGGGGGCTCTGATTGTAGCACAGGGTCATGTGCCCGTCGTGCGGCTCCCTTGGAACCCAGGGCTGGATTTTTGCGGACTCAGTGGAGATTCCTTGAAGGAATGGAGATGGAACAGACCAAAAACCCGACAAACACAATGATGACATGGTGTTTAGTAAGCACTTTCTATGTGTTATGCTCTGTTCTGAGTCTTTCCTATGCATTGTCTTAGTCCTCATGACAGTCCTAGAAGATAGGTATGACTACTGTCCCCAGTTTACAGATGGAGAAACTGAGGTATAAAAGTGTTAAGTCAGTTGCCTCAGGGCACAGGCAGTGACTGGTGAGGCTGGGGTTTGAACCCAGGCAGTTTAGCTCCCGAGCCGGTGCTCACAGCCACCACTCTCCTTTCAAGTCAGAGCTTTACTTTCTGTAAAGCTCTTTGGGTGTGAAAGTGAATTGACGTGATGGTGGCATGCATATCCTTATTGTGTTCCTGATGTCCAGAGGAACCCCCCCCCCGCCCCCCGCCCTTGCTCCTCCTCTGCATTTGAGGAGGATACAGTCGTTCCTTCTGGTTTGCCCCTGAGGTCACCTGACTGTTTCTAATGCAGCTGCACAACCAAAGATCCAGTGTTCAGTGCTTGAGAGGGCAGGAGGCACCGTGTCTCAGTCAGTCCTCTGAACATCTTTCTGGTCAAAGAAATCACCTGTGGAGGCTTTGGCATCATTAAGGAAGAACCAGAAGATCCCCTCTCCCCCATCTTACTTCCAACGTGTGCCTTTATTTTTCAGAGGAAGACTGAGGCCTAGAGAGCAAGTGAGTTGCTTAAAGTCACATAGCAGGTCATTGGCTCACACCCGGTCTCCAGGCGTCCAGGCTTGGAGTGTTACACTGCATTTCCTCTTTAGAACTCTCTTGGCTGCTGAGTGGCTGAGGGCTGGTCACTTCTCGTTTCCATGCCTCTGGCTCCTCAGCTGGAAGATGCAAGGTTTTCATAATTTGAAATGCTTTGAATTATAAGTAATTTTGAAATCAGCTCATAAATCAACTTTTCGGATGTGGTTTGAGCTGCAGGCATGGTTTGATCCAGAGATTCATGACACCGTGAGGACACGGTGGTGGGTGTCATTTTCCCAGCTCTGACCTCTTCTGTGCGTGAGCCTCATTATCACAACAACTTTCCTTGCAGGGTCAAGAACACGGCAAGTAGACCCTGGCCTCACCCCCATGCACCCCAACACCCAGAGGGAGAAAGAGCACTTCTGCTCGGTGTGCCCAGGCACAGTCTGTGGTCCACTCTGATTGGAACTGGCTTGGGTTACATGCCTGCCACCCTTATCCAGTCACTAACTGGGGAGTGTGACAGGGTGATCGGCCACCCAGGGCGTGGAGGCATCATCCCCAGAACTGCTGGCATCTGGCATCAGGAAGGAGGAGTGAGCTAGGAGCTAGAGTTTGGGTCATAACCAGTCCTTCCTCTACACCGCCCTTGTCCCCTCTGAGTCTGCACAGCCTGGAGATAAATAAGGGGTCCTGAGAATTTGCCAGTCATCTTGCTCCATCCATCTGGGGCTCTGGAGCCAGGTGTGGGTTGATTGGACGGCCCAGCCTGGCTCTCTCCTGCATCTCACCACATTCTTTTTTTTTTTCCCCTCTGTTTCCAGACAGAGATTACTGCAGTTTATGTGACAAGCAGCCAATTGGGAGGCTGCTTTTCCGGCAGTTCTGCGAAACCAGGCCCGGGCTGGAGTGTTACATTCAGTTCCTGGACTCAGTGGTAAGTCCCTGCTCCTGGGGAGGCCCTGTGGTCCTCTGTGACCAGTGATTGTGTTTGCCCAAAGGAGAAGATAGACCACATCGTTTATAAGGGTGAGAATGGAATTGTTGCTCAAGAGATGTCCCGTGCAGACTTTGAGAGTACTGACTTGTCCGCAAGTCTGCACCTGCTGGGTGGCCACGGGTGACCCGCCTTCCTCTGTGGGCCTCGGTGACTGCTGCTTTAAAGTGAAGCCCTGTCAGTTCTCTGATTCTGGGATCCTGGGTTAGTATACCAGGTAGTGCCTGAGGAACTTGGATGACACCCCAAGATGACGCTTGGATTCCGGGACCCCTTCTCTTGGCTGAAAACCCGTTTTCTGAAAGTCCAAAGCTTGTGTTTGTGTACCTGTTTACTGTCTACTTCTCTGCTAGAATGCAAGCTCCCTGAGGCCAGGACCCTGAGATTCCTAGCACAGGGCCTGGCACCTACAGGCATTAAGTGAACTTTTGTGGGATGAACATGTGTTGGTCATTTCAAGCCAATCTGACAGTTGCTGGCTCCAGCGCCTGCTGGCATGTGTAGCTATGTTTGATACCATATGGAGACTTTCTTCGGGTTTCCTAGTCATTGGTTTAACAAACGGTGCTTGATCTGCATGGGCTTTTAGGACAGGGTGTAGGAATGAGCAGGAATTTCTCAGCACTTGTGCAGGAAGGCCTCTCACCTCAGCCTGGAAGACCGCCCTTTGGGTGTCTATCCAAGGAAGGTGGACAGTGGGTGGGAGGGCAAGGAATGGAGACCAGTCATGAAAGGAGTGGGGTATTTCCAGGCTCCCGAGAGACCGCTGTTTTCTAGCGGCCCTAATGCCACCCTTGGCTGCGGCCACTCTGACCTCTGTCTCGGTTTGGGGGACAGCGCTGTGGGGCCCAAGTTTCTGTGTCTGCTTCAGGGTCTCAATGTGGATCTGTAGATTTGCAAGCCAAATTGCCCACTGAGCGTCTCCGCCAAAAGTCGCCTTCCCCCAGATCCCCAAAGCTACCAGGCCTGACATGTTCCCTACTCCAGTGACCAGCACCCATAGTCACCCAAGCCTGAAATCTTTGCAATGTCCTTGACCTCTCCATCTTCCTCATCTCCTCCCCCATCTAATCAAACACCATGTGTTTGGTTCCTTGGCCTCCCACGGACCAGTTCCCTCCATCACCTCTGTCTTGGTCTCAGTGGAGGCTCCCAGCATGTCTCACATAAGCGACTACGATGGTTTTCAACCTTGGTTGAGCAGTAGAAACACCTGGGGAGCCTTCAAAAAATACCAGTGCCTGAGCTGAAGCCCAGACTCATTAATTTGAATCTCTGTGGGGTGGAGGGTGAGAGCTAATATTTTCATAACTTCTCATAGTTTCAAACTGTAAAAAGTAAAGTCAAAGAATAGTCTATGCGCCCTTCACCCTGCTTCAACAATTACAAACTCTTGGCCGGTCTTGTTTGACCATGTCCTCCCTGTCTGTAGCATTTTGTAGTAAATATCATATATATTTTGCCCGTGAACATTTCAGTAGGTATCCCTACATGATAAGGGCTCTCTCTCTCTCTCTCTCTCTCTCTCTCTCTCTCACACACACACACACACACACACACACACACACACACACACACATCACCACAATACCCTTAGTGCAGCTCTAAAAAAGTAATTATTATCATCAAATATTTGTGTTTAAATTTCCAACTTTCTCATACTTTTCATAAATGCATGTTTTGACAGGTTATAACCATCTCCCCTTGTTCATCCAGAAGAGTGACCCATAGTCTGAATTCTGCTCTGTCACCCCATGTGTCATGTAATAGGTTTCTCTGTGTTGCTTATAAATTGCTCATCGAATCTAGAAACCTGATCATATTCAGGTTCCCCTTTTTTTCGCCCCCCCCCCCCCCGCAAGGGCTGGGGGACTGACTTCATAAGTGGTTTTGTGTTCTTCCATCAAGGGACATTACTATCTGCTTGTCTTTCTTTTAGAGATGGCAGCAGGTTTAGGTATTCAGTGCCTAAATCTGTTGATAAATTAGGGGTTGCAGCATGCTGACACTCTAATTTTGTCATTCCTTCTTCATTTGCTAACTGGGTGACAGTTCCTTTCAATTACTGTTTGGTTACCCACTGATAAAGTTCGTTCATTCTATCCCTGTATTTATGCTTTTAAAGTACCAAATCAGTTCACCAGCACCCTTCTGTAGTAGTAACCAACTTGTTTTGAAGGTGTGGATTTAAACACAGATGCATTTCGATGCATGGTGGTTGATTCTCCATGCTCTCATTGTTGGCCCCCAGGTTGGCTTCTGAGCCCTTGAGAAGACCCAGGAGTCATGGACAGTCTCTTTGCTAAGTGGTAGGATGTGATGTGACAGCTCATCTTGTATGTTTCCTGCCCTAGACGTAGAGTCCATTGTATCTCCAAGGAGCCCTGGTTCCTTCTACTGGGAAATGGTACTTGGAGACCACAGTCTGGCACTAGGGGTGCTCATTACCAGTGGATGGGCCCTTATTTCTAATAGACATTGGTATTTTCCAAGCCACCCATGACTGTACTGTGTATCCAGGGCTGGGGGACATGGACAACCAGGATAAAGTCCACGTTCTGAGGCCGAATACCAGGCCTCCCTCTGACAGGCCCCCGAACCTGCACTTTCATCCTCGACCTTCGCCTGGGTCTTTCTTGAGCTGTGCGTTCCGGCCCTGCCACCTGACTTGCCACCACAGAGGCTGAAGTCTCTCGGCCCCGGCTCCCTCGCTTTCGATGCCTGAAATGCCCCCCACCTCCCCTCTGCCTGTTGAATGCCTGCTTGTTGTCTCGTACCCTACTCTCAGAAGCATTCCCCAACACCCCCTCCCTGCTGCACCCTCTGCTCTGGGTCCTCCCTCCAGCACGCACCCGAGCCTCAGTACTGGGCTGTGCTGGCAGAATGGTATGTTAGTAGGGAGTGCGGGCTCCAGAGAAAGACTGAAGGAACCGGCTGGTGGGGAGACCTTGGGCCGGGAGACCTTGTGGAACCCTCTATGAGAGTTAGCCAGGTGAGTGTGTGGTGGAACAGCATGGCAGGCAGGGGAACAGCTAGTGTGGCGGCCTGTAGGCATGGAATCTGTGGCTGGAGTGGAGGGAGCAAGGGCAGAGGGGGGTCTAGGAGAGGTGTGGTCACGAAAGACTTTGTGCCATTAAAGAACTTTGACTTTGAGTGAAATGGGGAGCCGCTGGAGGACTTTGGACAGAGCAGGGGCATGATCCGACAGGTTTCTAAAAGATCCCTGAGGCTCCTGTGTTGGAACAGGTAGGAGCTCTGATAGGAGCTACTAATGATGGGAGCTGATGGTTGCTCGAGCCAGCGTGGGAGCATTCGGCAGTGGTGACAGTGACTGCATTTGGGGCGTGTTTTTGAGGCAGAGTTAACAGTACTTTCAGATGCAGTGTGGGCGAGACAGAAGAGTTATGGATGGCTTCAAAGTGTTGACCTGATCGGATGGAAGGGTGGTGGGAGAGAAAGGCTGTGGGAGGTGCGTTTGGGGGAAGACCAGGAACTCCGTTTTAGGCACACGCGGCTGGATGGTCTCTCGGACACCCAAGTGGAGATGATTGAGGGGAGATTGATGTTCAATTCTGGGGTCTGCGAGAAAGTTCTGGGCTGGAGATGGAAGACTGGGACTTGTCAACACACAGCTGGTATTTAGGGCCATGGGCTGGGCAAACTGACCAAGGAGACAAATGTGGAAGGAAAGATGAGGACCAGAGCCTGAGCCCTGGACCAAGACTGCCCCCCATTTGGAAACGATGAGGCATCACCAGCTTTGAGACTCATCTAGAGAGTTGATGAGGCAGAGCAGGGCAAGGCTAAACCCAGGAGCCAGTGGAATTTTCCAGCCACGTGTCTTGTTAGACACTTATAGTCAGTTTGAGAAGAAGAAAAAAAAAATCCAATGGATGCCCATTTTCATTCTGGTCGTGCAGACGCTCCCTTTTGCTGGGCCTGTACCAAGAGCTTTTTTTTCTGGAAAGGAAATGTGAGTCTGGCTCCTCTGTTGATGCGACAAATGCTCTTTACATACGTCTTAACGCGGCCGCCACTCCTAGAGCCGACCCGCCCCTTGCGTTTTGTCTGCATCTCTGGGAATGAGCGGGGCCTTTTCATCACCCATCTTGACGTCAAATGACCAGCCTTTGGAACACCTCTTTTACGCAGGAAGACTTTATTGAGTTTTCCAGGGCTGGCGCAATTCTTGTCTGAAATATGTTTTTTCCTTCCATCCTGCCTGGAACTCCAAGGAGGTAGCATACAGCCCCGGTGCTCCCTGGCTCAGCCAGCACCGTCCACACCGTTCCCACCTCTGTGTTGAATTCCTACCAGGCGGAGTTTATTAAAAATAACCCATCCTCGTCAGGCTCTGACGTAGTCCCCGGGAAAGGCTGCTCTCCTGCACAGTCCTAATGTCTGAGTTTCTCAAGTCAAGCAGGGGACTCATGGCTGTCTTAAAATGGGGCCTGGGTGATTCGGGGGTGGGGCACAGGACGGTGTGTGTATCGTTCATCAGAGGTAATTCTGCAGGGGTCATTCAGCCCTTCGTCTCGGTTTTCAAGGGCTTTCTAGGAGTCTCAGAAGGACTCTCTCATTGCCTCCCACAGAGAAACAGAGCCAGTGGCCAGAGTCAAAGCCATGACTAGATTTGGTTTCAAAGAGGATTTGACCATCTGGTCAGGGTTCCAGTGTAACCTCCTCAGGACAACAGAGTCTTTGCACGGACTCCTTAAAGATTGATGTACTGCCTCTCTCACCTGTTTTCTGGGAGCCTTGATGGCATCCCGGCTCACCTGAAACCCTCCTATCCCCCCACTTGGGTGTGACTGAAACTTGGCAGGTTTCTTCTCTTTGGGGTTAGGGGAGGTTTGGCAGTTTTTCAGCACTCCTTTACTGAATATATCCAGTATATCATACTCCGTTCTAGCAGTTGGTGGCTACACGCTGAGCAGAAATAAGTGCCCGCCCTCATGGCACTGGCTTTTTGATTAAATGAAAGATTGAAAAATAAATACGTAAAGGAAAATTTCAATGAAGTGAGTGATACTAGCCACGAGTTTAGAAAACTAAGTATTCATTATCTATTGCTGTGTAAGAAATTACCTCAACACTTAGCGGCTTGAAACAACAAGAAACACTTACTATCTCACGGCTTTTGTGGGTCAAAAATTTTGGAATGCTTTCCCAAGATGCTACTGGCTCACAGTTTCTTAAAAGTTTCTATTAAGATGTTGGCTGGGGCTGCCAGTCATTCAAGGCTTGATCTGTTTCCAAGTTTATGCACTTGGCTGGTGGCTGTTTCCAAGTTTATGCACTTGGTGGTGGCTGTTGGTTGGAGGCCTCTGTGTTTTCCATGTGAACCTCCCCACGGGACTGCTTGAGTGTCCTTCTAACATGGCTGGCCTTCTTCAGAGTCAGTGGTCCAAGACAGCCTGCTAGAAGCTGCAATGTCTTTTATGACCTAGCCTCAGTGATTCCATACTATCATGGCCCCATTATCATGTTTACACAGGTTAGCCCTTTTCAGTATGGAAAGAGACTTCTCAAGAGCATGAGTAGCAGAAGGCAAGGATTATTGAAGTCTCCATCTTGGAGACCGGCAGCTACAACTATGAGGTTACAACGAATGAAATCTTGTATCAGGAAATGCTGAAAGGCACTTCAAGCCATTCATTAGACTATAGGGAATCACTTGAAATCAGTGTGCAATCACCTGGCTTTAAATATGCCTGGTTATTCTGAAATTATTTGTAAAACAATTTGCTGTGTCTCATCAGAGTAGTCAAGCATCCTGCTTCTCTTATAATTCAGACCCAGTATTTGTCTTGTCTTTCTATCACTTTTGTGCTCTCCCCCAAAGAGGAAGCTGGGAGGGGAGTAACCATTCTTCAGATGGACGTAGAGACCCTCAGAACAGTTGGTGAAGCCAGACCCAGGGATCAGGGTCATTTGAAGAAGTCTAACGCTTATAAAATGGGTTCATATAGCAGAAGCCTATGGAATTTTCCAGTGTCCTGGATACCCCACCCATTCTCCTGTCCTAGAAGCTGCCATGTTGTTAATGGTGTGACCCACAGTCCACAGTTTTCTGGAGCAGGGATGAGCATGTGAGCCAATGTAAGCCAATGAGCTCTTTCTCTAGAATTTGTAAGCTGGAGAAGTCCTTCTCTGGTAAAGAAGGCTTAAAATAAAAATGTTGAGAGCTGTTGACTGCCATGTGCCACTGGAGCAAGCCAGTCAGCACTGAGAGAGAACGAGGCACGTGTGGGCACGTGCACACACACACACACACACACACACACACACACACACACGTGCGTGCGCACACACAGATGAGAGTGGGTTCCAGAAGCCCTCACGTTGCTGGTTCCTGGTGGTCCAGGTCTGGCTGCATTTTCATTCTCCTCACAATTTGGTTATTCAATCCATCCTTGATTTCTAGGAGCTGAGAGATAACGGTTCTGCCCGAACTAGGTTAGGTTGACGTTCTTCTTCCTTAGAACTGAAAGAGTAATAGAGAGAGTGAAAGGCCTTTGCACAGTGGCCTTATGAGCCTTGTTGGAGAATGAAGATGGAGAAATAATTCTGGGGCTAGGGGAGAGAGGAGCAGCAGCTAGGCAGCCCAGGGGTGGTGGACGGGGTGGGGAGAGAGCCACTCTGGGCTGAGGCTGTCAGGAGGACGATGAGATAAGCAGAAGGTGAGGGTGTGGCCCCTTTGCTATGGGAGGCTGACAGCTGCTGGTGAATATGTCACCTCACCCCAGAGGTCCTTCCTTCTTTTTAACCTTTGCCCCAGCCAGGGTATGTTGCACAAGCACACAAGGACTGTGGTGCTGTCGAGGATAGTCTGGGGTCCCCTTGGGGTCACTGCTACCACTCTCGGGTTGTGTTCCTACATGGCCAGGAGGCAGCTCCTCCCTCCCTTCTTTGTCTGGTCACATCCCATCTGTTGCCTTCGGGGGGGCGGGGCCAGTGACTCCCTTCCTGACCTAGGCCCAAGAGGGCTCTTCAGATGGCAGCTGGAGACCAGAGAACATTCTGCCCAGGTAGATACAGGCGTTGGGGCTGACCAGGCCCACCCCACCGTCAGACCCCTGGGGGATGCCCCTTTGTAAGTACTTCTTCATTCCAGCTGGGGAGCAGAGAAGCAGCAAGGTCAGGGCCCAACTATCTGAAGGACTGTTCAGTCAGGATCCCGGCAGGAGATGGAAGGCCCACCCACGAGTGAGTGCGGGGCTGCTGCTGAAGTGCCAGGCAGGATGGGGACATCAGTGGCGCTGATGCGGTAAGTCAGGGCCTTTGCCACCTCTAGGTCTGCAGGGACCAGGGAAGGGACCGATGCAGGCCAGCATACACCAGCTGGGTCTTTAGAAGTGGGGTCCGGGAACCATGGTGCCCAGGTGGGCAGGTGACTGCCCACCCTGTCGCCTGCCCCACACCAGGGTGGAGAGTGATTCCACAGAGGCACATGGAGACCTCCAGACCACACGGGCAGCACAGGCAAGGCGCCGAGGCCGGTGTGGGTGGAGCTGGGTGTTTCTCCAGAAAGGGCCGTGGTGAGCAGCACTGCCAGCCAAGCACGTCACTTGTCCCTGCCGCGAGGACTGTGGAAAAGCTGACCACGTTGATAATTACAGCAGCCGGAGGTGGCAAGACCTCATAGCATCTCTGACTTCATCTTCTTGTCGGGGCAGGAGAAGGTCTCCCAGGAGGAGGAGGTGACATCTGAAGTTGGTCAGAGGCCGAGAGGAATCCGGCTCAGCCTCCGCTCTTTAAACCAGTGCCGGCTTCTTTGAAAACGTGGCAGGTCCCCTTTTACTGGCTTGCGGGCCTCGCATTTTTAGAACTCATCAGAGGAAAGTGTGTTTTAATAGGCCATATTTTCACCGGCGTTTTCTGAGATTGATGATGTAATTAGAGCAGACCAAGAGGATGAAACGTTAGGTTTATAAACTAGGATGCGCACAGATGTTTATACTCTTCGGCAGGCACGGATCTGTAAATAATTCTTTTTGCCTTAAACCTAACGTAGTGTTTTGCTCTTTGTGTTATAGCAGCATCTCCTCCACAAAGGCCATTTCTGCGTTTGGCATAAATCACAGCGCGAACAGAGGCTCACGAAATGGTGCCTCCCTCCGTTGGAAGAGAAATGCCCTCCACCTGGATCGGCATAGGTGCCCTTTGGCACTCTGGCTGTTAGGGTTGAGCTCACAGGTTTCAAATGGGCCTTACAGCAGGGACGACGGCTCGTGTCCCCTCTGGTGAGGGAAGGGGAGAAGACCTATCACCCTCTCTGGGTGGAGGGAACCCCCTTACAGATGGAGGTCACGGGGGCATTCCTCGCATGTAGTTTTCTCTCTTCTCATTGAAGTCTTTGTGTGCCCTTGCCCGAGCCAACGCTAATTGTAAATTTCTAGGCTGTTGGCCCAACCTCTTATTTGCTGCTTATGTTTTCTGGTTTTAGCTGATTTCAGCAGCTTCTGCCCACTACCTGGGCAAGAGTGTTCCCATAGCAGTGGATTCCCGGGTGGTCCCCTGCCTCTGGTGCTGTGATCTGCCTGAGCTCTGCCGGCCAAGCTGAGCCGCCATGGTGCCTTCTCTCTGTCGGAGGCCTCTCGGGGGTCACTGTAGAGACACGTCCTGTCACTCCAGGTGACTTAATCAGTGTGGAAAGCCCAGCTGGAAGCCTTCTGTTGGTTTTCTGCCTCCCAACACAAATGCTCTTCAGGTGGTGGTGACCTGACATGGACTCTCAAAGAAAGGCCTTTTGATCCTGGGCTGGGGATGCCTGTCCCCGCGTGCTCCCGGCTGCCTCCCTGTGGAACTGTGGCGCCCAGCCGCCCAGCCGGGCCTCTGCTGGGAGGCAGCTGACCTGAAAGTGATGTTATTTTTTTAACGTGGGTTTTAGTACCCAGAGCAATAATATTTTCAGCTGGTTATTGAGGCTGATTAATGAGCTTCAAGCCTCCATTTGGTTAAATAGAGCTGCCTTCACAGATGTATTTTGGGACAGCGCAAATCCAGGGTTCTGCATGGGATTGAGTTACCCCGAAAGGTGGTCGGCCATTTGCCCGGGGCCTGGGCCCTGCAAAGCAGTCTGGGTAATTCCCATGGTGCCAGACCACTAGGCGGGTTTTCAGGCCAACGGGACACTGGGTGCTTCTCTCTTCATCCTCGAAAAATGGTGGTCAGTCGTGCTCTAGAACGATGAGCCCCTTTGGAGACATAGTTCCCAGCCCTCTCACATGCTCACTCTATTGTATTTGAACTGGTTATTGGTGCTCTCAGAGCCTCAGTTTCTTCATCTGTAAATTGGGTGAGCCTATAACCTACTCCACACTATGTGTGTCTGGGGGGCGGGGGGAGGGCAGATGTGCACACATGTGTTAGTTTGGGGGGATTGTTGGGGAGCATAGGGGGGACAATAGCAGGAAAAACTCCAGGGGAAAGAGCCACCGTCTCTCCTTAAATAGTCTCACGAAATCATCAATCAAATCAACTCAAGAAATGATCAATCCCACGAGACTAGTCTTAATAAAGGTGTGGAGGCACTGGCCTTGGCAGGGACATGCACTGAGACGGGTGGCCCAATGGAAGTCAGGAGGCTTGTGCTCCTGTCCTGGCTCTGCTGTGACCAGCTGTATGATTTTAGGTCAGTCCTTTCCTTCCCTGAGCCTTGGTGTCCAGCTCTGAAAAGTGAGGGAGTCGGATTCCTTCCAGAACCACGATCCCATCACTCTGTGATCCAAATGATTGAAGTGTTCATATTTCTTCCTTGGTGAAAATCACTGAGTCTTGATTCTCTGTGAGAAGAGAAACGGTAGCACAAGGAAACTCAGCCACGTTGTGGGGAAGTGTGCCAAGCTGCATCCGTGGGCTTTCCAAATGTGCCTGTGCTTTCCCTCGTCCAGGAGGCTCTCTGGGACTGGCCTGGGGGAGAAACTGGACCCTAGGCACTGGGCTGAGGGGTTGCCCTGAACTGCGCCCGGAGGGCTGGGGCGCCTGGCTCCACGGTGTTTCAGTCTGTCTGTGTTGACGTCATTTCCTCTGTCTCTTTTGAAATAGCTGTGCTTTTGGACCGAGGTTGACAAATCCTTGGGTGGTGGATTTTGAAATGGTTGTAAACAATGTGCAATTAGTTCTCTTGTCTAAATGAGAAAGGCAGGCTTACCCAGGCTTCTTGTTAACTGGAGGCCTTTCCTCCTCTTGGCAAAGGCATCAGATGTGAGTGAAGGAGCCCCTTTTGAGGTCAAGGAAAATAAGGTTTGTCTTTTGGAGGTCCACTGACTTGGCCAGCGATCTGGAGTCCTAAATTCCTTGGTGTTGTTGACAAAGAGCTCTGGTGTGGAGGTCGGCTGCTACCTCCCTGAATGACCCTGGGCATGTCTGCTGAACCTCTCCTGCCCTTCACATGCAGATGAAGGGGTATGGCAGTGGCCCCCCCGGCCTCCCATGTCACTATCTGGGCTTTTTTAAGGTTCAGATAAGAACATATGAAAAATCTCTGTGTGTTCATTTTATAATCTGAAAGCTGCAAAAGGTAAGGCATCGATATTAATGTTTTCTCTTGGAAGGCATAATAGTGATGGGGTGATAATTGTGCAACTGTTCATTGAGCAGTATTTATTTTTTTTAATTTTTTTTGATGTTTATTTATTTTTTAAGAGAGAGAGTGTGAACAAGGGAGGGGCAGAGAGAGAGGGAGACACAGAATCCGAAGCAGGCTCCAGGCTCTCTCTGAGCTGTCAGCACAGAGCCTGATGTGGGGCTCAAACCCACAAGCTGTGAGATCATGACCTGAGCCGAAGTCAGACGCTTAACTGACTGAGCCACCCAGGCGCCCCCATTTGAGCAGTATTATTATGTGCCTGGCTCTGGGCTAAGAACTTTATCACATTCTGTCTGCACAATTGCCTTGTAGTTAGTGCTTTTTCTATCTGCATTTTAGAGTTTAAGGAATTTGTCTAAGGTCACGCAGCTGTAAGGTCTGAGTGACCTGAGGGCAGGACAACCTCTCTGGACCTTCCCGTTTGGTGGCTGGTTATTTTCCAGGGGCTTCCTGTGATTTATCGAAGTTGGTGGCTCTCAACCCCTAGCTGCCAGGGGCCCTGCCCTCGCAGCTAGAGGGTCTGTCGGTTGGTGTGGGGTGGTCTGTTTGCTCCTGATGATTCTAATGTGCAGCCCGAGAGGAGAGGGCCTGCCCTAAGCACGTGTTCACGGATGGTGCCAAGTAGGCTGGGCTGGACGTCAAGGCTCCTTGGCCAGGTCGGCTCCCCAGTCCAGGCCTCAGCTTCCTGCCCTGTGGAGGAGGGATTAGTCCCTTGACCTCCATGGTGTCTTCTCGGGGGCCGCTGAGGTTGTGTAACCATGAGCAGCTCATGAGCAGTTCTGATACTGTTCTTGTGCTTTTTCTCTTTCAGGCAGAATATGAAGTTACTCCAGATGAAAAACTGGGAGAGAAAGGGAAGGAAATTATGACCAAGTACCTCACCCCAAAGGTAACAGGCTGCCCCAACCCCACAGCAAGAGGAAAAGGGAGGTCTTTTAGAGGAATTTGGGCCCTGGATCCGTGCCAGGCCATGTGGGGGGCTGTACAGCACACGTAAAGCACGCACAGCCACGGGGCTGCAGAGACCCCGTATCTCATCCTCCCCCAGCAAGTGCCCAAGACTGGCGAGGCCCAAGGCGGGTGGGCCTGGGTGGGGAGGCCTGCTCGCTGGGGCCCAATCCCCTCCAGGGACCCCATGCTGGCCATACCCAAGGATTTGTAGCTGGACGGGTGGAGGCCTGGCCCAGGTGGGGTCAGGAGTGCCCAGAAGAAAGGGCACAGCGGGCGTGGTTTGGAGAGGTTGGTGTGGAGGGAAAGGGCCCAGGGGTGGGCAGGAAGGAAATGGGGTGGCAGAGGCGACATTGGGTGAATACATACTGAACGTGGAGGATCCTAAAGTATGTTCTGGGTATACTGATGGGAGAGGGGCCCCCACGGCCCTACCTCAGGAGCACCCATACCCCAATGCTGAAGGAATAGTACCAGCCCCTGGGGTCCTGGTGATCTTGGTTCCCTGGAACCTGTTTCTTCTCACCCCCAATTTGACAGATAAAGGTGGTCTCCATCTGGTTCAGAACTTGGCCTGGGAGCCTGGGGTTCTAGTGCCATTTTTTCTCCCCACACAATCCAGTCATGTTCCCTCACTGGGCCTCAGTTTCCGTTCCTTAAATGTGGCCCTCCCTGCCAGACCCACCTTCTAGAGGTCTTAAGAGTCTGAGTTGAGACCTGTACCCACACAGTTTTGGATGTGTCCTGTACCCTTGTGGGCCAGCAGTGGCTTCCTCCTCCTCTGGGACTGGGCACGCCCTCTGTCCCAGGCTGCTGGTGGACTGGGGCTACCACAGCCTGTGTGACGGGGTCCTGGCTGTTCACCCGTCCACACAGAGTGTGGCAGGGCTAGCAACACAGGCATGCAGATCAGGAAACGGCTTCACCCCTAGTTTACCATGTGCCCTTGGTCCTCCTCTCCCGGGGTCTCAGTGTTCTTTGCCGTAAAATGGGTGAGACTTGACCAGATAATGGCAGAGGGTCCCTGCAAATGGGCTCATCGTGGACTCCGTTCTCTCAGCCTACACTGAATGACACGTGATTCACAAGATAAGAACCAAACAAGGAGAAAAATGGGAGATGCTTCAGTCAGAGAGAGAGGGGTGTTACCAACGAGGCATAGAGACTCCCCGGATGTGACATTTAGCCCCTGATAAAAGACCAGCCCTCCCCTACCTGCCTGCCACCTTGGGGGCGCTGCCCCGTGGCTGGTGTCCCTTCGCGGCCGCACCAAAGCAGGATGCAGTTACACTGGTTTTCGGCCGCTGCTCAGGGTGACCCCACTCAGACAGGGAGGGTTGTGGGCAGAACAATCCGGGTCACGTACAGCTCCTTCAGCACCAGGTGGCCTTCTGACAGCCAGCGACACCCTTGCAAAGGCATCCAGGGTGACCTCAGGGCTTTCTACCCACAGCAGCTCCTTCAGACTTTAAAATCAGGCCTCCTCTCCCCTGCTCGTACAGACTGTCTCTGCATATTTGTGTAGGTTTTAACTCCGTGACATGAAAGTCCCTTGAAGTGGTACACCCCATCTTGATGTTCTCAGCGAGGGTCCCAGGGGGTCCTTGGCAGCCCTGGTCCCACCTCACACCCTTGCTGCCCTCTCGGGAGTTACGGAGGTCCGGGGGGCCCTGAGCGTGTGGGGTTCCCCCACCGCCAGGGTCTCTCGTACCACACCGAGTCCCGCTCTGGGTGCTCATCTCCAGCATCTGCAGGTGGCCAGGGGGCATCCCTGTGCAGTCTCACACCCAGAGATGTCTCCTGCGTCACTTCCTGCCACTCGTGCCGAGCCCTCACCCCTACTTGTCATTCTCTCGCTGCCTTCCCTTGGGGTCTCTCTGTTTCTGCTTCCTTCTGTCCGCGTGACGGGCAAGCGCTCGCAGTACGTCGGCACATTTCAGAAATGAGAGGATTCAGTTCGTAAAACGCCCCCGGACGCTGAGCGGGGCCGGCTCCCTCTGCACACGGCGTGGCCCTGGGCACATGTGGCTGCCCGCTCCGTCTGCGGGGCCCCTGGGCAGCTCTGCCCTGCTTTGTTTCAGACACAGGCCTCTTTGGCGTCTATGGAAGCGCTCAGGTTGAAAGTGGTCAAGAAGGACACGTGTCTGAGCGGGGTCCCTGTCCACCCACACTTACAGCTGCTGACGTGCGGCTTTTGACCTGGTCACCTCTTGAAACAGCAGGAACGCCTTGGGCATAAGCAGGGCCCAGAGGCCCGGGGAGGTGGGTGAGAGCAACAGCTCACCAGCTGAGCAGCCCCCAGGCATTGTGTGTGCTGGCTTCCGTCTCTGGGACACGAGAGGTGGCCAGGTGGCGGCCAGGGCCCAGGGAGGCGAGTAACATGCTGCGGCCACTCAAACGCTAGGGTCTTCCGCTGCCCTCAGCAAAGGCGGTTTCCGCAGTGCCTGAGCTTTGCCAGTCCGGCTCTGCATCTGCGCCCAGTTTGGGGCTGCCCGCCCGCTTGTCTTCCCCCAGACATGTGTTGAGGACCCACTGTGTGCAGACACGCTCACCTGATCCCTGCAGCTACCACGTGATGCGATTCTGTTGGCTCTGTCTTATGGTTGCGCCCGGGGAGGCTCAGGAGGGGCTGTCACCATCCCAGGTCACGCAGCTGGGACTTGAGCCCTTGGTCTTCACCCCGTGGTGCACTGTTTCCCACTCCCGGCCCCTCACTGCCCTCCTGCCACCCTGCCCGGGAGCATCTGCGGGCCTGGCTGTGATCCACAGTGGGGATGAAGTGTTCCTCTGCTCGGCCCTGCCAGCTCCTCGGGCCCATCCAAGGGCTGCTGCAGGGGACTGTTTCGCTCTCTGCCGACCAGAAGCCTCTGCTGGTGGACCCCATCCCACCCTCCAGACCTCCCTGCCCCTGCTCGGTGCTGCCTCCATTTCCTGGAGGGATGGGGCCCAGACTCCTCATCAGCTCAGATGGTTTTACAAGTGCCTCAGAGCCTGCCAACATTTTTTCCTTAAGTACTCCTCAATTTAAAGAATTTAAACCACACCATGTGTTATGGCTCAGGGGCCTGGGGGAGGTGGTCGAAGCAGTCCCATGGGGCGACTGTTTTCCTACAATAAATTTCACACTGCCTCCCAGTCCTTCCTGTAGACAATCTCTCAGGAGCCGTTTTCGCTTCTCAGTTCTGCAGATGGCCCCGGTGCTGGAGAGCCAGGGGCTGAGGCTCCGGCATTGGCCCTCAGGTCTTTGAACAACCCCCAGAGTCATTGTCCCCAAACCCAGACTGTCCTTACCTTGAGCCTTTCAAGGCGTAGCCCCCGTGTCTCAGCTCTAAGCAGCAATTCCAAAGGGTAGGCTGAAGGACACTGATCATCTGAGAAGCTCTGTGGGCAACTACATGTGGGCAACACTATCTGCTGCATGTGCCCTTGTGAAAATTCGCCTGGCACGTGAGCATCTCAAAGGCCCTAAGAAGTCCTGCAATAAAGAAACCTGTTTAACCGCAGACAAAGCATTTCCCAAACTTATTTGACCATAAAACCTGCCACCCTCCCGCCGCCCAAATTTTACACCCTGCTGAATACATCTGTGGCTACAGAACACATCCAAGGGGCTTCATGACCTGGTTTCCTTCTGCTTCAAAATGCTTTCTCCTGATACCCCTCCCACAGGCCCCACACTGGGCTTTGGCCCAGTCTCTTCTTGACGACCACATCTCGTTGTCCCTATTCAGGCCGTTCCCCACAAGGCCCTTCACCTAGACCCTTACTCTGTTTTTCTCCCTTCCCTGTTCCTCAGCCTGATACCTTGGCTGCACACAGCCCCTTGCCACTGGTCAGATGCCATCACACATACTTGGGCGGTCACCAAGCACGCCACGCTGTGTACTCATGCAAGTACATGAGGTCGGTGCTTCCGTGCCCCGGTGCAGGGGTTCTGAGGAGCCCGCCCTGCAGAGGGTGACACACATCAACGGGTCCGTCAGCGGCAATGTGACGGGAACAGTGGCGGAACTGTGCAAAGGGAAGAGGGAAGAGGGGAGGAGGATCCTGAGAAGCTGCCCCTAGACCACCCTGGACAAGCCAGGGAGGCTTCTGGGAGGTGAGGCAGCTGAATCAAATTTTAAGGTGATGAGGAGGAAGAGACCAGGTATGAATGAAAGGAAAGAAGGGCGTTTCATGGGCAAAGGTATAGAGCATCACCTGGGAATGTTTTGCCCCCCAGGGGACAGTTGGCAGAGACTGGAGATATTTTTGATTGGCACAACTGGGGGGAGGTGCTCCTGGCATCTAACAGGTAGGGGCCAGGGGTCCTGTTGAGCGTCCTACGATGCACGGGACAGCCCCATAACAAAGTATTTTCTGACCCCAAATGTCAGTGGCGTTGAGGTTGAGAAACCCTGGTATAGACGTGGGCAAGGGTGTAGCGGGAGTAGAAGGTAGGGGGATGGGGATCCCCTGGGCAGCAGGGCCTGGCAAACCATGCTGAGGAGATTGACAGCATCCTGGAGGCAGTGGGAGCCGTTTGCGGTTGAGGCTGGTTCCTCTGACCACATGGAGAACAGGGGATTGGTGGGGGGACTGGAGGCAGAAGACTAGGGAGCTGATGCAGGTGCCACGGGAGTGACTGTGACCCACGCTGGGACATGACAGCACGAGGGTCTTGGGAAATGTTAGCAGGAAGGAGTTCTTGGGGGCGGCCAGGTGTGGGGTGTGAAGGGGAAGGGCAGGAGACCCAGGTGACTCCTGGTTTTCATCCTGAGTCACTGAGTGGGTGCAGCGCCCCCAGGAAAGACAGAGGACATGGGACGAAGGTCATTGCTGCTCACTGGGCAGAGATGGTGGCATCTGTTCTTTGTGGGTGTCCCCTGCACCTGCCAGTGCTGGACTCACGGCTTGCAATCATTGTGAGCTGCTTTGAATGAGACCGCGAGAGGGCCCTGGGAAGCTTCCTTCCGCGAGCCCCTCACCTCGTGTCCCTTGTGTCTTTTCTTGGGGAGCTGCCGCTTGGCTGGTTTTTGTTCCCCGGCGTCTGACATGGTGTGTTTGCTAGGAGTCTGGCTGGAAAATCCCTCTCGTTCTAAGTCAGAATTTATGCCTGGAGCTGAATTCTCACTCCCTGTGCGATGACGCCCTTCAAACCCTGGCTTGAAGGCTTCCTTCCTGAGAGGCAAGCCCACTCCTTGGATACTGCCCAGACCTTGCATCGGTTGGCCAGACATGGCCAGCTTTGCGCTGGGGGCTGTTGGAGACACCAGCCCTGGGTGGGCTTTGGAGTGCACTGAAAGCGGGGCTCTAATACAAAGGCGGCAGAGAGCTGCAAGAAGACCTTCTGGAACCAGGTCGACCTGGGTCGGAGGGCAGACTTGGCCTCTTTCAGCTGCGTGGCCTTGGGACAGTTACTAGCCTTCCAGCTGTCAAGTGGGTGGGGTGGTGGCGAGGGTCCCAAATGCCAGCAAGCACACAGCCCAGGGGCTGGTCCGTGTTAGACACTCGCTCAGTGGGGGCTAGCGTCTGACTTTCCCCCTCCTCTCTGTGCTTTCAGTACGAGGCTGTTGAATGAGGAAATCACTCAGACATGAACTCCAGCTGTGGGGTTGAGCGAGGCCAAGGAGGGGTCTGGAGGGCCCCCGGCCGCAGAGGCTGGCCAGAGAGGCCAGGCTCGGTAGAAGGCGATACGTTCGTCAGGATGATTAATACTAGCCGCTACAAGAAACAACCCCCAAATCTCAGGGCCTTCGCACAACAGAGATCCTTTCTTTCTTAGGCACAATCTGATTGGGTCTTCAGCTCTCCTGGGTGAAGACCAGGGGTCCTGGCTGCTTCTGTGGCCCCACCATCTTGAAGGTGTTGTCTCATGGTCACTGCCAAAGGGGAGCAGATGAGTGAAGGAAGCGCTCAAGCATGAACTGCATTGTTAAAGCTCCCCTGGCCAGCAAGGGAGGTTGAAAGATTTGGGGGAGCATACGGAATATGTCTTTCTGCCTGCCTTCTCACCCCCCAAACCCCTAAACTGAAAACATTGTCTCTGTGGCAGGCTAGTCTCTGATGCTGGTGAGACAGCCATGAACACGGCATGTCCTAGAAATAGTCAAAGGTATGTCAGCTTGGAGAAGCTGGCCCCCGGGGCAGATCAGATGTGTGTGCTCATCTTCCAGGTACCTGCAGACCAGAGGTGATATAGGTGTTCGGAGTGGTGGGGGGAGGGGCAGGCTTGCTCTGAGCTGGGGTGGACCAGGAAGTAGTTTTAATTATAGTAGTAAATAATAATATGTGATCACGAAAGCATCCATCACTACAGACTTTAAAATATTGGCTTTACGGAGATATAACTCACATACCTTGAAAGTTATCCTTTTAAAGTGTGCAGTTCAGTGGTTTAAAATATTCACAGAGTTGTACCACTATCACCACTATTTGCATCCAGGACATTTTATCACCCCCAATAGAAACTCTACTCATTAGCAGTCACCCCCTGTCTCCCTTTCCTCCCAGCCCCTGGCAAAAACTAATCTACTTCCTGTCTCTGTGGACTTGCCTATTCTGGACATTTCATATAAATGGAGTCATAGAGCGCGTGCCTTTTGTATCTTCTTCTACTTAGTATAATGTTTCAGGGTGTACCCATGTTGTAACGTATTTAAGTACTTCATCCTTTTTCATGGCTGGATAGTATCCCACTGTATGGATAGACCCCATTGTTTTTATCTTGGCACCAATGGATGGACACTTGGTTTGTTTACACTTTGGGGCTATAACGAAAAACATTGCTGTGAACATTTGTGTACAGGTTTCTTCCTGGACATGTGTTTTCATCCCCCTTGGAGAGATACTTAGGAGTGGAGTAGCGGGTCACAGGGTAACTCGGTGCTTAGTCATGTGAGGAACTGCCGAGAAGGAAGTTCTGGAAGGGGCTGCGCCATTTTGCATCCCCCCCCCCCCCCGGCTGTGCAGGAGGGTTCCCGTTTCTCTGCATCCTCACCAGCACTTGCCATTTTCCCTCTTTTTAATTTTATTCATCTTAGAGGGTGTGAAATGGTATCTCGTGGTGGTTTTGATTTGCATTTTCCTGATGACTGACGACGTTATCGGCCATTTGTGGATCTTCTTGGGAGAACTGTCTATTCAGACCCTTTGTTCATCTTTAAATTAGGTTGATGATCTTCTTAAAGTTGAATCCTAAGGCTTCTTTGTATGCTCTGCATACGAATCGTTTATCAGATATGTGATTTGCAAATATTTTCTCCCATCCTGTGAGTGGTCCTTTTACTTTTGTGATAGTGTCCTCTGAAGCACAACGGGTTTTAATTTTGATAAAATTCAGATTCAGTTTTGTTACTTGTTTTTAAATGACTTGCTTCCACTTTGTCTTATCTATCCTTGTCAGAAGGCCTCGGGGTTTTGGGGAACAGGGTGCATATGGGGACAAATAAATCACAGTGCACGTTAGGCACATGAATCTGGCTTCCCCTGGAGAACCAAAGCCCCATTGCCAGTTGGGAAAAGCAGGGCCAGGCACAGTCCTTCGCGAATATTCAAAAAGTCCCTCTATATTTCTTAGTCTGTCTGTGTCCAACACTGAAATGCCATCTTACACACCTGCTCTTGGCTCCTTCTATAGCAACGCTCCAAGCTGGGAATTAGTGTACCCATTTTACAGGTCAGGCAGCCAAGGTCGGGGAAAGGAAGAGGCTGGTTTAGAATTGTGGGGGCAGCGCTTCAGGCGAGTCCCCGAGTATCCTGCGTCAGCCATGTTGTTTGTAGGACGTCTCGCCATGATTCATTTTAACTGGGCTCGTAAGCAGTTGTGCTGGGCCTCCGTCTTTGAGCTGTGCCAGCCCAGTCACTGAGGCCTGGCAGATGGCACCCAGTTTTGATGTGGGTTTGCTAGGTAGCAAAAGGGGTAGCTCAGACCTGGTGGTGGGTTCTGCTGAAAGGGCCTGGACACCAAGGTGCACTGGTAGGTTGGGTCAGCCTTCTGGCATGAACCGGCTTGGCAGCCTCTGTGGGATGCTGGGAACGCCCAGGGCGGGCAGCTTCTAGAGGGCACTTCTTGCCGGAGGTCTGCCGGCAGGATATTGTTCTCTGGGCCCCACATAGACACATGCCTCTTTGCTTCTATAAACAATGATAGGGTAAAGCAGGGAAGTTTGTTCTCGTTAAGGGGAAGTTACCCATCAGCCTGAGTTTTTGCACAAAAGAAATCTATTCCTAGTGCTGGTGTGGCTCTCCGGAAAACATCCACCTTTTAAAAAGTAGAGAGCTTGAATGAAAGGAAATAATAATTATTCCGAGTTCCTCTTTCTCTGGCCCCTTGTCCCCTGCTCACTTCACTGGCGCCTCCCCCTTCCCGACCCGGGAAGCAGATCAGCAGTCAGCTAGCCCAGGCTGGCTAGCTTCTTGGTGGGAACAGCTCCTCGGCCTTTGAGGAAGGCAGTCGGTGGCTTCAGTCCTTGCCCTGAAGAGCACACAGAGCCCCAGTTCTGCCCCTTCCAGCCCTACATCCTTGGAGCCTCAGTCTCCCTGTCTGAGTATCATGGCCATCCTTCATTACTTTCTAAAAAAAATTTTTTTAACGTTTATTATTTATTTATTTATTTAGAAATTTTTTAATGTTTATTTTTGAGAGAGAGACAGAGACAGAGACAGAACATGAGCGGGGGAGGGGCAGAGAGAGAAGGAGACACAGAATCTGAAGCAGGCTCCAAGGCTCTGTGCGACAGCTCAGGCTCCAAGGCTCCAAGGCTCCAAGGCTCTGAGCTGTCGCACAGAGCCTGATGTGGGACTCAAACCCACAAACTGTGAGGTCATGACCTGAGCCGAAGTCTGGCGCTTAACTCACTGAACCACCCAGGCACCCTTATTATTTATTTTTTGAGAGAGAGAGAGAGAGAGAGAGAGAGAGCAAGGGAGGGTCAGAGAGAGAGAGGGAGACATAGAATCTGAAGCGGACTCCAGGCTCTGAGCTGTCAGCACAGAGCCCGATGTGGAGCTTGAACTCATGAACCGTGAGATCATGACCTGAGCTAAAGTTGGACACTTAACTGACTAAGCCACCCAGGTGCCCCCCATCCTTCATTGTTGCTGTACCTTCACAGATTTTGCTGAATCTGCATACCAACCTTACAATTGTTTATAGTTTGTTGTTTTTTTTTTTTAAGTTAACTCATGTCTTTCTGTTTAATTTAAAATAAATGAGTTTCGGGGCACCTGACTGGGTCAATCGGTGGAGCATGCAACTCTTGATCTTGAGGTTGTAAGTTCGGGCCCCACATTGGGTGTAGAGATTACTTAAAAATAAAATCTTTTAAAAAATAAAGTTTCAGAAGAAACTTGTGTTCAGGAACATGCCTGGAAAAACAGTATTTGTTTGTCATACAGAAAGACAACTGGGAAAGTGGCATTAAATCCTAGCTGGATCCTCTTGTGCCTGCCTAAGGCTCTGAGCCTAAGGCCACCTTTCTCTTTGTTTGGAAGGGAGATTAGTGAGTATGGGAGAGGTGTTAGCAAGATGGTGGTATCACACGGAGACTTTCTTCTTGATGGCAGGAGGCTCAAAGGAGAATTGAAAAGGGAATACCTTGTTCACCGAGAGCGATTCAGATTATTGTGTCCCTGCACCTCCTAAGACCATCTCATCATCTTCGGAAAATGCTGGGCTGGCTAACTGTCAGTTTCCCAGCTGTGATGCATTTTGTAAATGCTGGCCTGTTGTTAGGGAAAGCATGATCTAGAGCAAGGAGCACTGGACTGGGAGACAGGCTCATTCCCCATCTCCCTTCCTGCAGTCTGTGGTCTGGGGGGGAGCTGGCTTGGAGTCTGCCTAACCATCTAACCAAGCCTTGGTCACCAGGGTAACCCAAGGCATGGGATATGGGGGGCTTGGGCAAATCCCTCCCTTCCATGTGCCTGCCCCATCCTTCATGGGGTTTGGGCTTCCAGACACTAGCCCCGGACCCAGCATTTCATCTCTGCTAGACTGCTTGGCCCTCATCTGTCTCCCAGCACCTGGAACAGCATCTCTATCCTGTTGTCAATGAACCCAGGGAGCTCGGAGTCCGCCTTCGCTTGAGCCCCTCCTGAGCAGGATGCGGCTGGGCAGCTGGCTGGGCTGGAGGGGCAGCTGGGCCATGCACCCTGGCTTCTCCCGCTTTTTGCCACAGCACTGCAAAAAGACTCCCAGAAGAGGACTGAAAAGGAAACTCAAGAGAGCAACTTCTGGAGTTTTCTCCAGCAGTGGGGAAGTGGAGGCTGGGTCTCTTCCTCTTCCAGTTTTGGGAACAGCAGAGAGCGGAATTCAAAACGAATTGTGCTTACTAGCTATCAGGGGCAAGACAGAAGGGAGCTAGCACCTATTCAGCAACTACTGCATGCCTGGAACTCCCTGTCCCTGTTGTACTCAGTCCTCATAACAGCCAGCTGAAAGGAGGAGAAATGAGAGCTCAGAGGGGTTGAGTAATTGCCCAGAAACACCAAGCTTGAGCAGAGTGGGGAATTGAACCCAGGCCTGAGCTCCAAATTCTGCCCTCTTCTCACTCCCCTCACAGCCAGATGCCTCCTCTCCCTGGGCCTCAGTTTCCATCAGTAGAGTGAGGAGGTTGGCCATCCAACTTCACATCCCTGTACATCTAGGGACGGCTCTCACTCTGTGCCAGACAGGAGTCCAAGGGCTTTAAAGAACTCACTTAATCCTCACATCTACCCCCATGGATTACTGTCTCCATGTCAAAGGTGAAGAGATGAAGACACAGAGAGGTTGAGTAACTCTCTGAAGGTCTCGGGGATGGGGGAAGCTGAGACTTCAGAGTCTGTGCTCTTGACCCTACCCATCCTGCTCTCTTACGATGACCTAATCTGGCTCTTGGGCTCTGCTTAAGTCTCTTCTTGATTGAAAGTTTGTTAATGACCCAGAAGCACTCACCAGGGAGCTAGGGTGCTGTTTGGAAAACAGCAGGGCCTATGAGGGCTCATTTGAAGTTCACCCCAGTGCCCACCACAGCACCACTCCCGATGAAGGGCCCCCTGCTGCTTAAGCCGCCTTCTTGAATGGAGGCCTGAGCCTCAGAAATGCTGGTACGTTGGGAGAGGAGCTGAGAGCCCATCCTGCAGGATCATTCCTCTAGTTTACACTGAGGGGACAGAGGATACCTCCTGGGGTGGGCCATGGCATCCAGGGGAATCTCATAGGCCACCTAATCCATGGCCTTGCAAATAGCTTTAGCTAAAGATTCATAGTATGTAAAGACACAGACCAGGGGCGCCTGGGTGGCTCAGTCAGTTGAGCGTCTGACTTCAGCTCAGGTCACGATCTTGCGGTTCGTGAGTTCGAGCCCCGTGTCGGGCTCTGGGCTGACGGCTCAGAGCCTGGAGCCTGCAGCCTGCTTCCGATTCTGTGTCTCCCTCTCTCTCTGCCCCTCCCCCATTCATGCTCTGTCTCCCTCTGTCCCAAAAATAAATAAACGTTAAAAAAATAAAAATAAAAAATAAAAAAAGACACAGACCAGCTGCAGTTGAGCAGCCTGGGGGCTGGACTCCCTTTTGCCTCCATCCCCATCCCCTATCTTTTAAAGAACACTTCGGGGTCGGGGGGCACCTGGGTGGCTCAGTGGTTGAGTGTCCGACTCTTGACTTCAGCTCAGGTCACGGTCTTGTGGTTCATGGGATCGAGCCCTGCGTTGGGCTCTGCACTAACAGCATGGAACCTGCTTGGGATTCTCTCTCTCCCTCTGTTTCTGCTCCTCCCCCACTCATGCTCACTCTCTCTCTCTCTCTCTTTCTCTCTCTCTCAAAATGAGTAAACTTAAAAGAAAATAAAGAACACTACTGGCTTGGTGGAACCCAGCTTTAAGACCAGAACTAAGCCCAACTTCTCATTCCCTACGTGAGGGGACTGAGGCCCAAAGAGGGGCTGCACCCTTCCCCCATAAGTGTCACATGGCTTGGAAGAGGAGACTGGAATGTTCCTTGCCAGGCTTTCCCCAACCCTGGAAATGGAAGGGGGATGGAAGCTTGGTGAGAAGACACCAGAAGGAACTGACTTCATTTTCCAGTTCCTACTGTCGTTGGCCTGCAGCTGGGCCTGAATTCCCCCAAGGCTCTTATTCTTCTGTGTCTAAATACTGAGACCTTTGCTGCATCCAAGCCAAGCAGAGAAGCTGCTGGTGCCGGAAGTTCCACCATGTAATCATCCGTGTTTTTAAATGGAGACACTTGAAGGGGGAATCGTTAACTCTTTTCTAAGAGTGGATTCTAAGACAGGGGTGGGGGGGCTATGTGAACAAGTAAGGTTAATTTAGTACCGACTGTATGCTATATGCTCTATACCTCTCTCTCGTCCCATCTTCATGGCAGTCCCGCGGCCTGGATGCACTTGACCCTTCTGTGTTGGGCAGAGGTCTCTCGCTATTGAGAGGGCAGGCTGGAAGAGTTGAACACAGGGACTCCAACAGGTACCTGTATGCAGGTATATATATATAGCAGCACTATTCAGTCTCCAGAAGGTGGAAAGGACCCAGTGCCCGTCAACAGATGAATGGATAAACAGAACGTGGTCTGTCCACCCAGTGGAGTATTATTCAGCCATAAATAGGAACAAAGTCCTGACATAGGCTACCACGTGGGTGAACCTTGAAGACATAATGCAAAGTGAAGGAAGCCAGACATAAAAGGCCACACATTGTATAATCGCACTTATGTGAAATGTCAATATAGGCAAATCTGTCGAGACAGAAATAGATTAGAATTTACCGGGGACCCATGGGAGGGAGAGATAGGGTGTTACTGCATAACGGGGTGATGAGAAAATTTTGGAAAAAGATGGCGGGTGATGGTTGTCATTATAAATATAATTATCACCACTGAGCTGTACTCTTTAAAAATGGTGGAAATGGCCATTTTTATGTTACATATATTTTATAATAAAAGAAAAAGATCAACAACAAAAAAAGTGAAGCTGAGATATAAGCCCAGTCTATCTGATTCAGAGCCTGTGATCTTTCTCCTCCACGGTGCTGTCTTCTCAAAAGTTAACCAGAGATAGGGGCGCCTGGGTGGCTCGGTCGGTTAAGCGTCCGACTTCGGCTCAGGTCATGATCTCACGGTCTGTGAGTTCGAGCCCCGCGTCGGGCTCTGTGCTGACCGCTCAGAGCCTGAAGCCTGTTTCAGATTCTGTGTCTCCCTCTCTCTCTGCCCCTCCCCTGTTCATGCTCTCTCTCTGTCTCAAAAATAAATAAACGTTTAAAAAAAAAAAAAGTTAACCAGAGACAGACTTCGCCCCAAATCAGTGTCCCAGGTGCTGCAGGAATGGGCAGGTCTGGGAATACCAGGGTGCTGCCATCTGTAGGCTGTACGTGCTGGCTGCTCTTTCCTGGCCCTTATCCAGCTGCTGGCCCTGAACCTGAGGCTTGGCTTTCACTCTGCCCCGGGTCATTAGCACTGTCTCTTGTCCGAGTCTCCCCGCACAGCCCTTTTAACGACTGTGCATTTGTCCTTCAAAGAGACATACTTATCTTTCTCCCCTAACCTTTCCTGGAAAACAAATTCTCTTTGCCCGCAGCCTGACTTCTTTTCAGCTCCTTCTGACATCCTGGAGGCAAACGTGCCAGCCCGGGCTCCTCACAGCATGCCCGTCTGGGTCCCTTTCCTTTCTCGTGACCCTCCAGGTCAGAAAATTGGATGCTCCTTTGATGCCGATGGAGCCAGCTCTGCCTCTGATCCCCATTCCTGAGTGTGTGTATAGTATTTCCTGCCCGGCATTCCTGTCTTTAGAGTGGCTGGAGACAGAGCAGTCGGCCTTAGGGTTCCTGAGGACACCCCCCCTCCCCCACCTCCCCAGATCTGCCCTGGGTGGGCAGCGATGCTGGGCTCTGTGCTGCCTGTTCTCCGCTGACTGTGTAGCCTGACGGGCCCCTCCCCGTCCCTGGGCCTTGGGCAGAGAAATGACATCATGGGGGGTAGGGGGTGGGGGGTTTCGGTTAAATTCCCTGGATCTTTGGAAATTCCTGCCCCTCCTTCACTCCCAAGCCCCACGGAATGAAATCTTCACTGGAGAAATACCTTCCAAGGCCAAGATATTTCCAACACAACTTCAGACTGAAGCCGGTTTGGAAGCCGGGGAACGGGAGGGTGTTTTGGAAGATGGAAAGTTGGCTTGCTGTGCCCGCGCCTCTCACGCACAAGGAATGAAGGACACTCCCTGCCCTGAGCGTCCTGCACGCCAGCCCCTTCGGACCAGAGCACCACTCATGAGTTACCTGCATGCGGCTGCACTGACCCAGAGGACAGGGGGCTGGATTCAAACAACTCGCCAGGAAAAGTCACGCTTCTCTGGGTCCCGACAGCCAGTGTGTGCGGCCTGCGGGTAAATAGCACATCCTCCCCCATCCAATGCTTTGCGCCCACAGGTCATGACCGGGGATTATCAAATTGACAGAGCCCGGCTGGCCCCTCACTCCACGTCCAGACACGTTTCATTCTGTTAATTATCGTCTCTTGCTTTTGACGTAAAGAGTCAAGGCCTGGGTCAGGGTCACTCATGTATTTTCCTCTTTCTCATTAAAATTGCCCAGCTCTTGGGGCCCCTGGCTAAATTCTGCCGATGTTTAAAAATGTCCTGTCTCTCTCTCTCTCCGTGACCCCTAAAAATCCTTCCTCCCGATTTCTGCAAAGCCACTTGAACAGCAAAGGAAATACAGGTCAAGCCCCTTTAAGCCCCAGTCTGCTTTTCTGTTTTTGAAGGGTTGTGGCCATTTCTCAAAGGCTGTGTTTCTCCACTTTGCTGACCCAGGAGACGTGACACCTTGTGACTTGGGGCGTCCAGGTCAGCAGGGGCACTGTCCAAAAGGGTGGGAAGCCCGTTCAGAGGCAGCAGGCTTGCTCAGAGCACTTCCAGGCCTTCACAGCCCTTCACTCAGTTGGTGACCTCTGTGAGTCTGCTGTTTGGGGTCCTCAAAGACAATGCTGCCATCTTAAATTTGTCCAGAAATTTTTGCCACAGGACAAGAATTGATTTTGTTTTTAAGCTTTTTTTATTTTTGAGAGAGAGAGAGAGAGAGAGAGAGCGCACATGCGAGCCCGAGATGGGGAGGGGCAGAGAGAGAGAGAGGGAAAGAGAATTCTAAGCAGGCTTCATGCTCTCAGTGCAGAGCCTGATGCAGAGCTCGATCCCACAAACCATGAGATCATGACCTGAGCCGAAATCAAGAGTCAGATGCTTAACTGACTGAGCCACCCAGGCGCCCAAGAATGGATTCTTCTAGAGCGCTGGGCTTCTCACAATATTTCAGTGTGCAAATGCCAGGACCTAAAAGCAGGAAAGGTCCTCCTCCTCATTGCTTAACCAAGCCCCCTGCATCCTCGGGGACTTAGTCAGACCTCACCGGTGATCAGCCTTGAAGCCACTTGTATCCTGATGATACTGCCTCTCTGAGCTCTTCTCCTGGGGGCTGAGAGGCTGCACCACACTCTTAGTCTCTTAGCCATCCTTAGTCCCCAGCAGTCTTGAACTGCTTCCTGCCATTGGCCGAGTAAGTTGGTCTATGAGGTCCTTGGGATGCAGCTCATGACCTGAGCTCAGAACAGACACTCAGGGAACCTATGTGGCTGACAGACTAATTCAGCTCAGACTCCAGCAGGAGAGTTGGGGAGCTCCTTGCTTCTGACTGTTCACAAGCACCTCCTCAGCTCTGCTTCCAAAGACAGCTCCCATCCCTTGCAGTGTCCTCCTGGCCTGGTGGGGTAACCAGCTATCTCCAGACTCACCTCCAAAGTGGTACAAGAGACTGTTCCTCGGGGGCGCCTGGGTGGCTCAGTCTGTTGAGTGTCTGACTTCAGCTCAGGTCACACTCACACTCCGTGAGTTCGAGCCCCGCGTCGGGCTCTGTGCCGACAGCTTGGAGCCTGGAGTCTGCTTCGTATTCTGTGTCTCCCCCTCTCTCTGCCCCTCCCCTGCTCATGCTGTGCCTCTCTCTGTCTCAAAAATAAATAAAAACATTAAAAAAATTTTTTTTAATAAATAAATAAAGAGACTGTTACTCAAAGAATGAAGGAGATGGCCAGGGTGGTCCCGTGTATCTGCATCATAATGGGATCGTGGGCCTTACAGAGGATGCCAGGCTACTTCTCAACAATGTCAGGGTATTGCCTTCTGAACCTTCTCCCCTTTCCACGAGAAGCTCCAGGGAGCCCCGTGAGCTCCTCAGACTCTGGGTCTTTAGCTGTTCACCATGGAAAGACAAAGGTGAAGATCGGTCTCCTGAAGACTTGGTAGCAGACAGAAGGTGGACTCCTGGGTGTGTCTCCAGAGAAGGCCCCTGTGAGACAAAGTGCTGTCCATTGGAGATGAGGGAAGATCCAGGTGCTGTGGGGACTGAAGCTGAAATAACTTGGAGACGGTCCTCATTCCAAAAAGGAAGAGAAGATGAGGTGCAAAAGCATTTCCTGAGAACGAGAAAAGAAATCACAACAAATGACTGGAGCCTCGGAGACTCGGGCCCTTTTTATCCGAGATCTCAGTTTACCCAAAGTGAGTGAAGTGAGTATCTCAGTGCCTGTGCAGAAACGCTTCCCTCCCACCTAGAGCTCTCGGTGGCTCCCAGGACAGCAAGCAAAGGGCTCCACAGCTTAAGCTTTCTCTGCTTCAGGGAATCACTTCTGACTGGAGACTGTGCCCACCCTGAAGGGAAGCGGTGAGCTCCCTTAGAACTCAAAAGGGGCACAGTGGGACTTGTCGTTTTTTGGCTTCTACCCCCGGGACCTCTGGCCACTGGCTGCCTGTCCAGCCTGTGTCTCTGCCCAGTGGGGCTACATCTGGCATGGTGCTCGGGCCTTAAAGCCCACCAATCAGGCTGACCACGTGGACCCTCGGGGAGGCGTTGGGGACGGTTCAGCTGAGAGCCGGAGGGTCCAGACATCAAGCCTTGAGTGGAGGGAGCCACAGCCCCACGGCGCTTTGCTCACGAGCATTTGTCTGGGCTGATTTATTTCTTCCCCCCGGTGGCCAAGAAAACAAAACCCTGACTTTGTCCTTCGGTTCTATTCTCATTTGGGGCTCGCGGATTGTGTCTGCTTCCCGGCCGTGGTCAGAGGGAGGAACTGCTCGACAGTGGCTTTTGCACATGGCACTGAAGGTTTTGATTAAAAAGGTGGGATAGTGGTGCTTTTTCTTCCTGCCAGCCGGACCTCACATCCACCCTCGAGTGAGGAAACTCTCTGTCCAAGGCTGCCGTTCAGGAAACTCCCTCCTTTGTCTTCTTGGTCAAGATTGTACAAGCAGGTTTCATTTCAAGCCAGGATTTGGGGTTAAAAGGAGCCCTGCCCCACCCGCCTCCTGCCAGTCCTGGTTCCCATCCCTAGAGTCAGGGGGGCTGGGCTGAGTTCGCAGAGCTTAGAAGCAGCCGACTTGAGAGGTGGCGGGGAAGGAAACGCAAGGAGAGAGGAAAGGTCTGGTGGCTCGGGTCGTGTTTGGGGGGTCCTCCCTGCCCTACCACCTCATGAACTCGTCCGCGTTATTGGCGGCAAGCGGCAGATGCCTAACTCCCAGTTGCTCAAACAAAGGAGGAATTTATGGGGAGGGTGGGGATATGATGAAATGAAACCGGAGGGAGACACAGCTGTGCTTGGGCCGAGGGACCCGGGCACCGGGATCTGCCCCCGAGGGCAGCTCCAGGTTCTTCCCCAAGCCTCCAGCCCACAGTTTCTGCCCGAGGCAGGCGCTCCCAACCAGTTGTAACTAAGAACATCTCGAAGAACTCCGGCCCGGTTGTCGCAAAGGCAGGGTAAACCAGATGACCTCATAAGGGTATTACTACTTCTTCTTTTCTTTTTTTTAATTAAAAAAGAAATTTTTTTAATGTTTATTTACCTTTGAGAGAGAGAAAGAGACAGAGCACGAGCAGGGGAGGAGTAGAGAGAGAGGGAGGCACAGAATCCAAAGCAGGCTCCAGGCTCTGAGCTATCAGCACAAGGGCTTGAAGTCACGAGCCGTGAGATCATGACCTGGGTCCAAAGTCTGATGCTTAACTGACTGAGCCACCCAGGCGCCCCTCATGAGGGTACTTCTGATGGACAAGACAGCGTTGCTCTCTGCTTCCCTCTTCCCTGCTATAAATGTGAATGTACGCACACACATTTATTCAACAGATACATTGAGTACTATTGTGTGCCATCATCAGTTCATTTCAGCAGAGCAGAGCAGAGAGATAAACAGGTTTTGGAGGCAGCCAGGCCTGGATTTGAGTCTCAGGCCCACCTTTTGCCAACTGTTCCGTCTAGGAGCATGTAGGGGGTACTAGATGCCCCTCTAGTATTCTGATTCTGGTAAGACAGGAATGACCAACTTCCCTGCCCTTCAAAGAGCTGTCTATGGCTCGGTTTCCATGTCTACAACCCTGGAACAACAAGCCCCACCAAATGGCATTGTTCTGGGGAGTAACAGAAGTATAAATCTGTGGGAAAACTCACACCGAGGGGCCGTAGCTATCAGGCCGGCCCCCCTTGCAGGCACCCACACCGCCTCTGGCCCTGGCCCTGCTGGAGGCCTGGCTCCTACCCCTGCCCCCGCCCACAGCCAGGCCCTGGCAGCTCCGTGCACAGGGCTTCCCGAGGCTGACGCAGATCCCCTCGGGAAGGTCAAGGGGTGGCCAGGGTACGTCTGTGGGCGCACCCTTCCCCTGTTCCCTTCCTGGAGGAGAAATGGGAAATGGGGGTCGCCCCCCAAGAAACAGCTGTCTGCACCCTGGAATGGGCCAGACAGGCCAACCTCTCAGCAGCCCTTTCTGGAAGGCAGGGGGCCCTCCAGATGCCCTTTCCCACTCAGCTTTTCCTGAAAGCGGAGCCTGTCCACACTGGGAAATTGCAAATAGTTTACATGGGGAATGTCAGCTGCCCACATATGAAAATATACACATCATTAAGCCCTAAGTGCTTGCGTCTGGAGATAGAGCGGACAGTCTCCTGGGCTGACCTTTTGTTCACTGATGCAACCATGGCTAATGAGCACGGAGCTCCTCGGTGGGATGTTTTCATATGTTGAAGCGAAGCATATGTTGGCTATTAGCCTGTGTGTGTGTGTGTGTGCATGCACACGTGTGTGCACACACACACACACGAGCACGTGTCTGTGTGGTACGAACAACACTGTACAAATAGTGTTTACCCAAACATGCAGAGTCCATTTATCTCATTATCTAGCCCCCATGGACCTCTAGGACCAAAGTCACATCCTTATCACAATGGCATTCTTGGAGGACATGGTGTGTTTAGGAATAAGGCTCTTTGACCGGATTACCTGGCTTTGAATCCTGTCTTTGCTCCCATGCTAGCTGTGTGACCTTGGACGAGTTATTTAACTTCTCTGAGCCTATTTATGCATCTGTAAAATGGAGATTGTAATAATTAAAACCTACCTTGAGGGGATTTAGAAAGATAACCCCATGTAAAGCTTCTAGGACTTAACATATAGTAGGTGCTCGGGAAATAGCAGTGGTGATGATGGTGACACTTCTTACTGGGAGCTGGGATTGGGTGGAAGATCTCTCCTGCTCAGAAAATCAACTTGGATGAGGTTGTATTGGAAGTGGGTCCTGAAGACTGGGTGGAATTTGGACATGTCCTGATGGGGCAGGAAGGGCTTCTTCCAAGGGAATGAGCAAAGGTCCAGCAGTTAGAAAGCTAGAGCTTGCCCAGGAAGCGATGCATATGGGGAGAACATCCATGAGCCAAAGGCAGGAAGGGGAAGCAGGTCAAGAAGGGCGTTTGGGTTCAGGACCAAGAAGGCCGTGGGCTCTGTCCTGTGGAGTGGAGACCATCTCTCCTGTGTGGTATGGAAAAACTCCCTTGGGGACCATTGTGTCAATGCTGGAGCAGGCGGTAGCAGGTGCGAGAAGAGAATTCTTGAATGCAGGGCAGTGAGGTGGGGGATGGAGAGGAGGGGTGGGTGAGAGAGATACCAGGGCTGGCATTGCTGTATGTGCATGTCCCCTCTGTGAGGTGAGGGACAAGCTGGATCTCAGTGGGTCCAACGAGACCAAAGCTATGCCCTTCCCCTAGAGCTGGCTCGGGACACCTGGTTTAGAGCCAGTGCAGCTCAGATCCACTCAGTCCGCTCAGATCTGCCATAGAGGACCTCCAGGTGTTACTGCTGGCTGTGCCATGGGCCACAGTATGACCTTGGAGGGGTCTCCTTCCTTCTTGGTCCCTTGTCTTGTTAACACATCTATGCTATGAGAGGCTTGAACCAGCTAGACTCTGACAGGTCTTTCCAGGAAAGCCCTCTGTGATCACTTCCTCCTGTTCCACCTTGGGTCCTGAATCTGTGAACAGTGCAGGGCATGTGTTTCCAGAAGGCTCTGAGGGTGACCCCAGGGGCACTTCAGGATTATTGGCAACTACTAAGGAGGTAGGGGAGGTAGTTCTGAAGGGCTTTTCACAGCCCAACCATGCCTCCATCCCTGGCTGCCTCCAGAGACACCAGCCACATACAACTGGTCCCCTTTCTCACGTCTTTACACAAGAGACTTTGAAGCTGGGGGATGCTTCAGGAACAAGGTTTTCAGACACGCGGAGTTCCTCACTCATGCGGGAAATGACATCCCTTCGTGTTGCCAGTTGTCACGATGCAGAGGGAGACAGCAGTGCCCAGGGGGAGCAGGTGCAGCCGCTGGGGCAGCCGATGGCAGGGCTCTCAGGATGCCACCCTCGGGCTAACGATTCAGCAGTCCGCGAGAAACAGCCTCGCGGAGACGGCAGTGTGCCATCAGCGTCAGCTCTTCCTGCTTTTTTAGTATATGTGCTGCCGAAGCGAGCACTCTTCCTGCTTTTTTAACATCTTCTAGATGAGCTCTCCTCACCCGGCGCGCCCCCTCCCTGCTTTCTGCGGCCTCCTAGCCCTTGTCCGTGCCGTGCCAGCCTCCTCCACCTGCGTAAATCCGGCCTCTCCCTCAAGGTCCAGCTCTCACCTTCCCTCCCCAGGGCTCCCTCCCGGGCCGATTTCTCATTTTCCCCCTCAACCGTTCCGGCAAGGGCTGCACGCCTCAGGTCTGAGATGAATCACTGGGTAATTATTTCAGGTGTGCCATCTGGCCTCCCTCTTTGGAGGCCGGGGAGGCTGGGCCCCCCGCGGGGTGAGTGCGCAGGGAAGCGCAGCGAGGGGCTCCGTGGCGCCACCGTGTGGGCGGACTCCTGGGCGGGCCGAGGCGGAAGGACCTGGCTGTGGAAGCAGAGCTGGGGTTGGGCTGCCCTGAGACTTCAGCACCTCTCTGTGAAGTCACTGAGATGGGTGTTGGCGCCCCCCAGGAGGCAGAGCCTTGGGTGCGGTGGGTGATCAGCGGCTGCTTCCTGCACCTAGTACTGAGTAAAGCACCCTGGGGTGGCTTCCTGCCGAGGCCAGGCCCCTGCGTTCCCCACCACCATCTGTCCCTCTCTAGCCCTGCCTCAGTCCCCGAAACGCCCGGATTGTCCTGCCTCGGGTGTCGCACAGAAGGCCCTTAGGAAGCTGCCGTTATGACCTGGGAGGGTGGACCCCTGAGCAATCGCAGCGCCCAGTGGCCCTGGGGTAGTTCTTGACTTCCCACCGGTATTTTGTTAGCCGGAAGTCACCCAAACCAAGTGTGGAGTGGGGGTGGGGGGTGGGGTCTACAAATGCAGCTTCAGGCCAAGTCCTCAGCTCTTCCACCCCCACCCCCACCCCCTCCATCCTTCCCCTTACAACCTTCTCTTTAGAAACCCTGAGGCCTCCGGGGCATTGATTCGTTACTGGTCGTCAATACTGTGCCTCAGTGTTGCAGAGGCTACTCTGGATGGAGCAGAGGGTAAGAGGAGTCTAGCTTGGGCCACCTGTCAGAATTTAGGGTCACGGGCAGCAGTAGAGGCAGCGTGACGGCACAGAGCACTCAGCCAGGGTGGGAACAAAGGGGAGGAGAGGGACCCACGGGACAGTGATGGTGTGAAGCCCGCTGGCCCCATTTACCCCCTTCAAGGGTCTTCCCTCCCCGTGTTCAAAGCGGCAGGAGGGGCTCTGCTCACTCTGCTGTGGTGCCCAGAAAAACACCCATGCGGCCTCCACCTCTTGCTGCCTGAGAAGGTGGGTTCTGGTTAGCGCGGATGGCAGGAGCTGCCCGTATCCCCAGAACCTGTGGCGTAAGCATCGGGAACGGCAGAGAGTGAGTCTGGGCCACCAGGGCAGGAGGTAAGAGGGAGCAGATATTCTGAGGGATTCGGAGGGGCAGTTACCGCCCAGCACACACGTGCCGAGTCTGTCCCGCCAGCTGCGGTGCTGGCAGCCGGTCCCCAGCCAAGAGGGGCCCAAGTTCCTCTGGTACTGGAGATAGATTCAAGGTCAATTTCTCACTCCAAAGGAGGTGGGGCAGGTTCTTTCCCCTGGGGGCGAGGGGGGCTCTTATCCAGAGGCACAGAGTCACGGAGAGTGGATAAAGCACACCCAAGGTTTAATGCCCCCTCTCTTTGCCAGCAGCTTTGGGGGAAAACAGTGGGGAGGAGGCTTAGCCAACAAGGGGAGCACAGTACAGATTCTCTTGCTCTGGTTGTGATTTCAGGGGCAGGACAGGTGCCCCGTGCAGCTTACAGTTCCTGAAGGAAGCTGAGTTCTTTCTTGTCAGTTGTGGGGCGGGGGGGCGGGGGAGGGGATGGAGAGCAGCCCCTGGCAAGCATAGCCATGTCCCCAAGGCATGTCTTGCTGTTTTAAGCTGTCCTAGGAGTTGGCCATGGAGCACTCCTTAAGAGCAGCTGGGGGTCATCCTGACTGTCATCAGAGTGGGCTTTCTGGCAGGGCTGGGCATACGATCACATGGCGGTTGGCCAGCTGGTTAGCTTCAGTGCCCAAGACCATCAGGAGGCCAGGCATTCATGACAGGGCCTCCAGCAGAGAAACCCTGTCCCTAATTCCTTCTTCCTGTCCTCCGAAGATGTACCACCAAGAGCTAATTCCACACCTTTCGCAGGAAACTTGATGCCTAGATTCACACTGCTGTGTTACAAATCAAGGCTTGCTGGCTGGAGCTACTTGAGGAGACCATCTGGTGACCAAAGAAATAAAGCGTCACTTCAAAGTACTACTGGCCCCAGGGGACCTTTTAGCAGAGACCTCCATTAGACCTGCTCTCCTGGCCGCTTTCCGCCCTGCAAATATCTAAGGACCATAGGGCCTTTTCTGTTTGATTAGAAATTAGGGGGACACCTTTGATATGGAGGAGGATGGCTCCCACCCTTCTCCCCGCCCTGACCTCTGCTTCATCCCAGAGGGACAGTTCCTGCTAGAAAGGGCCACACTGCTAGCCGTAGTCCCCCTGCATCCCTGAGCCTTCTCGCGGTGAGGGTGACATTCCTGTCCAGAGCCCGCCTGGCCTGAAGGATTCACCCCTCCCTTCCCCGGCCCCCCTCAAAGCCTCCTGGGACCAGAAGGGATTAGCTTCCTGGAATGAGATCTGAAACTGTGGAATTCTGTCTTCAAGCCACAGGGGGCGGATTGGGCTGTGGTTGCTCTGGGTGCCTGGGGGCGCTTTGTCTTATGGGGTGTGTTAGACCTTGCCTGTGGATTGGGGAGAGCCTTCCTAATGTGTCTCCCTTGGAAACTGACTTCTCTGACCTGGAGGGGAAGGACCGATACCCTCCGATTCTACTGATGCAGGTTGCAAATGTCCCACTGAAATGTCCCCTAGGTGCCACTCTCCTGGTGGGTTTGGGTTTCAGCTCCCAGCTTAAACTGGCCAACAGCTTCTGATTCCCTTACTGGCAGAGGCGTTAGTCCCTGGAGTCACTTGAAAGGAGGGTTGGTGGGAATCACTTAATCTCTTCATGTTGAGCCAGAGACTGAGTTTAAACCCATGGTCGTTAAACCTACTCATTAACTCCTATTGGGGCTTTGGCCGTGGGCAGCGTCCCCAGAGAGAGAGAGAGTAGTGTGACTTCGCACACACAGCTGGGTCACCCCTAGACCCTGCACGGCCCCTCCCATCTGCTTAGGAAGGAAGCAGAGTGCAGTCATCCAGGCATGTGGAAAGATCCATGAGGAGTGGGAGGTCTGAGCCCAAACTCTGCTTGGTCTCTGACCCTGTCTTCCATGAAGCCTTTCCTAGATGACCTCGTCCCTTAATGATCTCCTTCTCTGAGCCCAGGAGCTCGTTGCCCTGAGCCGTATCATCCTCCATTTCAGTTCTTCCTGCCTCTGCTGGAGGGCTGCACAGTGCCCTGCTCATCCTGAGGGCTAAGGGACTCCTGGGAGACGGGGGAGTGAGTGGGAGGAGCACAGGGGGCCCAGACATCCCCCCACCTTCAACCACACTCACTGTAGACCCACCCACCCAACCTGTGTTCAGATCGCCTGTCTGCCACTTATTGGCTGGGTGACCTTGGGCAAGTGACTTAACCTTTCTGAACCTCAGCTTGCTCATCTGTGAGATGAGCATTATAATAGTATTTACCTCACAGAGTCTTAACAGAGATTAGATGAAATAATGCATATAAGGTATTTCTCACAGTGCCCGACCAGAGTTGGCTTTCAGTGGAGGCAAACCAGGGCTACCCGTTAAGTTATTTCCACTGATTTTAAATACTGGATCTGTAGATAAATATCATGTGGAAGAGGAAAAAAGACGTTTGCTAGTAAAAAAGAAAAAAAAAAAGTTTGAGAGCCATTGAGTTCAATCAGCTCCTTTTATATACATCACCACAGATGCCCAGAGAGAACTTCCCCGTTAGGGTATTGCCTGATTTCTGTGTTTTCTGTCTTTACTGGAGAAAAAGTGATTTATAGTCGAGGGCTACCCTGGCTTCACCTTTTAACACCCTCATAATGTGCCCGACACCAGCTTCAGCCACTGCTGGTGAGGGTGGATCCTCCCTGGGCGGAGTCTGGTGACAAGACAGGGGCAGAGCGGACTGCATGCAGGTGGGCAACTCAGGTGCCTCTTCTGAGATCCAGGAAATGGTGGTTTCCCCCCATGACCATCCCACCCAGCATCTCCGACTCCTCCCAGATTCGAGTCGCATCCTGGCACAATACCTTGTTTCACGTGATGTAGTGGGGACACCAGCCCTGCGCCGGGCCCTTCAAACCAAGGCTGCCCAGCCATCAGCTCTCTTGAAGCAAATTTGCCTGTGGCCTCTGGGTTTTGTTTTAGGATCCGATTGCTCTGAAGTAGCCCAGAGTTACTGATCCCCAAGAGATTCAGCTGCCAGAATTCCCAAGAAAGTTCCCCGAGTCTTAGATGCAGCCCTCCCCGCCCCCCCCCCCCCAACTATCAATTCCTGAATCTTGAAAGACCCACAGAGCATCTCTGCAGCAGCCCTTTCCTGTAACAGAGGAGGAGACAGAGGCACAAAATGTCCAATGGCAGAGGGTGGACCGGTGTGTGGGGCTCCCATTTCTCTGTCTTGGGCTCCTTGTGCAACATCGAGCATCATTTCCGCAAAACGAGCATCAGAAGCCAATACACTACAGGCTGCTGTTCTGCAGTTCCACTTATCAACATTTTTAGCTGGGGAGGGAGGTATGGCCAGGGACAGAAGGGGAGGCAAGGTGGGAGAGAACCACAACCACCCAGGACTGGTGATGGCAAACAAGCCTGCTATGTGGCATAATTGGGTGCACCCACGGCGTTTGCCATCACTGCAGCGCCCCCCCCCCAACATCTAAGGCTCCCCCACATAGGGGCCCTCCTCCAGAGGGGGCAGGACCTAGGAGAGAAGAAAGAAGGAAGGAACTCAGGAATGTGGGCTTTCAGAGGCTTGATGAATAGAAAATGAGCCACTGATTTCATTCATCAGGACCCCTTACTGCCAGCGCCCCTCACATGGACCCCCCCCACACACACACACAGACACTGCCCAGTGGGCTTAGCAGGGAAATCAGCTCCATAGTCGCATTTCAGTAGCTGAAAGGAGAAAGCAGGCCTTTCCAATTTCAGCATCTTTGGGGGAGAAAGATGTATTTACCTCCCCTCTGTCTGAGCCCACTCCTGGCAATTTTCTCAAATATCCCTGCCATTTGTTAAAAACCCAGCTTGTGGCCCAGCTGGTGCACGAACAGCTGATGGAGGGTGAATGGTCGCGGGAAGAGGGAAGGTAGGCCGCCTTCTGGTGGGCCCAGCACCTTCCCAGAGCTGACCGCTGCTCTTGGGTGCAGAAACTCTCAGAACTGTCCTTTCAAGCTGAAACGCTGAGGCCACACACAGCTTCACCTGGAAGGAGAAGGAAGTGACGGCAGTGATGTTTATTGCAAATTCTCCACCAGGTGTCACATCTGGGCCACATGCCGGACCCAGAGGTTACACTGATTCTCTTGGGGAGACACTCGTATTCCTGATAATCTTCCCGATAACAGGGGGCTGAGTCCAGACCAAGGTCCCACAGCTACAAGTGGCAGATCTGGGATCCGAACCCCCATCTGTTAGTTGAAGCTGTGCCTGCCGAGCACCCTTCCCCTGGCGCTGTCCTTTTGCTGGCCCTTCTGCCATTCCAGACCCTGTCACAGAGGCCCTGAGGGCTGGGCAGGTGTTCCCCTTGCCTGCTGAGCAGACAGGCCCAGCACGGGCAGGGGTCATCAGCAAGGTCACAGGGGGCTCCCCGACCAGCCAGGCCTCGTTGCACAGCCCCGTAACCACGAGGTCTCACACATCTCGTTTGAGTCTGACCACAAGCCTGGGACACAGGGACATCATTATCCGTGTTCTGCAGAGGAGCCAAGTGACCACGCTGCACGTGGCCCAGGACCAGGTGGCGCTCCGCTCCTGCCCCTCACTGACGCCCCTCTCTTCTCTTCCTCCAGTCCCCAGTCTTCATAGCCCAAGTTGGCCAGGACCTGGTCTCCCAGACGGAGGAGAGGCTCCTACAGAGGCCCTGCAAGGAAGTCTTTTCTGCCTGTGCACAGTAAGTGCTCGCTCCCTCCCCAGACCGAGCATCGGGGCCCTTCAGCCTCCTCTGGGCAGCCACACAGCCTCCCCCCCGCCACCGACAGAGGCTGCCTCTCCCCCACACCTGACGTGCTGGGCACCAGGGCAGGGCTTCAGTGCCCGGGGGCCCCAGCCAAGCCATCCAGCTGTTTGTATACTTCTTATGAAGGGAAAAGATACCAAAGTTCCAAGTCCAAAGAAAACATTTGCCTCAAAGGGTGTTGAAAGCAAGTGGTCTCCAGGCTGTTGAGACAGAGGAATGTGTAAAAACTTGACCCCGTCTGGGTGGTTTGGAAGTCCTTCCCGGCCCCCAACCCCCACTGCTGCCACCAACCAGAGCTGGGTGGTGCTGCTGCAGGAAGGGGGGCTACAGGCCGCCTTCTCAGTCACCCCATCACCTTGTCTGCAGGCCATACAGCGATCCTGATGCAATAGCAGACAAATCGGTGCATGTGTTGTTGGCCAGGCACCAATGAAGTCCCCACTGGTCCCTCACACACATACTATGAAGGCCTGAGCCACTAGGCACACACGTTCATGTGTCCACATGTGTACCCTTCCGTATAAGCCAGTATGTGCACCAAAATCTTTTGGAGCCTCATCACCTCTGGATGAGTCTGGGGACTTGCTGTGCGCCCTTGGTCAGCCTTTGTACCACAGACAACCAGGCATCTGCTGTGTGTCTGACGCCTAGCACAGGGGATACCATGGTGAGCAAGAACCCAGTCCCAGCTTTCAGGAAGCTTACAGCCAGGCAGGAAAACCAGTGCTCCTGTGCACTGTGGGAAGAGCCGGGAGCACCATCATGAGAATGGACATTTGGGGAGGGCCAGCTGGGGACCCAGCCCTGGTAGGTGCCAGGGACAGACCCCCCATAAGCAGAAACAAACGTGGTTGCTGCCCTCTTGGAGCTGGCTGAGGGTTAGATCTGACAGTGGGTGAGGTCCCTGGGCTGTCACTGTGACCCCGAGGGAGTGGACAACCTGGTCCCCTACACTAGCCCCTGCTGTTATGTCTGGCGGGACAGTGTCCCACATGCCTCTACTGTATATGCCCCGCACTGTACCCGCCCCCCCCCCCCCCCCCCGCCCCCCGCCCCCGCAGGCATCTGCAGGTCCCAAGTGCTTGGGCTACACTTGGTCAGCATTGCCACTTTTTTTTTTTTTTTTTTTTAATTTGAGGGAGAGAGGGAGAGAGAAAGAGAGAGCCCAGGCTACACACGCCAGTAGCGAGAGGGGGAAAGAGAGTCTCTGAGTGCAATGCAAGTCTCCATCCCATGACCCTGGGATCATGACCTGAGCTGAAATCCAGAGTCAGACACTCAACTGGCTGAGCCACCCAGGCATCCCAGTGTTGCCACTTTTTAAAGGGAAGAAGCACATCCATCCCTGCCTGCAGCCAGTTTCAGAACCCTCCCTCCAGGCCTGGCCCAGAGCAGGCGACCAGGAAATTCGGCTGTGGAGATGGAAACTTCCCAGGGGCTTCACTGGTCCTGGACCAGATCCAGAGCCTGGGATCTCAGGGGCTGCATCCCTGCTCTGCCCCTACCCCCCACACACCCCTGCACCCCGTTAAGTACTCCTCTGTCCTCATTGCAGCTCAAGAGTCCCTTCTTGGGGTGCCTGGGTGGCTCAGTCAGTCGGTTGAGCATCCGACTCTTGATTTCAGCTCAGGTCATGATTACATGGCTAGGGGTGGAGGGTGGACCTCACTTAACCCTCTCTCATGAGCACATGCCTCTGCAGCGGTTTATTAGATGTTTGTTACTTGCTGGTTGTGTCCCACGTCGTGATGCCAACTTCGTGCTCACGGCTGTACCCCACGCCTAGAGCAGTGCTGTGGCAGGTACCCAGTTAGGGTTTGTAGGATCAGCCCATCACTTTGGCAGGATGCTGGGCCTCTGAGGCTGGTGGTTAACCTGCTGGATATATGGCTCCGCCCGTCTGCTTAAGGTCAGGATTGTAAAATGTTTGTTGGTTCCCTCCGAGCTAGGTCTGTCCACGACTACCTGAAGGGCGAACCATTCCATGAGTATCTGGACAGCATGTATTTTGATCGCTTTCTCCAGTGGAAGTGGTTGGAAAGGTGAGTGCTCCCCTTGTACACCCACCTACAAGGGTGTGCCAGGGTGTGGGGGGCAGGGGACGAGAGTACACGCCTGTCACCTGAAAACCCACATACAAATCCGTTACCTCCATGGGTCCATGGTTCAAATAAAATTAGCCATCCTCCTCCCGTTGCTGAAGTTCTTGGCTATTCTTCTAGAAACGCTCTCTTCTTATTAAAGTGTACACGCGATTCACACCCTCATACATACTTATCCTTATTTTTTTGGTTCACTGTCTTTGGGAATTCTTCCTCTGCCAGTGACTAAAGAGCTGCCATATTTTTGAGCAAATTACACATCCCTTATTTAGCCCAATCCCCTGTTGATGGACATGGAGGTTGCTCTCAATTTTATGTACCATCTTCCCTAAATAATGAATAGCTTTATACATATGTCTTCCTGCCCTTTCGCAAGTACGTCCATAGAAATCTCTAGCAGAGGAATGTCTGGTCACAAAGCACTGCTTTTAAACCACGAGGGACTGCTAGATTGCCCTCCCAACAGCTGCCCCCATCTCCAGTCCCGCCAGTGCCCCAGTGCCCTCTTCCCTCTCAGCTTCATTAACACCAGTCTCGTGCCTTCCCATGTGAGCATCGGGCTTTCCTTCTTGTTTATGTTTTCATCTCTGATAATGGGTGAGACCAAGCATCTTTTCCTGTTTTACTTGCTGCCTTTCTGCTGCAAAGTGCTCTCGCAGACATGGTGGTGGCTTGGCCTGACAGCTGCGGCCTCCATGTGACCGATGAGGAGGGAGACCCACAGAGAGGGCGTGGTTGGCCTCGTCACACAGCAGGCGAGCAGTGCAGCCGAGGGGGACCCCCAGCACCAGGCTCTGCCTATCATACTTTTGCAGGATTTGCAGAACGGGGCGATGCCTATGTTGTATCCGTGCTGGGCTCAGCTGCGGGACGAGGGTGGGAGCATCCCCTCCCACAGCCCAGGGTTCCCTGTGCCAGAGTTCCAACACTCATGGGTATCTGGGCACGTTTTGGTTAGAAGGCAAGGAGCCATCTTGCTTCTGTGTGTCACCACCTTTGCTGGCCAAGTGCCCTGCAGACTCTGAGGAAGCCGCAGGACAGGAACGCCCTAGAAACCCCATTCATGACCCTTCCCTTCCCACTTCAGGAAGCCCAGAGGAAAACACCCTGTTCTGTACCACTGGGGGGGGGGGCATTTCTTTCCACCCCCACTGGTGGGAATTGACAGTGGAACAGGGGACAGTCTTCTCTGTTGGCCACTCACTGCCACTGGCCCCCTCGCACATGCACATCATGGCTCCAGGAGAGCCAGAGAAGTGAGGGGTCAGTGCAGACATCCTGCTGAGGGCCCCAGAGCCACAGTCTGGGTCTGAGTCCCGGCTCGACCGTCTCCAGAGGGACCTCAGGAAGGGTTGCTCACCTCTCCCCTCCTCAGTCTCCTTATCCGAAAAATGGGGATAATAATAGTGCCTGCCTTTGTAGGCTTGGGTGGGGATGAGATGAACTAAGCATAGTCCACGCCTAGAATAAGGCAAGTGCTCCAGAAAGGTCAGCCGTCTGGCCCCAGGAAGTCCAACTGCTGGATACAGTTGTTGTGGTTGCCGTTGAGGTCATCAGTGTCGCTGTGGCTGTCATCCTCAAGCTTCTGATATGGGAAGGAACAGCTGGCCCTTGTGTTTCTGATGATCACAGGAAAGTCTGGTGGGGACGTAGTCATCGTGCCCCCTCGCCCCGCCCCAGAGCCCTAGGCTGTGTGCCACACGACCCGATCTGTACCCGCCTTCCCAGGGTGGCAGTGTGGGTGTGAGACGCGGGATGTGGGCTCTGCAACATCCTTCTTGGGATCCCGGCTTCAACACCACCACCACCCCCCTCATGACCTGGGGCAACTCACTTCCCTTCTCAGAGCCTCGGCATTCTTGCCTGCAGAAGGGGGACAGTCCCACCTCCTGAGGCAGGCGTGAGGATCACATTAGTGTGCATGCAAGGTGCTTCAAGCAGTGGGGACTGTTGGCATAAAGACCCCCAGAGGAGACATGTCCTTTATTCCTGGAGTTTTAGTAGGGATGTCTGACTACATCAGCCTACAAAGCTGCCTTTTCAGTATCTCCATTTTACTGAAGACACAAGCCTCAGAGAGGTTGATCGATTGACCCTGGCTCACACTCAAGGGCCTGGCACGGCTGGAACCTGAACCCAAGGTTCTTGATCCAGTCCTTCACCCAGTCCTCATTCCACCCAGCACTCTGTTCCAATAGAATCCTTTAGCTGTGGCCACTGGCTTGCATTTTACTTGTCTGTACTGAACACTCGAAATGGGGAAACAGACTTTTTGAATCCGTGCGCTGGCTGCAAAGAAGTCAGGCCCTTTTGTGGGCGTTAAGTTGTTGAAGCCTGTAGGGCAGGACTGGCCTAGAAATGCCCCAAGTGACTGACAACAGCCTGCTTCCTCCCTTCCTTTTTTTTTTTTTTTTTTTCCTAACAAGATCATGGCCTGTTGGTGCTGCCCTGTTGAAATATTAAAGGGATTTTTTTTTTCCCTCCCAAGGTTAACCAAGAAATTCCTCGGAAATTGTATTACACTCATTTCCCCTAGCAGAGGAGCTCTGTGGTAATGTCGACCGACTGTTTGTTCTCCATGTATCGTAAACTGTTAGGCCCGGGCGCCTTCATGTGGTTTCGAGGGCGGCTGTGGAAAGGCTTCCCAGGGCCACATGGCGGGTGCAGCCGTATGGCAGGCCTCGCTGCAGCCCGTTTGCTCGCGTGCAGAAGGACATGGGGCCGGGGAGAGCCCTGCGGAGGGGCGGCCCTGTGCTCCCAGAGGGGTCGGGCCCTGCTTCCTAAAGAAACAGAAGAGAGAGAGGGTCAGGGCGCGTGAACTCCAAGCAGAGCCCTGGCGTCTCAGGACTGTCCTGAGAGAAGTGTGGTGCCCAGGACCTGAAATCCAAATCCTCCTCAGGACCCAGCAGCCGGAAAGGTTTCCACAGAAGCTTCATTCAGGAGCTGCTGGGTGAGCAGAGGCTCACTGGTCTTTCCCAAGCTGACCCAATTATTTGGGCCAATTCAGTCACACCCCGGCCTCTGCCCTGGTCCGGCCTCTGGGGTGGGGTCGGATGCTCAGAAATAGTCCTGGAGCTCCAAGAGCTAAGTTCAGCATCCTAAAAGTGGGTTGTTCTTTAGCCGCTCATGGTCCAAGGACACTCAGGTTTTTCCATATCTTCGCCGTTGTGAATAATGCTGCCGGGAGCACGGGAGGGAAAGTGTGGCAAATACATACAACGGAATATTATTCAGCCTTCAAAGCGAAGGAAATCCTGCCATTTATGGTAACAGGGCGGCGGGGGGGGATACCCGGAGGACATTACACCAAGTGAAATAAGGCAGACACAGACAAATACTGCCTGATCTCACTTATATGTGGAATCTAAAATAACGTCAGAGTCCTAGAGGCATAGTAGACTGGTGGTTGCCAGGGGCTGGGGGTGGGGGAAATGGGGAGACATGTAGGTCAAGGGGTATAAAGTTTCAGTTCATCGTGCGAGATGAATATGCTCCGGAGATCTGATGTACAGCGAAGCAACACTAGTTAACGGTACTGTATTGTGTGCTTGAAATTTGCTGAGATGGTAAATCTTAAGTGTTCTCACCAGGGAGAGAGAGCGAGAGAGAAAGAGAAAAAACGGTAACTATGTGAGGTGCCAGAACGTTGGTTAGCTTGATCGTGGTGATCGTTTCACATGTACGTGCATCGTTTGTGTACGTGCATCAAAACACCAAGTTGCATGCCGTTTGTCAGTTATACCTCAGAAAAGCTGGGGTGGCGGGGCGAAAGGAAGCTGGTTATTTTTAACCAAACAGGCCAGTGATGAAAAAGCCCAAGCTGTCTGCACCATGGGGTTCTTCGAGGCAATTTTAGATGACTGATTATTTACTCTGTGAAGTCCCACCCTGGCCTCATAGAGGGCCTGCCTGATTAGACATCATAAATGGCCTCAGCTAATTAAAACGGGGGGTCAGGAGACACAAAGCGATGATTACTTCATAAATCCCGCTTTGGGCAGACAGGACCATCTAGTGTTCTGGAGCTCAGGGGGAAATGTGATAAAGGGACCCTCGGGGGTGGAAAGGCTGGGGACCAGTGGTAAAGGATGACCAGCAGCCTTTCTCCCTGGGGACCGGAGGTGGGCAGGTGGGCGAGATGTGCAGGTGTGGGGAGGACTGCTGTGCCCTCCCTGGGACACTGAACCTCTGTGGCTCCTGGGCCCCTCCCTTCTCCCTGCAGAGAACACAGCTTCTTTCTGAGCTTAGCCACCTGATTTTCACTGGGGAGAGAGAGGGGAACCACACGGAAAGTGTGGTGAAGCAGCTTTAGCGCACATCTCCAGGCCTCCACTCTTCCCTCCAAGCCAGCGAGGACTGGCAGGTGTCCCAAGCCGCAGGGGGCCGAGGATGTGAACACCCAGCCGTGGAGCCGGTCCTTGGGGGTCCCACCCACAGGGAGGATTCCTGGCTCGGTCGGGAAGTTGTGCGATGCTGCTGCTGTTGATTTCTTGTGGATTCTGCATCTCCGCAGCCTGAGACCCATGTTGGATTCTTGCTTTTTTCCAGGCAACCGGTGACCAAGAACACTTTCCGGCAGTACCGAGTGCTGGGAAAAGGGGGCTTTGGGGAGGTGAGTGAACATCCACGTCTTTGGAAGTTCCCAGACTCTGTCACTGTTTTTGTCCCTTCCGGAGGCACCTACAGTGCCCTGCGCCCCCTGGTGGAGAGGGGGGTGGGGCGTAGGGCCTGGAGGTGCCACCAAGGTGAGACACGAGGCTGTGCCGCAGGGCCCGTGGGACAGAGGTCCTCTTGGAACCAGCCTCAGTCAGGGTTTGAGTCTGAAGAGGAGAAACGGGTGTTCTTAGCTGTCTTTGGAGGGAGGAGTGGCCAGATGCTGCTGTTAATAGGTGCTGTTGTATTTTGTCTGATGTTCCCAGACTGGGAGGCAAGGTTTGTTATTCCCATTTTAGGGATGAGGAAAGCTGAGGGTCAGAATGGTTGATAACCCGGGCCAAGGTCACACAACCAAAGAGGCGTGGAGTCAAGAAGACGAGACCCCAAATGCCCCGGCTCCCGTTCTGCTGAGTTACAAAGTCGGGGTTGTTGGGGGTCCGACACCAAAACAAGCTTCCCTTACCAGCAGCTGGTGCCTGGAAGTCCCCAGTTAGCAATGGCCGCATCCGGTTGGAAGCGTGGGACGGAGAAAATCTAGTTGCCTCTGAGAGAGGGACAGTACTTTAGGCCTTGGCCAGTCCTCTAAACATCTGCGTAAATGGCTGATGGTGCACCTTCAAGGGCCAGGATTCATGTGAAGGACGAAGGAGGGAGGGTAAGGGGGCACTAAAGCCAGATCTTGAGGGCAGGGCCTGGGGCAGGGGTGGGTCCAAGGCCAGGCATCCTTGGGCCCCGAGACTGGGAACACCCTTAGGCATATCAGTTCCCAGCCCTGCAGACCCAGCCACGGAAGAGCCTGGGGCAGACCTCCACCTGTTCCATGCCCTTGTCGTCTTTCTTGCACCTCAGGTCTGTGCCTGCCAGGTCCGGGCCACGGGCAAAATGTATGCTTGCAAGCGCTTGGAGAAGAAGAGGATCAAAAAGAGGAAAGGGGAGTCCATGGCACTCAACGAGAAGCAGATCCTAGAGAAGGTCAACAGCCAGTTTGTGGTGAGTGTCCAGGCCCCAGCAACAGGCCACCCTTCTGGTGACCAGGGCTTCCGTGCCTAGGGAAGGGAGTGGCCGTCCAGTGTGGCAGCAGTAAGCTGCGGAAAGGCGGCCAGGCATTCCCTCCATCACAAGGCTACTCGTGGTCAATTGTGGCTGCCTTGGTCCTGTCACTAGAACTGGCCTGGCTCCCCTCTGTGTGGGACCATGGCCTCTGTTCTCCAGGACCACCTGGGAAACTCCTCAGGGGACAAAAGCAACCCACCTTGGGCCCGGCCAAGGAGCTTTGTTTCCACAGATCCCTGTAGGCTGGTTTCATCACAGGGGAGACCTAAGCGTCAGTATCCTAGAGAGCCGCCATCTGTTTACGTGCCTTGTGTCACCATGACCAGGCCAGGCTCTGCTGCAGGAACTAACCCCCAGCTCGAAGTAGCTGGAAACGACACGGGCCAGCGTCACACACGTAGGGTCCAGCCAGATCCGGCCACCCTCCCCCACCTTACAGCTGCCCCACCTGGAGTCTTGAAAGCGTGTGCCGGGGGGCTTGCCCAGGGACCCTCACTGCCTCAGCTGCAGGAACATCCCTCACTCCGCCCACAGGCTGTTGGCCAGAACCAGTCCCTGCAAGGGACAAGCCAGCTGCAGGGAGGTGTGGAAGAGTACGTGGGTGTTTGGTCAGCTCGAAATGCCTCTGCCACACGTCACTGTAAAAAACAATATATATGTACAAGGTCGACACTCAAACAGCACAGACAGGCTCAAACTGAAAACAAAAGCCTCTGTCTTTGGGTAGCCATTCCAACATGTCTGATTCATGTATCAGCTTTATTATTTTTAGCCAGGGGAGTCCTACCAGACATCTTTCGCTGCAGTGGTTTCCCCTTAAATTGTAGGTCTTTTCCTGTGGCCAGATCTACGGTGGCACCTCTTTTTTTCACGCCGCGCGCCATCCCCTGCGACACAGCAAAGAGATAAACCATAAGCTGTGCAGCCCGTCCCCACAGATACAGATCGGTTCTGGTCTCCAAGCCACTGCGAACAAGGCTGCCGTGTCACCCCTTGAACATGCCTTTGGCACATTTCCGTGTGTCCGTAGGATGTACTCCCTGTGGAGGAAGGCAGTGTCAGAGGGTGTGCGCGTTTTCCATTTGGAAGCAGTTCCCAGATGGCTCTCCGTGAAGGTTGTGCCAGCTAAACGCCCACCAGCTGTGTGGGAGCGAGAGAGGCCATCAACCCAGTGCTTCAGTCGTTCCCCGGAGGGCGTGGTTCTGTAAGGCGACGCTCAGAGGGGACGGGAGCGTGCATTCTCCCCGTCATCTCAGGCTGCCCTCAGCTGCCGCCCCCATCACACCGGCAGTGTGATGGTGCTGTGCTCCCACCAGCTGGCATTTTGGCCCTAGGCCTCTTTGAGGCCAGAACCTTCCTCTCTGCTGCCGGCCCCCTTCAATTGGGACCATAGGTCACTGCCTCAGTGCTGCCTGTGGAACCCCCATCATTAAAGGAAGGGGCAGCACTGGCTCTCATAGGGGTTGGTGATGGTGGGTCCTCCTTGGGGGAGAAGGGCCGTGTGCCTGATAAATGGGGTGGCACATTATCAAGGACCCAGACCGCCTTCCACTGTGCCCTGTCCCCTGCCCCTGGCAGGGAGTCCCCGTAGTGCCCTCCAGGAGCCCTTCCTTGGTGATCGTAAGCAGGTGTGGGAGGGAGGGCCAGCTCAGAGGCTGGCACCCAGCACAGTCCCCAGAGCCCTCCCGCTCGGCTCCCGTTCTGTTTCCTTCCCTCAGAAATAATTCCCATCGTTCCTGACTTTTGCATCCGAGTTTTATGGCCCAGCCTGTCCCCAGCCTGGTCCGTGGTGGCCAGATTTCATTTGTATTGGCTCCCTAAGTGGAGAGGGACGAGAACCACCCAGCATACTTTGCCTCAGACCCAGCCCTGCCGCCTCTCCCACAGTCTCATGGCCTGCATCCATCCTTGGGCAGCTGGTCTGCACCGGCAAGGAACTAGGTCCTGCCTGTTGATGGTCCCTTTGACCGGTTGTGTCCTGCGTGCAAGAGGAGACAGTCTTTGCCAAACTGCGTTCCACTTCACAGAGTCCCACTGGCCACCTCCACAGCCTACTCCCAGCGTCCCCGTGACAATGAGACCCCAGCCCAAAAGGCATCTGGGCCCTGCTTTTCTTAACTGGCTAGCTAAGGCAACCCACAGTTTTAACTAAATGAAGCAGGCACGTGCTTTTGTCTGTGTAAACGTATAGGCACCATCTGTCAGGCTTCCCGAAAGGGCCGAGTACCAGCCTGCCCTCCCCCACTTTGCCTCCTTGCCTGGAACCACCATATTGGAAGGTCCGAGTCCTTCGTCAGCCAAGAGGGGCAATGGGCAGCGGTGCCGTGAGGCTGCCCAGGTGCAGGGCGGTGGCATGAAGCTGCTGAGAGCCCCCCCCCCACTCCGGCCCTCCCCCTCCAGCCTCGAGGACCCTGAGGAGGAAGAGTGGAAGCGGATAGCGGTGGCTGGAACCTCACCGCAGGGCTGTCTTGTGCTCCCAGGTCAACCTGGCCTATGCCTACGAGACCAAGGATGCGCTGTGCTTGGTTCTGACCATCATGAACGGAGGCGACCTGAAGTTCCACATCTACAACATGGGCAACCCTGGCTTCGAGGAGGAGCGAGCCTTGTTTTATGCGGCAGAAATCCTCTGTGGCTTGGAAGACCTCCACCGGGAGGACACCGTGTACAGGTGAGCGGACTCGCCGCCTGGTCCCGCCACCAGTGGCTGAGTGGGGTCTGACCTTCCACACCCGGGGTCAGGCAGGGACCCCCGCCCTGGGACTCGGGGCCCGGCCGTCACCAGAGAAACTCACGCCCTGGACCACGTAAGTGAGGCGGGCTGCTTGGGGGGCCAAGTGTATGAGGTGCTAGTCCTTCAGAGTTGATGAGGATGGGCCAAGGCCACTGGTGCCTTCCAGCCCGGCCTGCCAGAAGCTCGGTGAGCCGGTCCCAGAAAGACAGTAGGATCGTCACCACAGCAGCACGGACCTCGGTCCATCCCATATTGTTTGACTTTGTGGGTTCCACAAGCAGTGGTTTTCAAACTTTTCTCACTGCCCCTCTCAAGGAAGTTTGAAAATCTGTGTGCCCTCATACATCAAGGAGACATCCTAAATAGTATATCATTTGTTAAAACAGTGGCTGATATTTTGAAGCTCAGCAATTAACATCGCATTTTTGAAGGTAGCCAGTGGAATCTAATTGCTACAGCAAATGGATTTCCACCAAAAATGCATGACGGGGTGCCTGGGTGGCTCAGTCGGTTCAGCGTCCCACCCGAGCTGCTTTCGGCTCAGGTCATGATCTCACAATTCATGAGTTCAAGCCCTGCATTGGGCTCCGCACTGACGGTAAGGAGCCCGCTTGGGATTCTCTCTCACCCTCTCTCTCCTCCCCTGCATATGCGCCTCTCTCTCAAAATAAATAAATAGACTTAAGAAAATAGTTTTTTTAAAGTCAAAACACCTGACAGGGGTGCTTGGGTGGCTCAGCCGGTTAAGCATCTGACTTTGGCTCAGGTCATGATCTCACAGTTCGTGAGTTCAAGCCCCATGTCAAGCTCTGTGCTGACAGCTCAGAGCCTGGAGCCTGCTTCTGATTCGGTGTCTCCCTCTCTCTGTTCATCCCCCCCCCCAAATTAAATAAACATTAATAATTAATTAATTAATTAATTAATTATAAAAAACGCATGAAAACTCTTTAAAGGTGAGGGATCTATCACTCTCTTCCCCACTCCCTTCCTCCCCCACAGAATGTTATTATAACGTCATCTCTTTTTTGGCCTAAAAGTCTATCATTGAGCAGCATGTGGACCTGAAATGGATGGATATATATAAGATTTTTATTTTAATTTCCTTTCACCATAGGCTCTCAGTGTTAAAATAACTTGTGTTAAGTTGCCATTGTAACGATTTTAGTAGAACCCATTTCTTTTTTTTTAAATTTTTTTAAATGTGTATTTATTTTTGAGTGGGGAGAGGGGCAGAGAGAGAGAGGGAGACAGACAGAGCACCAGCAGGGCAAGGGCAGAGAGAGACAGAGACACAGAATCTGAAGTGGGCTCCAGGCTCTGAGCTGTCAGCACAGAGCCTGACTTGGGGCTCGAACTCACGGTCTGCGAGATCATGACCTGAGCCGAAGTCAGACACATAACCAACTGAGCCACCCGGGTGCCCCTAGTAGAACCCATTTCTGATTGGGGTCCTGGAGCAGGACACCATAGCAATCAGAGCGAGAAGGAGCCTGCTTTTCTTCTGTCAGTTGGAATCTGCCCATTGAGAAAGGGCACGTGGTGGGGAGATCCCAGAGAATGCCAGGACAGGGCCTTCTCAGGTTAGAGACCTAGAAATACACGTTCTTGAAAACCTCAGCCCACAGAGAACCCCCTGGACTGTTCCCGCAGACCCAGTGGACACACACAACCCAGTTGGAGACCTTTGCCACAGAGCTCTTGGCAGGGATGATCTTGGGAGTCCAAGAAGGTGTTGAAACAAGAAGGAATGGCCTTGACCCCCCCCAACATTCTCACACCCCAACATTCTCACACCCCTGACATTCTCACCCCCCCAACATTCTCACCCCCCCAACATTCTCACACCCCAACATTCTCACACCCCAATATTCTCACCCCCCTGACATTCTCACCCCCCCAACATTCTCACCCCCTCAACATTCTCACCCCCCCAACATTCTCACACCCCCAGCATTCTTACACCCCAACATTCCCACCCCCAACATTCTCACCCCCTCAACATTCTCACACCCCAACATTCCCACCCCCCAACATTCTCAAACCCCCAACATTCTCACACGCCAACATTCCCACCCCCCAACATTCTCACCCCCTCAACATTCTCACACACCCCAACATTCTCCCCATTTAGGCTTTTGTTTTGTTTTCATTCAAGTGAAAAGAGAAAAAAAATCCCTTTGGGTTGAAAAAAGAAATCTCCACTTGATGGCTTTTCTCTTAAAACAAAAAGAAAGGCGGTCCTCCAAGCTCTGGCCCTTATTCTCGGGAGGAAGAGAACCACAGCGCTTCCCTGGCTTCCACCACTTGGACCACTTGCCGTGGCCTCTCCATGGGTTTGGGCTCTGGCCCTAGTCTGCCAGCTATCTTTCCAACCCTGTGGCTGCTGGCTTACTGAGAGGGTGGCTCTTGCCCTTATTTGGAACGGTTAATACATCAAAGAACGCGAATTAAATAAGAGCAACAAAGTATTTGTGTTCATTTGTGATAAATAACCCCATACAAACGCATTATCACCTTGTGTGGCTTCCCCACTGGATTTGAACACATTAACCATTCCCCATGAGGACAGCTGCCAGCAGTTAAATAAACAAAGCCAGTTGGTGGAGAGAGTCGGATCCTCAATCCAGATGCTAATGGCTTAACTGAGTCGCACATGCTATCCTACTGGCTGTTCTTTTACCCGTGGAAAGGACCTTCTAGTAAAACCAGACACTGCTGCTGCCTCCCTACCCCAGTTGGGTGGGGAGGGGCTTGTTATTATGAAGAGTGACTGTGTCATCAGAGAGAAGAGAGGAGGGACAGATGGAGACGGGCACACCTACAGCTGTGCTTTCTTGGGCTTATGACTCTGCTGGAGTTGGGGGACAAGGGGTTTCCTTCCCCAAGGGGGCCTGCCCTCTACAATTCTCTGCCCCAGTTATACAGCTGGTGCTGTGTTCTCAGTAACTTCTCCTCCCTAATTCCCAGGCCCCGCTCTGCCTTCAGGGCATCCCAGAGCATCCTGAGACCTCCGGGTGTTCCCAGCCCTAGAGGGGTCTGTCACCACACCAGCCAGAAGTATTCTCCGCCCCTGGTGTGGTCAGTGTGTGGATAGGAGCCAGGGCTGGCCCTTGCCTGACCCCTTCCCAGTCATCTCCAGGTCGGGAAGATGCCTATGGCAACAGCGACATTTGTTTTACATACTGGGAGGAAGGAAATTAGTCCAAGACTGTCTGGATCCAGAAAGAGACCAGACAGCCTGAGCCAAGAGATGGGAAGGAAACACGGCAAGAAGTCAACCCAGACGCCATGCCCTGATGCTGAGAGTGCCCACACTCACATGCTTGTCCTCTTCCTCTTTCAGAGATTTGAAACCCGAAAATATCCTGCTAGATGATTATGGTAAGTTGGGGAGCCGCTTGGGAAACCCCTTTCCTGCTCTGTAGCCAAGGAGAGCATCATAATCCAAAAGGAGCAGGGGGCCTTCCTGCAGAGACTCTCAGAGGCACGACCCTGGGACTGGGGGAGAGCAGTGGGCAAGGAGGGAGAGCACCCACTCCCTCTCCCCAATCCTGGGTACCCAGGGCAGGCAGTGGGCATGGTGAGGCAGCAGTGTGGCTTGGCCAAAAGAGAGACAGAGAGACGGAGAGCACTGACTGAGGAGTCCAGAATTTCAGAGATCCTGGGCAAGTACTTCACTCTCACACAACTTCCTGGTACCCCCATCTCCCTTGCTGGTGAAATGGAAACATGGGCCCTGCTCTGCCTACTTCAGAGGGTGGGGTGGAGGTGAGGCTCCAATAAAATAGCTTAAAGGGCAATTGTTTCGCCAGCTATAGCCAGCTCTAAATGTGTTAGGCATTATCTGTGCATTACCATTGTTGTTTTCCTGAGTGTGTGTGTGTGTGTGTGTGTGTGTGTGTGTGTGTGCATGTGTGCATGCACACATGCATATGCGCACATGTACACACACACAGGTAACATGTTTAGCCTCTCACACCTGGGCTAATGGTGTTCACATCTGTTATCAGACTAGATGTTCCCATTTCTGCAGAGGGGGCAGGGCCAGAATCCCTGTGCCAATATTATTGATGACAAGATTGAGGCTTAGAGGAGCCGACAAGCCAAGGTCACCCAGCAATCAGTGGCGAGCTGAGACCAGCATGCCTCAGATGCCAGGCAGCCCCTGGCAGGGGGAGGGAGAAAGGGAGGCAGGTCATTGATGACTTGGAGAGAGGTTTGAGTGGGGAAGTGGGCAGAGGGCCCAGGGCCTGCGCCCTTCTTGGATGAGCCCAGGACCCACTGGGGTTCTTGTCCCCACTGGGGTTCTTCTGCTGCTCTCAGAACCATGCTCACCACTGATCTGCAGCCTGATAGCTGGAACCTGTGTGCTCTCTTCTCCCCTCCCCACCTTCATCAGGGCTGCTGAGCCAGGGAGTTTGCACCCCTCTGGCCTGGTGGGGAGTCCCTGACATTGGACCTCACTGGGGTCCGGGCTGTGGGGCCCTGGTGTGGCCATGACCCTGCCTCAGTGGGCCGCCAAGCAAGACAGAGCTGTAAGCACTGTGTCATCTTGGCCTTTGGAGGGGAGTCCTGGATTCCATTTCATCTCAGTCTCCCCACGGCCTGGATGACTTCACTCTTGTCTCTCCAAAGGCAGAATGCAAAGAACCTCCAAAGAGCAACAGGGAAGGACAGGGAGTTGCCTCCCGAATTGCTTTATAATTTTTCCCCTTAAGCAAACTGTAAAAGTTCAGGAAAATCTCACATTTTTCCCATGAAGCAATCATAGAATCAGGCCAAGGTCTTTTAAACTTGGTGATCTCAGCCTTCCAAGAAGCCCGTTAGGGCATTTTATGGGTAGGCTGGCCATCGTCCAGCCAAATCCAGACATCCTTTCCCGTCTTTATGTTTTCCTCCTGTAAAGTAATGATTTACCCACGTCCTCTGACACCTGGATGCCCCCAAGGGTCTGCAGTCACCCTGAGGTGGCTGATTGGGATGCCCCTCTTGGGGCCAAGAGTCTGTGTACCTTGACCAGGGGCAAGCAAGTCTCTGGACCGCCCAGGGTGGGCCATGTGTCCCCTGACTGTCCCAGCGACCCGCTGACTCTGCTCTCCCCGCCTCAGGCCACATTCGGATTTCAGACCTGGGTCTGGCTGTGAAGATTCCCGACGGAGACCTGATCCGCGGCCGGGTGGGCACCGTGGGCTACATGGGTGAGTGTGGGCCCGGACCCTCCCTGAGCCCACCTCTTGGGCCTCCCTCCTCTATGCAGCTCTGATCAGAAGTGGAGCCACAGCAGGCAGTGGGAGGTCTTAGCTGGGGCAGGTGGAGCGTTGAGGCCCAGGGTTCATCTTGCCTAAACTGAGCATTCTGAGCCCCCCACCACAGCCCCACCTGCACCTCAAAGCCAAGCCACTCTCAGGATCAACAGTCAGTGCGGGCACATGGTGCTGTTTGGGGGAGGCTAAACCCAAGTAGGGGTCTGGTGATTGGCAGGCGGCCTTTCAGGGGCCCCCTGAGAGGAGTGAGGTCACTAGGAAAGGCCCAGAAGGGAGAGGACTGCACCACCTGCTGTGTCACTAGGCATGATGCTAAGTGGAGACCAGCCTTAGCCTCCTTGCCCTGCCCCCCAGCCCCCCACCACAAGCCTACTCTAGGACCACCATCCTGGGGGCTGCAGGGAAAAGACTGGAGCTACATCTGGTCCTCCTGAATCCCTCTCTGGTGATGGGCATCCCCTGGGCTTCCTCCTGCATGTACCTCACACACATGTCCACTTGTCCCAGGGGGTAGGGGGCTCCAGAAAGCTCTGGGTACTGAAGATGCTGCTGTCCTCCACTAGGCTCATGCCAGCAGCACTTGTACAGGATTCTGTGTGTTGTCTCTATTGCTAGAAGGTCCTTTTCAGGTTGCATGTTATTGGGGAACCTGTGTGTATCTATGTTTATGTGGCTGTGTGTGTACCCATGCAAATGCGGATAGATGGATGGATGGATGGATGGATGGAAGGAAGGATAGAAGGAAGGAAGGAAGGAAGGAAGGAAGGAAGGAAGGAAGGAAGGAAGGAAGGAAGGAAGAAAGAATGGAAGGATGAATGGATGGATGGAAGAATGGAAGGATAGATGGATGGATGGATGAGTGGATGGATGGAGGGATGGATGGATGGAAGGATGGATGGATAGAAGGCTGGAATGATGGAAGGAAGGAAGGAAGGAAGGAAGGAAGGAAGGAAGGAAGGAAGGAAGGAAGGATGAATGAAAGGATGGATGGATGTATGGATGGATGGATGGATGGATGGAAGGAAGAATGGAAGGATGGATGGATGGATGGGTGGATAGATGGAAGGATGGATGGATGGATGGATGGAAGGATAGATAGATGGATGGATGGAAGGAAGGGAAGATGGATGGAAGGAAGGATGGATGGATGGATGGATGGATGGATGGATGGATGGATAGGTGGATGGATGGAACGATGGATGGATGGATGGATGGAAGAAAGGAAGGATGGATGGATAGATGGATACATGGAAGGAAGGAAGGAAGGAAGGAAGGAAGGAAGGAAGGAAGGAAGGAAGGAAGGAAGGATCTGCACACCTTTGTGTACCTGTATGTCTGTCTCGCACAGAGTGCTGCCTGCCTCCATCTGCAGGGCCTCTGTTATACGTGTTATCCAGCACATGTGTGGACGCATTTGCCTCTGGATGCTTGTCACCTGCCTGAAGACATGAAACTTAACCTTTTTTGCACTTCTATGGTTAATCTAAAATTCATTTTATCCAAGTAGTAGGGAAGCCATAGTGAGAGGCTGTTTGAATTCCAGGTAAACTTAAAATCCTCTTTTCTTTGGGTGGACACACTTTCCTTCCTGGCAATAAATATGTGTGCAGCACGTACCCTGTGCCAGATGTCATACCTGTTACTGGGACACAGCAGTGAATAAGGCAGCTCAGATTCTAGTCGGGGAGACATGAAGGGAACAGGTCGTTTCCATCCACTGTGATCAAGCTTCTGAAGCCAGAAGCACAGAGGAGAGCAGTCAGGGTGGGCTCCCTGGAAGAGACGGTATTTATGGCATTTGGTGAGTAGGAGTCAGCAGGGGAAGCATGTCCTTGCCATGAAGCTTCAGGCGTTCTGTGAGCAACACCATCACTCGTGGATGCAGTTGGTGTGAGTCACAACCCTGGCCCCGTGTGCCCTGACTCTGCCCTGCCGCCAGCTCTCTCTTACCTCCCTTCGCTCCCCCCCTCTACCCCCAGCCCCAGAGGTCCTGAACAACCAGAGATACGGCCTGAGCCCTGACTACTGGGGTCTGGGCTGCCTCATCTATGAGATGATCGAGGGCCAGTCGCCATTCCGGGGCCGCAAAGAGAAGGTGAAGCGGGAGGAAGTGGACCGCCGCGTCCTGGAGACGGAGGAGGTGTACTCTTCAAAGTTCTCTGAGGAGGCCAAGTCCATCTGCAAAATGGTGAGCTCCTGGTGGCCAGACGCTGCCCGTGGGCTGGGTGTCCAGCGGTGTCTCCCCTCCTGCGCAAACAGGCTGACAGGGACGGGGTCAGGCACGCTGGGGTAGAAGTAGTGGCAGCACCGAGCCAGAGGAACGAGCAGCCGTGGTCGTGGACTGGGGTGGTCGGCCACGGCCGCCAGGAGAAGGCCCGGGGTGCAGGCAGGGAGGCCCCATGACAGGGAAGGGGCTGGGGCGAACCGCGGGAGACACTCAGATCCGGCTTTGTTAGGGCAAGTCAGCGTCTTGGAGAAAGCAGATGATCCCAACTGGTTCCCCGAGACACAAAGGGATCTTGGGGCATCCCCTACCCTTGACCTCGGCGCCCTGCAGCCTCGAACTCTGGATCCCCAGGCACTGACTGAGGCCAGCGGGTGCGATGCAGGTGCTGGGGTGGTGATATTTTCGGCCTTTGAACATCTTACAATAGAGTTTTCCTTCCACTCCATGGAATGCTGGCCACACTAGCTTAGGTCCTGCATGACAGCAATCTAAGGACCGTGGGACTTCATCGTCCATGGGGAGGGGGAGGGTGGGGAGCACCGTTTAGACAAGCTGGGTGGGCAGGACCAGACTGGGGCTAGGAAGCCTGATAGAGGAAGTAGTGACCGGAGCCATCAAAAATAGAGCTGGGCTGGGGCGCCTGGGTGGCGCAGTCGGTTAAGCGTCCGACTTCAGCCAGGTCACGATCTCGCGGTCCGTGAGTTCGAGCCTCGCGTCGGGCTCTGGGCCGATGGCTCGGAGCCTGGAGCCTGTTTCCGATTCTGTGTCTCCCTCTCTCTCTGCCCCTCCCCCGTTCATGCTCTGTCTCTCTCTGTCCCAAAAATAAATAAAAAACGTTGAAAAAAAAAAAAAAAAATGGAGCTGGGCAGGGGGTGGGGCACCTGGGTGGCTCACAGTCGGTTAAGTGACCAAGTTCGGGTCAGGTTACGATCTCACAGTTCATGGGTTCAAGCCCCGTATCAGGCTCTGTGCTGATGGCTCAGAGCCTAGAGCCTGCTTCAGATTCTGTCGTCCTCTCTCCGCCCCTCCCCCACCCTCTCTCTCAAAGACAAACATTAAAAAAAATTTTTTTTGAAGTGGGGCTGGGAGAGAGTCCACCCCTGGCTGCTGCCCCTCCCCCCCCCCAGCCCAAGTGGCTCACCAGAGGCTTTGTGGGGGGAATGGCCCCACCTGGCTCTCATGCTCCCAAGTTCTGCCTGTGTCCCCTTGGGGCCTCTCCCTCTGATGCAGGCCCAACTGTGCTGCACCCCAACCCCAGGCAGCTGCCCTCCAGTGCCAGCCACGCATGGGCAGGAGGGCCTGGATGCCTCACTCCGGGTACCCATGAGCCCTCAGACTTCCTCTCCCTGGAGCGCTGCTGCACCTGGAACAGCAGACAGCAGGGGTGAGGCTGCCCTCCCTGCCTCCTCTCTGACTCGTGTGTATAAACCACAAGGCTGGAGGGTATAGAACAGCAGGCCCGACATGCTGATTAAAGTAGTGAAGCTTCTGCTTCCAGAAAAGCCAAGGCCACACTGTTAGTGGCCCAGGGACCGTGTGGCATAGCTCCCCACCCTGAGGAGGACCCTCTCTGGAGCTATCCACTCACTGCTTGACCACTTTCCTCTTACCGGCTTCAGTCTGACGTCACAGAGCCATGGGAAGAAGGATTCGGGGCAAGATCTGACCATTTGACCACTTCCAAAAAAGAGGACCCATAGATCTGCCATCGACATGTGTGGGAGTCACTGAAGGAGGCTTGCAGACACACACCCAAACCATGTGGCCTGTGGGCTGGCCCGTAGCCGGGCACTTGCCTGCACCCCTGGGCCTCCCAGAAACCCAAGGAGTCACGGCAGTCAGAGTTGGGGTGGGGGACAGAAGTCAGGTAGGTGGAAATGTGGGACCCTAAGGACATTTGAAAACTGGGGTAGAAGACCTGCCAATATTTGGCTTAGACGCAAGGTGTCTGTCCAGTGGGGCCAAACCGGGCGAAGGATAGAAGAGGGAAGTCATCAGCCATGGTCAGAGCATCACCAAATATCCCAGGTCAGGGTCGGGGACTCAGAGAACCAGAGCAACCCCAGCAGGACACAGGACATGCTGGGAGGACGGAGAGGCAGAGAGGCTCCTGCCCGCTGTCTGGGTGCCTGTCTGGGCACCAGGACTAGGGGCACTGCTGGCCCTCTGCTGCCCCCTGGTGGCTACTGCGGGAAAGGCGGTGGCTGAGCCTGGGACTCTGCGTGGACCTTGGCCAATGGCTTTCAAAGGTCGAGCCAGTGTCCCCTCATCTTTCTCTGCTGGAAGAACTGACAAAGCCCTCTGGCCTTGCTTCATCTTCTTAAAAATGACCATAGGGTCGTGGGATTCTGGCCTTGGGCTTCCTGGCCACCCCTCCCCACAGCCTGTCCGGTCTGGCAGCCAGGCTGGCCCTGTCGCCTCCAAGAGGTGCCAGCTCAGGACACAGCAGGGCCTGTCTGTGAGGAAACCATGAAGGCTTGGGGCACATTGGACTGTTTCTAGACCCTGGCAGCTCCAGCCCTGCCTGCCCAAGAAGGCCACTCCACAGACTGCAGGGAGGCTGGTCCCTGGCCGCCTGTTCCTTCCCTGATTCCACCCTGATGCCACAAGACCCTCTCCACTGCCCCCTGGGGTCCAGAAAATTCATACGTGTCAGTGCCCTGTCCGCTGGTCCAGTCCCTAGGCCCAGACCTCAGCCCCACCTCTGTAGGTCCCTGCTGAGTTCCAGAACTGGCCCTGACCTCCTCACAGGACCCTCCCTCTGGCCCTTCAGCCACCTCAGCCTTAATCAGCCTTCCAGCCCATCTCTTCTCCTCCTTCAGGAAGCCCACTCTGCCTGCCCCACTTGCCCAGCTCACACCACCTCTCCCTCTCACTTCTGGTGTATACCTGATACCAGGGCTGCAATCAGGTAGCACATAGATGGGTGTTCAGCCTGCACGGTGTTTTAGAAAGAGGTGGATGGTAGGTTAATTGCCAAGACTTCAAGCAGGAGAGATTTCACATGAGAACCTGGACTTTCAGCCCTGGGCACAAGCCAACACTCCTGGCAGAACTGATGGGCGGCCTGGCACAGCCCTCCCAGCCCACCTTGCCTTTAATGTCCTTGTTCGTGTTTCTGGCTGGCTGGCCCTGCAGGCTCTGGGGTCTACAGCCGGGAGGACCAGCCTCTACGCAGGGAGCCTTGCCTCTTTGGGACTTCTCAGAACAGGGAGGAGCCCTGGCCCAGCACAGCCTGATTCCTGGAGCCTTTGTGGAACTGCAAAGCCTCTGGAGAAGACAAGCTAAAGTCCCGAGGCACCGGCTCACTGGGCAAAACATGCCTGGGTGATCGGTGGACCAGAGGTTGACATAGTGATTCTCACAGCTTAAGTCTTTTCTAGGCTGTGACCTGGTGTTTGCCCAGGTGCCGCCTTTGAGTCCTCTGTTTGAAGGGAAATGGGAAGGGAATGGCTCCTGCAAGCCTCCACCTCTAGACCATGAACCTCAGCAGGCCCGCCTGCCCGCTGGCCCACCACCGCAACCCCAGCCCCCACAACCAGCTGCAAATGTGCATTTTAGGAGAGCACACACGGGGTGCCAGCGTATTGGAGAGAGAATGGCCTGAGGTCAGGCCATCCACTCTGATTCTGGTCTCAGAGCAAACAGATGCCCGGGGGTCAGCTGGTGGTCCTCCAGCATCACAGCCTGCCCTTCCCAGCCCCCTCCCAGCGCCGCCCCCCACTCTCCTGCCGCCTCCCGCCCCGTTCATACCTTTACCCGTCTGGCCTGGCTGACTGCTTCTGCAGCCTCTTCCTGCCCTATGAACCTCCCCACCTGTGGCTTCTGAGAAGGACACTCCTCTACCCTGACCAGCATTCTCCCCAGCCAGTTCACCCTGGCCCATCCCCCGCCCCTTCATCCTTCGCCCAGACTCAAAGACAGGTGTTCCCCAAGGCTGCCCTCGGGTCTCCACCACCCGCCTTTGCCAGCCGATGCCTTCCCCACCTCCCCACTCCTGGAAAGCCTGTAGCAAATGCCCTTTCCCTGCAAAGCTTCCCCATCCCCCCAGCTGGCAGCCAGGTCGTGTTCCTCTGCCATCATGGTGTCATACCTGTATTGCCCTGATGGGTCCTCTGAATGTGGCCTTGTTGAGGCCAGGTACTCCGTGCCCGTCGCCAGTCTCTGCACAGAGGTTTGTGCCAACTAGATACCTATCTACAGGGTACTCGGGCGTTGAGTAGACGAATGAGTGAGACCTGCAGAGACCATCCGTGCCCTTTGTAGCTTGCCTGTAGCAGAAGAAGTAACACAGGGCCACAGACATGGGTGGTGCCCAGTGTGCCGCAGGGTTGGTGTACTGCTGTGGGGAGGGCAGGCAGGACCCCCCCGCCCTCCTGCAGCCTCTAGGCATCTAAGCACGCTGCAAGGCCCGAGCAGGCCAAGGCAGTGTCCCCTGGGTATCTGGGGGTGGCTCGGGCCCCGCAGAGGCTGGAGGAGGACGTGTGGGAGGCTCCGGGGTGCACCTGTGAAAGGAGGCCTGAAGCCCCAAAGCCCCTGTGGCCTTCAGCGGGACGAAAGGCCCACCCAGCCATGACCTCTCACGGCTCTCTTGTCACAGCTGCTCACCAAAGATGCAAAACAGAGACTGGGCTGCCAGGAGGAGGGGGCTGCTGAGGTCAAGAGACACCCCTTCTTCAGGAACATGAACTTCAAGCGCTTAGAAGCCGGGATGTTGGACCCTCCCTTCATTCCAGATGTGAGTTGCCTCCCCGACCCAGGCTGCACCTGTGCACAGACTCACGACTTCAACTTAGTGAATGTCCACACTGGGCCCTGGGAGGCCACCCCGACCGACCTTGAACTCCTAGAGGGCAGGGCCAGTGGACAAGTGAGAACAGTGGATGTTAGTGCTCTAACAGCCACAGCTCATGGTTCCGGTGCCCAGCTCCATGGTGGGCGCTTACATCAGCCCCACGGCATAGGTTTTTCTAATGTCCCCACTTTGCAGGTGCGAAGACTGAGGCCAACAGGGGATATGTGACTTTCCCAGAGTTCCTAAGCATCACAGCTGGGAGCCCAGCCCAGGCCTGTCCGGTTGCAGAGCCTGGGTGCCCGGTAGTGAGAAGTACCTGGAGGTTGTCTCTGGGCCATATGTCTCTCTGGCCCTGGGTCCCCAGCATCAGTTCTCTCTGTGGGGGACAGGCTGGAGGCCCCAGCTGGGGCAGCCCTCGTTTGGACGGAGATGCCCGGAAACACTTCCATCATCCTGATCCTGTGGGCTTTGGGGAACAAGAAAATCTGCTGGGGGCGTGGGGATCCCCAGGGGTGCCAAGGAACGTGAGGTCAGAGAGGGCATGTTCAGTCTCCCCACCGTGGCCCCAGCCTGGAGAGTGGGGAGGCCTGCAGCCGGCCTAAGGCCGATGGCGGGAAGGAGCCCCTTGGCAGATCTGGGAGAGAGCAGCACCGGTCCCTTGCAAGGTGCCCCCTGCCCCCCATCAGAACCCGAGGCTGGGGGCACCGGGCCTGGGGCGGGACCCTGTATGACCGAGCCCTCTGCCCGCAGCCCCGCGCCGTGTACTGCAAGGACGTGCTGGACATCGAGCAGTTCTCCACCGTGAAGGGCGTCAACCTGGACCACACGGACGACGATTTCTACTCCAAGTTCTCCACGGGCTCCGTGCCCATCCCGTGGCAGAGTGAGGTGAGCAGGGCGGTGGCCACATGCACCCCGAAGGGGGCCGCTGGGTCGAGGGCACCAGGCCTGGCCCAGGGCACCGTTGGCATGGGGTCAGAAGAGGAATAGGAGGTGAGATGGACACGGCCGTCTTTGCCGGCTGTCTCGGGAAGTCTGGCTGGGAGAGAGGAGGAAAACAGGACTGTGGCTGGACGCACAGGTGGGAATGAGCTGGGGGAGTCGGTGCTGCTTCCAATGTGTTGGAAATGATGGGGCAGGGGAGGGGGCGCTGGCAGGGGGAAGGGCCCGGAGCATGTGGGTGACCTGGGCTTGGGAGGGTGTAGGGGGGGCTGGGGTGTGGGCTTGGTAGCTGGATGATGAGCACACCCTTGCGGCCAGCCGGCAGGGGAGAGGCAGTGGCAGGCGAGGAGCAGCCTGGGCCCGGGGCCCCTGAAGGACGCAGGGCAAGGGGAGGACCTATTGGAAGCCGGCTCTGGGCAGGGTGGTGGCCCAGCCTCCGGGGCTCCTGTCCACCTAAGATGACAAACACAGCTGTTCACGCTACCTGTGGTTTGCACCCCTTCCCCAGATGATAGAAACCGAGTGCTTTAAGGAGCTGAACGTGTTTGGACCTAACGGTACCCTCTCGCCAGACCTGAATAGGAATCACCCTCCAGAACCGCCAAAGAAAGGGCTGCTCCAGAGGATCTTCAAGCGTCAGGTGAGGGATGCCCCCACCATGGCCGGCTGTCCTGGCGTTGGCCCCGGGACGCCCTGGGGCCCAGGTACTTCCCTGAGACCAGAGCTGTGGCCTTCTCCCAGTAGCCTGTCCCAGCCCCTGAAGCCCACCGGCTGGGTAGAAGGGGCAGGGCCGGCCCAGAGCTCACCCTTCACGAGGGTTTGTCAGCCTCGGCACCGTTGGCATTCTGGGTGAACTCTCTGTCGTGGGGGCCGTCGTGTGCAGTGAGGGATACCCAGCAGCCTCCGGGCGTCTCCCCTCCAGGAGCGCCCCACTCCTGCTGTGCAAGTCAAAAACGTCTCCAGACCTTGCCCAGTGTCTCTGGGGCGCAACCTCCCTGACAGAGAGCTAACTGCCCCATGTGGCCATTGTAAGGACTCCAGTTCTGTAGGTAACTGCTGAACGTGACAAAGAACGGGGAGAACAGGTGTGGGAGAGGTGGTCCCCACAGAGCCTCAGTGGCTCCTGGGCTGGGGCCCCATACATGGCAGCTGTGCCCCCCAGCTGGCAGCCAGAGGACACTCTGCCCCTTGGGAAGACGCATTTTTCCTCAGAGCCTGCCCCTGGATT